>NW_018742720.1:1880425-2480425 GCF_001683475.1 Chenopodium quinoa | reverse complement strand
GGTTTATGACTTATGAGGAATTTTGATCTTAATATGGTTAATAATGTGTGATGTAAATTCAAAATGAACCTTTTTTTAGATGATGGGACTTATGCTATGAAGAAAGTATTGATTCAAAACAATGAGCAGCTGGACTTGGTCAGGGAGGTGATCCGAGTTTCCGCCCTGTTTACACATCCCAATCTGATTCCCCTTCTTGATCATGCTATCATCAAAGTCAAGGTAATTGACTGTGTTTAGTTCCTTCTCTTTTCCCCTCCCCGAGCTTTATGTATGTTATAAATCCGGATTACAAGGTGTTGAAACTTGAAAGCATGTATGCATGTACATAAATAAATCAATAATTTTGAATCCACAATTAATTATAAATATCAGTGTAAGGCTTTTTCAATACTTCCTGGAAGTTGTTTTAATCTAGTGTTGTTTCATAAATTCAAAAGGATATCTCTATCTTTATCTAGTGCATGTTGATATGCTTGAGAATTCAAACTTAAGTGATTGCTTATTTAGTTGGCATAATTTTGTGTGAATTATTAAAGTTTTAATTGTACGACTATTATGTTCACTTGATGATGGCTAATCTGAGTAACTTGTGAGATATTAAGTCTATCCTATGAGAATTAAGTTTAAAGAAAGGAAACAGACCCATTTGGAATTTTCGGAGCTTTATAGTCTTTTTTGATATGCAAACAATTGCATTTTCATCAGCTTTCTCTTCTTGTTCTTGTTCTTGGTTGTTGTATAGTAAAGTTGTTGATCATGATTACAACCTTGTAGCAGTGTAGTGGTCTCTCAATTTTGTATATTGTGCATCTGTATATTATTATCTAAAAGTATCTTTTAAATTAATGTTTGCATTAATTAGGCCACTCAAGAGCAATCTTGGAAACATGAAGCGTACCTGTTATTCCCAGTTCATTTGGATGGGACTTTGCTGGACAAATCAACCGCTATGAAAGCTAATAAGGCCCTTCTGGTGGATTTAAGTTTGGTTGAAGGTAGCTAAACTGTACAATGGCAAATAAGAGGAGAACGGTGTAATTATTATTTTTTGTTTTTTGAAACCAGGAAAACAAGTGTACTTGAAATTTGGTTTAATTTAGCTGTTCTTTTAAAGTTTTAGTTAGTAGTTTATTAATATTAATTGTATATATATATTTTTTTGAAAGAAATATTAATTGTATAAAAATATATGACTTGAAAAAAATGATAAAATGGTGTGCAAAATCAAGCATTTTGCTGGATTTTTTTTTAATTTAAATATACAGTATTCGTAACGGGCAAACCATGTCCCGTTAGGAATAACGAGATTATTCGTAACGGGCAAACCATGTCCCGTTAGGAATAACGAGATTATTCGTAACGGGCAAACCATGTCCTGTTACGAATAACGGGGTTATTCGTAAACGGGCACCTGAAGCCCGTTATAAATAACTCCGTTATTCGTTACGGGAACTTGAAAAGCCCGTTACGAATAACCTAATATTCGTAATGGGCGGTGCCCGTTACGAATAACAAAAGCCATCCGTAACGGCCGCATACGTAACGGACGCTGCCCGTTACGGATGGACAGTTTTTTGCCCGTTACGGATGGCCTTTTTTCCACTAGTGCCTCTAGCATAGGCCCTTTCAAAACCTTCCCTAAATTGAAAGTAACATTATCGTCACCTACATAAAGGGTTAGTTTACCATTTTTAACGTCAATAATCGCTCTTGCAGTATGGAGGAAAGGCCTACCTAATATAATGGGTATTTGTGTGTCCTCTGCCATGTCTAAAACAACAAAATCAACAGGAATAAAAAATTTACCAACTCTGACAGGTACGTCCTCTAAAATACCTAAGGGGTAATTTACCGAACGATCTGCCATTTGCAAAGTTATATTAGTAACTTTTAATTCTCCCATATTAAGTTTAGCGCAGACAGGCGATGGCATGACACTGACACTAGCACCCAAATCACACAAAGTTTTATCGATAAAAACATTCCCAATACGACAAGGGATAGAAAAACTACCGGGGTCCTTTAATTTAGGAGGGGATTTGTTTTGCAATAAAGCGCTACACTCCTCTGTGAAAGCTACAGTTTCTACTTCATTAAAGGCCCTTTTCCTAGTCATAATGTCTTTCATAAATTTAGCATAAGCAGGAACTTGAGTGATTAAGTCGGTAAAAGGAACTGTTACCTGCAGGTTTTTCACAACCTCTAAAAACTTACCGAATTGTTTATCAAGCTTACTCTTTAGATGTCTATTAGGGAATGGAAGCTTGATAACTGGGCTCTGCACATCTCCTCCCTTATCCTGCAATTTACCCTTTGGCATAGGAGGTCCATCATAATGTGAACCACTCCTTAGAGTGATTGCATTGGCATGATCTGTAGGATGGATAGGTTGTGATGGTAGAGCTCCTTGCTGACGGGATTGTAGGGTAGATGAAAGTTGTGCAATTTGATTGTCCATGATTTTATTATGGGCTAGGATAGAATCAATTTGCGCATCCCTACTCTCCATATGCTTTTGCGTATTGGCAAGTATTGCTCTAATTTCTGTCATGGCAGGGTCGGAAGATGATGAGGGTGATGCTTGGCTTTTCTGACCAGAATTAGGATGATAATATTTTTGCTGTGGTGGGGTTTGCTGTTGTGGTTGTTGTGCAGGTGGAGGATTTTGTACATTGGTGCTCCGGTACGAAAGATAAGGATGATTTTTATAACCGGCATTGTAGGAATTGGAATAGGGGTTATTTTGCCTATAGGTTTGAAAGGCATTAACTTGTTCCATAGAGCTCCTACAATCTTGCTCCCAATGACCTACAATTCCACAATTTTCACAAAAAGCTTCATTGTTAGGAACAGCAGAAACATTAGCTACAGAGTTAAGGGCAGCAGTAAGATTATCTAATTTTTGACAAATAGATGTTAATTGAGCTTGCAAAAAGGATACGGAATCGACATTATGTTTTCCTTTATTTGCAAACCCTCTCGGATTCCCATATTGGGAATTGTGTATTGCCATGTCTTCGATAACCTGTCCTGCATCATCCACATTTAAATTCATGAATCTCCCACTAGCTGCTGAATCTAGCACTGATCTAGAAGAATTTCCAAGTCCATTATAGAATGCTTGGATCAATTGCCATTGTGCTAGATTGTGGTGGGGGCACTCTCTCTGTAGATCCTTGAACCTTTCCCAAGCCTCATATAACGTTTCGTCGGCTTCTTGAGCGAAGTTCTGAATAGCACTCCTTAGCATCGCTGTTCTCTCTGCAGGATAGTTTTTATTATAGAAATTCAAAGCAAGAGTTTCCCAGTCAGTAATACCAAGTGCAGTTCTATTCAAACCATTAAACCATAATTTTGCTTTGCCACATAATGAAAAAGGAAAAAGAATCTCCCTGATTTGGTCTTGCGTGACCCCGGCTTGTCTAATGGTGTTACAATATTGGCAGAAATCTACGATGTGAAGATTAGGATCTTCACCCTTAGCTCCACTGAATTGCTTCCTCTCTATCATAGTGATAAATTGGGGCTTGATCTCAAATTGAACTCCATCTAGAGCCGGAGTGGGAGTAAGGTGCGGGAAATCTGTGAGCTTCGGTTGCGAGTAGTCACTGAGTTTCTTCTGGGCCGTCATCTCTGATTCTGAATCTGAAGGAATATCTGTGTCACTAGAATCAGAGGGAGGATCTCTTCGACCGTTGTCCTCCTCAGAACCCGCCAGAATTTGTCTATAGAGTTTCCTTTGCCTATGAAAAGAACGCTCGATCTCAGGGTCGAAAGGGATGTAACCTGATCTGGAACACCTGGGCATAAACAAAGAACTAAAGACAAATATGAGAATTGCCTCAAAGAACTAACGTTCTCTGAGGCAAAAAGGGGATAATCTAGACTACAAAAATATAATCAGAAAACAAAAATAAAATCGTTTCCCCGGCAACGGCGCCAAATTTTGACAGGGTAAAGTCGTGTCCCCTAATAAAAAATAATCACCTAAGTCCTCTAACTAAAGTAGATAGGGAAGTAGGGTCGAACTCCACAGGGAAACAGATTTTTTTACTCCTAATTAATTATTATAGTCTAAATTATCTAAGTAACCAATATTTTTGGGAATAAATTCTATACTACGAAGAATAAGTTTAGGGAGAAAAGAAACAATAATAAGGAAGCCTAGGGTCACAGGTTCACCAACAATTAATATTCCGGGATAGAACGTAGTAATTAATAATTAACAATGCACAAATAACATGATTAACAGGCCCTCGCAATTTATTAATCAACATAGATCTAACAGGCTCTCGCAATTTACTAGATCTAAGTTCCTATTGAAAATAGCCTTTAATATTAAATTAACATATGCTCGATTCATCAATTCAATATTGCTAAACATTCACAATCAAATTACATCTGCTCGATTCATAATCTAATTGCAAAGAATTAAAACATTTCAATAAGAAATTATCATGCAATATCAATCATCAATAATAACAAACTATCCCTTCATATTAATTATGGATCCCCATAAACCCTAGAATGAAACTATTCACGCATCATCATAACTAAACTAATCAAATAATTAAATAAAAGCATAATCAAAGAAGCAAGTAAAATAGCTGAAATTAAAAGGGAAGAAATTGTTACCAAAAAGAAATCTGGAATTAATGGGAACAATTAAGAACAAAAGTTGAGAGAAAAATTAAGAGAGAGAAAAATTCTAAGTAGAGAGAGAAAGTCTAAGAAAGAAGGTAATCTAAAAATTCGTACAAAAATCGTACTTAAAACGTTTTCTAAAACAAAAATTAAAACTAACTAATCAGGTCCTATAAAAAACACGCGCCCGATCGGGCGAAGGGCCGCCCGATCGAGCCCGCCTTTTTCTTCGAGTTCCTTCCCATCAGCGTCGCCCGATCGTGCTAGAGATTCGCACGATCGGGCGCGCCATAAGCCACGCACAGCACTAGAGCGCCGCGCCCGATCGTGCTAGAGGTTGCCCGATCGGGCCCTTGCTCCATTTTGAGGCTCGGACTTTGATTGGGCTTGATTTCTCGGCCCAATCCGGATTTCCTCTTCGGGTCTTAAACACTCGGTCCGAATACCTAGGGATCCCAATTACCGAGCCCTTAATCACCGGCTCTCACCGATCCTGGGCTCCAAAAGTGGTCGTGTCCTTCTAGCTTCCGTAGTTGATCCATAAAGCCCGAGAAAATGCTCCAAGAGTGCAATTTCCTGTAAAATACAACTAATACTACGAAAACACTAGAAAACACAAATTAGTAATAAAAGTGGCCCGAAAGAGCCAAAAACACTACTAATAACGACCAAGGGACGGGGGTAAAACATTATATAAAATGGACATATCAATGTTCTTAGTGAAATATCTTGCTGTTTTAGTTGTATAAATTGTTCTTTCCAAACATGTCTGACTAAATACTTCTGTTGTAACAGATACTGCACGTTCTACTATCTCTGTCTTCCTGTTTTATTGGGAAGTTCTCTTATATCCCTGCCAATGGGAAATATAGAATTTGTCGCTGTTAATTAATGCTCGAAGTATTTGTGCTTAACCCGATGCTTTCCTTATAGATCTCCCGCTTGATAGAAATGAAAACCCCTTTGTATCTGGATGGAGTTCGTGATTTGCATCCATACTTCAAGAGACAACCATTCAATCATTCATCATGAGAACAATCATACAAGAACATTGCAATCTCAAACATCCATTTGACCTTTTTTACTTCAAAATGTTACATGATCACCTGTTTTTTTCCTTGTATCTGTTTATTCTTTGACTAGAGTGTATACATCCTCCTAAAGTTTATCCATTGTTTTACTAGCTATATGCATATGAGCTAACATTTTCCGTTATTACAATAAAGTTATGGAGTATGAAATTGTATGTGCAAGTGTGCAACTACTATAATATACAATTATAGATCTATATGCACACGACGTTTGCATGAAACTAATACATTTTGATTGATGTGCATGAAACTGAGACATTTTAGACTGTAGTAAAAAAGAATAGGGCATTAAAAAAGTAGGGACGTATGCATGAAATTGAGACATTTTACCTCTAGAATTGGGGAAGGAATGAAAGGGCAAAAAAATCCGATTGGTAGTATACATTAACTCAAGCTCACAAAGACATAAACAGTGTTTTTAAAAACAGGTTTAACGAGTAGGAAAATAAGATGACCAAGATTTGACAGCACAAGTTGAGTCACCTTCACAAGTGACTTGATACCCTAACCGTGGGTACCTTTGGCCTCCATTTTAGGGAAGAGACCATTACCATACTAAAAAACCCCAAAAGAAACTTATGGGAGCCCCATGTTGAAGAGTATGGAAGCCATGGATTGAAAATTCATTGTTAAGCTAATCATCTCTCAATCTACTATTAGTTCATTACTTATCGTCTCACTTATGCAAATATAATAAGTCATCGATAATTTGATTTTAATTTGGCTTAAAGATAAAAAAAATGTCACAAGTACTGATCCAAAGGGAAAACTATTTCTCCACGAATATTAATGACGCACGACATGAAAATTGACATATGAATGACCTGATATAGACCAAAAAATAAGGTAATAACTCAATAATTACTCTATTTAGAAAATGATCTTATTTGAATATTGAATTTGGTCAACCTGACTCAAATTCAGCCAAATTCGAAAATGATATGAATTGAAATTGACCTATACTGAATCAACCAAAGCCTAATCATTTTTTACACGGTAAGATACGGTGGGTGCCCCTCGTATCACAAGAGATGTGGGGTGAGGATCGAATCATTGTCCCTCCACTCCAAAGCCTGTCAAGTTGAATTGAACTCTGCTTTAAAAAAATAAAATAAAATAATTGAATTGAACTCAACCAAACCAAAATAATCACGTCCCATAGTCATCCGACTTAAAATTAACCCATCAAATCTGTTTTGAATCTAATATAAATTTATTCAAACAAAATATGAACCGATCTAAGTGGATCTGACCCAAACCCGACCCTGACCCAATAGATCTTCACCCGACACGAAATTTATCCAACCCGAGACGAGTTAAATGGTTAAAAGGGTAACCTTGACCCGAACATATTCGACACCCACCCAAAATCTCATCAGATTATCCGAATTGACACTCCTAAACACAAACATAGAATTTGGGGTTATTTGGTTGACAAATAAAAAATATGGGAAGTTGAAAATCCTAGGAATTGAAATTCTTTGAAGTTGTTTGGTTGACAAATTCATGGAAGTATAAATTTCCACTTCCCACAAAATGGGAGAAGTTAATTACCTAGGGGGACCTAGGTAAGTGGAACTTCCTTTAGAATTTCCACTTCCCTTAGTTAACCAAACACTTTTTAAAATTTCCTAGGAAGTTCAATTTCATGGGAAATCAATTTTTCCAAGGAATTTGCAATTCCTATATTCAACCAAACCAGCTCTTAAGTAAGTTTGGTGAAGACTTTGACTAGTCTGAAATTCTAAAACACTCGTGAGTAGTTAAACAATACGGAAGTGTCGTACTTGTACCAACATAAGTCATCAATGTACACATGTAGAATCTTGACGATGAATGACGCTTGCACGAGTTATCTCACTCACTGACTCACTCCAACTGACTCACTCTAATTTCGTCTTCATTGTGACTCCTTTAATTGAATATATTAGTCAAAATATTTAGTAGATGAAGAATCTTATTTGGTGTTACGCAATATTAATAAAGTAATAAACCTAAGTTTTCTATGTAAATTGTATAAATATAAAATTGCACCACCAGACAACCTATATCAAATCCCTCCCTCTTTCTCTCTCCTCTTTCTCTCTCTGTGAGTGGGTAAGTGGGCGGGTGTAGATTTATTTTAGTTTTTATTCAATCAAAAATATCATAAATTAAAACTATTTTTGCATACCCTTTTGAAAATCATTGAATTTAACCCCCTTTTTTCCCTCGTTTTCCTGTGATTTTTGCATAAAGATACGATTTTGAAACATACCCAATTGCCAGAAATCGATTAATTGGTTTGCAGAACCTCCATTGTTTGTTACTGCATGTGAATTTCATCTTCTGGGCAATTCAGAAACCCTAGCAAAATTAAATTTTTGAAATTGGGGAAATTTGAATTAAAAAATATTATTTTTTGATAAAATTATATTCATGGGTTGGGATAGATTGCAAATTTGTAATGGGAATGAAAAGGGGTTTTTGAGCAATTGCAATTTAGGGCTTCAATGGAGTATCCCAGAAGAGAGTTCTCACCAACCCTTTAAAAGGGGGGTATTTGCAAGTGTAGGGCAGGTGGGATATGGTGGTGGGGTACCACCAAACCCCACAAATCCTAAGGACAATGAAGGTGGTTTTAAGGTACCATTGATGGATTTGTATGTAAAGTATGTATCATCTCCTGAAGGGTTCAAAATTGTTGGGATTCCTGAGGGTGTTGAGGAAGGGGAGAAGGGTAGGAAGAAGAAAAATGGGTTGAAATTGAAGATTAAGGTTGCTAATCCTTCATTGAGGAGGTTGATTAGTGGGGCGATTGCCGGCGCGGTTTCAAGGACGGCTGTGGCACCATTGGAGACTATTAGGACTCATTTGATGGTTGGGAGTAGTGGACATTCTACTACTGAAGTGTTTCAGGAAATTATGAAGAGTGATGGATGGACTGGATTGTTTAGGGGGAATTTGATTAATGTTATTAGGGTGGCTCCTAGTAAGGCTATTGAGGTATAACAACATTAATTTTTCTCTATTAAATTGTTTTAATTTGTTTTGTGATTTCAATTGTGCTTGCTTTCACTGTTTTTTGGCCTAGCTGAATTGATAATGTTGTTTGTTTGCCTTATACTCTTATTTGGTGCATGTGTATATTATCTATGTAATCTTGATTCATTGTTTGATTAGCTACTATGAATTATATTCTGTAAATGAAAATGAGCAATAGAGTAGGTTGTGCAACTATTAATGAGTGTTTAGCCTATGTTAGCTAGTTTAATTTTTTAAATATACTTAAATACTACGAGTATTCTTCTATTGCCATCAGTATGATTCTTGTCTCGATGTATATTGAGCATGATTGGTATATATTGTTTGTAAGTGCTAAAAATGGAACCAATTATCCGTTACCCTTACTCAATGGTAACTTAGTTGATACCTTCCTCAACCCCCAAGTTGAATAAGGGGTTTCATGTCCTGAGTTGTATTGAACAACTAACAAAGTAACATTTAACAGTACTCTTTCTTCTTATATGTTTCAAGTCTATTACCTTTCCTAAATTCATACTAAACATGCACTTTGTATTAATTTATTACATACCTGTGAGGATTAGTTGGGGTAGTTGTCGTGTGAGAGTAAATTTTGCTGCTGCCTTATGTTGTTTGATCATTTTGCTGATATTTCATCAGACTGTAGAATTCACTAAAATATGTTCATTGACATCTACCCCCTTGTTATGATTATAGTTGAATTTATCAAGATTAAGTATTGAATTAATGATAATAAATAGCTAATCAATGACAGATACTTTCTATAGTTGTGATTGATGATCGTGTTTGTTTTATTGCCTCCTTTAGGGAGTTTTATGATGCTGCTTGAGCTTCTCAGCTTTCTCATAAATTATCTTGTTCTTTGTGATCAAATGATGATTAGATCCCAGGACGCTATATAGTTTTTGTGTGAACCTCCTTTTTAAAGCTGTTTGCTTGCTCTAAGCATTTGACATGGGAAAAGAGGGGTATACCTTTATTATGTTAACTAATATGTATGTGTCCAAATCACAACACAAAACCTCATTCTATCGTACTATGATGCACATTTGCACTTTATCTCTGTTTGCGAAAGCTCTTCTAACGTGGGTGATTTCTTAATTTTTAGTTTGAGCTCATACAAAGCTTTTATTCTATAAGCCTGTATTGATCATGGATCAACATGATATTTGTATTGGTATGTGTAATGATATAATAATTAATGCTGAAATAAGTTTGCTTACTATGAGCAGTACCTATCTTGTCCTCTGACTTGTTAACATTTTGGTCATTGAGATTTGGTGTGATGTAGCTCTATAGTTCTGATTGGGTTTTGTTTGTCATTGTTGTTAGTGAGCCTAATACTAGACGAGCTTCTTTATGACACCGTAACTTTTAGACTATCCAAAATTGAAACATCCCAAGGTTGTAATTGAGAATTTTTCTGATTGACAGTAGTTGATATTTTTTCCCACTTTTTTTGTGGGATATGTGTGGTGCTAGGGTTGGTGGGTATTTTGGCTTGTTTTGAACAGTGCTGGTTAAGAGTGTTGAGCTTATGCTACACGGATTTTCTCTTTCTTGCCAAATCAATTAAAATCTGTTTCATGAATATAATGTTCATTCTTGTTTTTCTGTATAGCTCCTTACATATGACACGGTCAATAAGTACTTGTCAGCAAAGCAAGGAGAACAAGCTAAAGTCCCTATTCCACCTTCTCTCATTGCCGGGGCCTGTGCTGGGGTCTCCTCTACCATATTGACATACCCTCTTGAGTTGGTGAAGACCCGCTTAACCATACAGGTGCTTCCATTTTCTTACCACAATTGTTCTTCCAGATTATTATACACCCACGACTGATGACATGATTTATATCATCTTTTGAGCAAAATTTACAGAGGGGTGTCTACAATGGTATAATTGATGCTTTTGTGAAGATCATACGTGAGGAAGGTGCCTCTGAGTTATACAGAGGCCTTGCCCCAAGCTTAATTGGAGTGATTCCGTACGCTGCAACCAACTATTGTGCTTATGACACGCTGCGGAAAGCATATCGCAGAGTCTTCAAGCAAGAGAAGATTGGCAATATAGAAACCCTACTGATTGGCTCTTTGGCAGGTGCCATTTCCAGTACAGCAACTTTCCCTCTTGAGGTGGCCAGGAAGCATATGCAAGCAGGGGCTGTAAGTGGAAAGGTATACAATAATGTGTTGCACGCGTTGGCTACTATCCTCGAACAGGAAGGGGTACAAGGTCTTTATAGAGGTCTTGGCCCTAGTTGTGTGAAATTGATGCCAGCTGCTGGGATTTCGTTCATGTGCTACGAAGCATGCAAGAGGATACTGGTGGAAGACGAAGATGAGGCATAGGAGAGTTCACCAACGGAATTTATTGACACATGAAGCTTTGCGGCGACTTACCTTCTGCAACTTTTGTCACAAGGCCTTTGTTTGGGGCAACTCAAATGGCCACTCGATAGGAGCTTATACTTTTTCTAGAGATATCACAGTTTTCCCCCCTTTTTTGTTATCTTTTTCTATTATGATTGAAGTGGAATAATATGCTGAAGGTTTAATCTTGTGGTTTAATTAGTGAAATTTTGAGTAGTTACATAACTGGCAATTTAAGTTTCTGCATTAAAACATATGTAATTGTGACTTGCATCGCTCAAAATCCATTTTGCCACTATGTACATAAGTGTCATTGAAAGTCCCCCCTAATTGTATCCCAAACAATACCATGATAACTTATATTTTTGCTTGTTTTTGCTTTTTCGGCAATGTATTAGGTAACATTGGGTTTTAAGGAGTAAGTCTTTGGATTTTAAGAGTAAGCCCATTGGTAGTAGCCAACACCAACTTAAAAACTACCCTCCCTGTCTTCTGACAAAGAAAAAGAGTCAATGTGGAAATTGTATTATACAACTAAGAGCTTGCCATGCGATAATATGAACTCAAAAAAAAAAAAAAAAGGCAAAATTGGCCAAAACACCTTGAAGTATGGCTTAGGTGCACTGAGCACCCTAAACTTTGCGTAGTAGCCAAAACACCACCAACTATAGTCTTGGTGCGACGGGTGCCTTAAATGAAAATTTCCAAGAACTTATTTCACTAGAGGAAGTGAATTTTCACTCCATAGCAGTTTAAAGAAATGGTGAATTGATCTCATCCACTTGGCACACGCGGATTCATCTCCTCCGGTGAAATAAACAGCCATAATTTTTCATTTAAGGCACGCGTCGCACCTTACATCATAGTTTGTGGTGTTTTGACTATTATGAAAAGTTCAGGGTGCTCATTGCACCTAAAGCCATAGTTTAGGATGTTGTGGCCAATTTTGCCAAAAAAAAAAAAAAAAGAAAAGAAAAAAAAAAGTAGCAGTATAGTATAGTGAGCAGCTGAGCACAGCAAGTCAGCAATCAATCAGTAACCCTATAAGCCCATAAAGAATTAATCACAATTTGCAATGTAAGAAACCAGAAATAGAACTGTTTGTTGTTACAAAATTGATAGGGAAAGCCTTTGTAGCTGAATCCGTTAGTACAATTTACTTTATAGAAAAGACAACCCTTGAGTCCCTTACAAACCAGTGGCAAACAGATAAATAGAGACTGAAATGACTGATAGAGCACTGCAGTTTGGACATCCTTATGCCTGCTCCTCTTCTTCGGCAGCCTCTGCTGCAGCAGCAGCCATCAACTCATCGAATTTCTCTGACTTCTCGAGCACAATTTCAATCTAAAGAAGAAATCAAATCAGAATTAAAAGTAAGCCTACATTCAAAATTAAAAACTTTATGTGAATTTCCTAACATGTTTATGCTTAGTAAAATCATGCCTTTATCTTATATTCTTACGAGTAATTTACACATGCAAGGAGCATGTGGCAACTAATTCTAGACAACTAGAATACTAATGTTCACTCTCTAAAGACAATGCCCTTATCTGGTTCCATTCATGTTGGCTGGTAGAGAAAAATGAACACATGCCCACAATCCACAATAAATTAAATGCAGCTACCGAATTGTGTAAAGCCAGATACCTTAGCTTTTTGGACAGGTCGTCCCCCTGATTCATTGATGTCAACTGTTGAAGTAGCTATTTCTATCAAAAGAAATAAATAATAGAGCATTAACATCCGAAGGCTCCAAAGAACAATCACAACTTAGAAATAAGAGTAATAGAAATGAAAGACAAAAAGAAACTAACTCTTCTCAACAGCAAATCCATTGTTCTTCAAAATTTCAGCGATTGTGACAACTGTTGCAATGGCTGCAGACACCAGCAAATATTTGGTTTGAAATAGACAATTAGAGGACAAAAAAATTCTAGATACAAAGGTTTGATAGAGAAGTAAGCCAACAAAGTTACTATATAACTTTAAAAGCAACAAATGAACAACACCAAGTAGGCAAATACCAACAAGGAGCTAATCAGGGTTTAACATTATAATAAAGTTGATGCACTAAGCAATTTATGCTGACAATATACAGTGTAAATTTCAATTAACTTGAGATGTCTTATAATAACAGTATCTGACTACAGCGATGCCAGGTTAGAAACAAACTACCAAGTGCTTCAAGAACTCTGAGCAATCCTAAATCCCATTTTCCTGCAGGCAATTTTTTCTTCGCACTTTATAAACAAGGGAAAAGCAAGACACAAGTGTTCAACATATTAAAGAGCCTTTGATATCATTTACTTATACAAGCTCTTACACGTACAACAACTATCATCACACTCATCTTTCACCATTCACCAACACAACCCTTTCCCAAAAGGCAAACCAAAAACTTAAAACTATGGAGAACACCGATAAGAGTTTGTAAATGGAAGTGGAATTTTATATCAAGAGGAGCACCATAAAAAACGAAGCAGCCACAGACACGTCTGTAATTTATCACAGGGAAAAGAACACCAACCACTAGGAAAGTTGACCTATTCTAATCATATCTAGTCTGGATAAACTAGGCTAAATATGGTATCTGTGCTGAAGGCGACGCTATAGCTACCTAATTTTAATCTAGCAGACAGTCCACCTGGGGGATAATATTCGGCAAAAGTTTGTTTTGCGAAGAAGTACAAGTCCAACACATACCAAAGCAAGATAAAGTCACTAAAGAAAACCTGATAATACACACAAAGAAACTTTAATGACTATAATGAGCATATGGGAGATCTGCAGGCTTTGGTCAAATCTCAAACTAATTGAGATGATTTTGTTGACATTTTTATCATGGTAGTCCCAAAACATTGGCCTGAACAGACTAGTTGAAGAGATTCAAACCAGACCAAAAAGGAAAGATTCAGACCATATCTTAAAAAATTCAAATCATAACACCTTAAATAAGAAGAAGAAAACATAGCCTTAATAAATGAATAATCATCAAAAATAACTCCTTTCCACTAAATCAACAAACTATAGATAATGCAACCATAGTCGTTACCAAGCAATCTAGCTCATTAATCAGAAGATCCTTTCACAAAATCCAGTTTGGATAACTAAACTGGCCTTGGTAGCTCAGCTGAGGGAAACCATATATTGATACACCTGTAAGTCTAGCGAATAAACCTTCTATTTAAGTCATTTATTACAGCTGAAGAAAATTAAGGTTTACATGAGTAACATATTGTTTTGCTCATCAATCCTGGGTTTCATCAAATACGAGCCATTACCATCATGAGGCTAACTAACTTTGAAACAAGACAAGCAAATAGATAGATGTTACCAAGCAAAATTCTCCTTGTTCTCTTCCCTTTATCCTTTCAATTTTTTCTATGGGAGAAGTAGGGTTAGATAAGGCACCACTAGGCAACATACACTGTTTAAGATCAAATAAAGGGTAAAAAATTGAAGCTTAAGATTACGAAATACATACCCATTCCAAGAGCAGAGAGCTCCACCTCATTGTGTTGTTGCATATACCTCTACAAAAAAACATTATCAACTACATTACTTCCACTACTTCAAAAATTGTAACAAAGGTCAACTAACCTGACACACAGCAACATAAATCCACACCAAACAAGCTCAAATATACTACGAGCATCAAATTTACAAAAACTACTCTAAGCAAAAACAAATTCCCTTCACTCGGATATGAAAATATCATCCACTGTTGAATGCATCATCATAATTAACATAGATCAGCTATATAGCCCAAAAACTATAATAATGTTAGTGTCACATTGCAAAATCCGAATTCTAAATTTAAAGCTAATCTACACACAAATAATTATTCATAGCAATAAAATCAAAATTCATCTCATACAACATTGTTCCTACAATAAATTTCCTGAGCAATTATTATAAATATACCCATTTAAAATGTCCTATGAATGTTTACCCCATTTCTTTATCTGGATATGAACATTTTTTATTATAAATAATTATATAAACCAACATTCTGAAAAATAAAAGAAGCAAAATATTCCCTTTTTTCTTTGAACAATTAACAAAATTATACTAAAAATTAACAAAACCCCAGATAAAATTCCATCAAAAAGTCTAATAAATAGCATAATTAACAGAAAAACTTAATTAAAAAAACAAAAAGAAAACCCCATCAAAAGTATTCTTAAGAAAATACCTTGGCAAGATTGACGTAAAAAAAGAGAGGTTTTTTGGTGTTGGAAACTTGAATACGGTTTTTCTTGTTGTTGTTGTTGTTGTTGTTGAAATTGTTGTCATTGTTGTTGGATGAATCTGTAATGCTAAGATTGTTAACGCCCTCTGCAACTTGTTCCATTTTTAGTTTTTCTTGTTCTGGAAAACTGGTTGTTGTTGTTGTTAAGTTGTTCAAAAGCCGAAAACCCTTGACTACTTCTATTTTCTGTTTCTCTCTCCTCCAAATTTTGGGAAGAGGATTGTGCTCGCCCACCAAGGATATCTTGGAAGTTTTTTTTTTTTTTTTTTTTTTTTTTTTTTTTTTAACATGGGCTTCATACGGCGTCGTTTTCTGTAAACATTTATTGATTTTTTATTTTTATTTATACTCCTTTGGTAATTAGTAGGGAGTAGGGATTACTATATCAGGGAGTGCACATAATTTTGAAAAATATGGAATTTTTAGGGTACAGTTGGATGCATCATGCGCATGATATATTTGAAAGAATAAGACACATATGTATAAAGAACACGAAATAAAATAACATATATTTACAAAGAATGTGAGCATAATATGTTATTAGGGCCTGTCAAATTTACTTAATTTCAGCTCAGTTCCGTTCAGCTCCTAATTTCCTTCTCTCATAAAATATTCACTTCAGCTCAATTCAATTCAGTTTAGCTCAGTTCAGCTTCAATCGGTCCAGTTCTA
The DNA here is from genome assembly GCF_001683475.1 of Chenopodium quinoa. NCBI lineage: Eukaryota > Viridiplantae > Streptophyta > Magnoliopsida > Caryophyllales > Amaranthaceae > Chenopodium > Chenopodium quinoa. Next base: position 2,464,366 of record NW_018742720.1, on the reverse strand, counting down.
TTCAGATCAGTTCACTAAATGTGAACAGGCCCTTAGACTTTGATCATTATGTTCTTTGTTCTTTTTAATGACACAAAGTATGTTTTTTTTTTTACTTAATAACATGTTCTTCTATGACCATTTGATCATGTTCGTTTGTTCCTAATTATTCTTTGGGTTAAGCTTGTATGTGTTATTATTTATTTGTAATTAGATTATCCTCGTGCGATGCACGATTTCTATATAGATAAAAAAGAAAATTTAAAATAATAGGTAGAAGGAAAGCCATACAAATACAATAGAATATGTTTTGAAATATGTTTTGACAATGGAGAAAGAAAGAAGGGACATTGAAAATATTATTTGGGAAGAGCTCAATTGTCACTCTGAATCAGCCAATTTTAAAGGAAAAAATAAATAAATTAAATGAGGTGAATTTAGGTCGAAAATTTTTGTTAGAATCAGCCAATTTTAAAGGAAAAAATAAATAAATTAAATGAGGTGAATTTAGGCCGAAAAATTTTGTTAGAGAGCTTGACATGTGTACAATATTGGAGATGTCAGCGGTTGTTATTTTAGTACTCGTAGTAGTTATTAGTTATATGTTAGTCTCGTGTGATGCACAAGTTTAACATTTTTTTTAGCTTACTTGTGTGTAATACGTAGGAAGAAAGAATGGACATTGAAAATATTATTTGGGAAGAGCTCAATTGTCACTCTGAATCAGCCAATTTTAAAGGAAAAAAATAAATAGATTAAATGAGGTGAAGAAAATGATGTGTACAATATTGGAGTTTGATGATGTCAGCGGTTGTTATTTTAGTACTCGTAGTAGTTATTACAATATTTAATTAATTTATCACACTCGGTAGATAATACTCACTCTCCTCTTATTCTTCCACTACTTTTGCTTTTTACAATTTTTTATTTATTAACTACCCCACTAACTCCATATTTTATTACTTTCTCCAATTTCTCCTAAAACTCCGCGTATGGAGAAATGAAGCAAGTATTTAAAAACGGAGGGAGTATATAAGGAAAATTTGTGGAAAAAAACCTTTTAAGAGGTCGTCTTTGTGAATAAGGACCTTTTAAGACAAAAGTTGTGGGAAAGGACCTATAAGTTGTGTGAGGTTGTGAAGAAAGATTTTGGTTGGTTTTCCAGTAAATACATATTGATATCCTATATCAACCAACAGCGTTGATATAAGGGCATTTCTGACTTATCACTCATTAAAGTGAGAACAAAACTGGAAAGTGAGTAACACCCCGTTGCAAGCCATCCGTTGCAAACCAATTGAACTTTCCTAACGTCTGTTTAGCTGTTGCGGTCAATATCGTGGTTGACCTTTTGACAAACACTGCGTTTTACTCTCTTGCTCTCCAGTTCACTAATTTTCAAATTCGATTCTAGTGGCGATAACTTTGAAGTTGCTCTCCAGTTCACTAATTAACAAAATCGAAACCAAGGGCCAACTCGTATGTTGGTGGTGTGGGTAAAATCAACTGTAATTCCTATGGTGTTGGTAAAATGATGATTTGGCCATTCGTATCAATTAGAGGGTATAATATTGATTACATGAGTAAACAATTCTACAATGGTTTTCTAATATATTAGTCAATACACTACAGGAAATTGTTATTGCCCAACTCTAACTCAGCAAATACTTGACATGTTTGATGTTTATTAAGGACTTTCTGTTAGAGCTGTGACGATGATACAGAGCAAGAGTGAGCACGAGTGGATGTGATGGCGTTAATCTCTCTCCTCATCCATCTGGTATCTCAACAAAAAGTGGAGGTGATGGCGTTAATCTCTCCGTCAACAATGTCCCGTTACAAGATTTAATTAAAAAATTCGATATACGGGGTCCACATCATCATCCCAACATTGGGCACGTGGAATTCAGCAAAAACTTCCCAAATATTACAACAATGCCATTATATCAACATATTTTTGTTGATAGTGGATATCAATGGGGTGTGGCTCTTTTCCAGCTAGCTATCGTAGGTAGATAAGGTTAGTGCTTTAAGTGGGTGTTGAATGTTTACCCTTTGTAATAGTAACTTAGTAAGTGATCATGGGTTAAAGTGTTAAACGAGTAAGGTAGGTCAAAAACAAGTAATTGAGTTGTTTTTTTTTTTTTTTTTTTTCCGGACAAGAGTAGTAGTATATTATGTACTTTTAGATACCAATAAATAATAAATAACGCTGCGTGAGTATGTGTTACAAGAATATAAACAAGTTGGAAGACAAAATCGATTTTAGAATTAAATTGCTGGACGAAAACACATGGGACAACAATAGGAAGAGCGTAAGTGGGTGTTATTCTCCAGCTTCAATGGTCGGATGATATTGTCACCCATTTGAAAAACACAAAAGTCATGTCCCGCAAGTTTATCTTTGGTGGCATTAGAACCGAATGTGTAAGTATCTGTAAAGTATATGCAATTGCGTTGGCATCCCATCTCACTTGCACGAACAGACATAGTTGCATTGTTACCCACAAATAGAGCAACATCTTGCAAATCTTTCAACTCTTCCCAACTCCTGTCATCAAACTGAAACTTGTAAACCTTAAAATTAACTGTCTTGTAATGATCAATATCATGTTCACCTTCTCTGACCTTTCCTTCATCGTTTGTTTCCGTCTCAAATATCCTCAATACCAACAGAAGATCCTGACCAGAATTAACTATGTAGGTTTGTATATACGGTACGTAACATCCGTACCAACTTAATGCCAGAGGTTTCTTATTCTGAACATCATCAAGGTTTACCAGTGCAATATTGCCACTCTCATTCACGAATACAAGTCCATCGGTACCAAGATTATCCCTACGGTATAATACATCCATAACCCTCCGGTAAATAGCCCTTTTCTCAGATATAATTGGTGTCCACTGTGTGTCCCCGGGCTTGGCAATTGCAGCTCTAAGATAGGCATCATATATAAGTACCACCAATAAAGTATCACCTGACACCTTAAGTACAACAGCCCTGTTTATGAAATATGCACCAAGGAATTCACCAGAATTATCCCAAAGGAAGGGGATTGTACGGCGACAAGGGAGATCGAGGCGATCCTTGGTAAGAGGGTTAAATAAGTACATGTTATCATCAATCCCATGAGTTAGTATCCAACCATGAGATGATCCCCAACAATTCATAGATCACACTTGACATTGTAACACCTAACTTTCTCATGCGTTAAATCCAACAAGCCTCGAGTAGTATTAATATCATCAAACTTGTCTTCAACACTCTCTGCTTCAATCACATTCTCTAAACGATCAGGTTCCAGATACTGTATCCATTCATCCTCGTTGATATCCTGGTTGCCATCAGTTAACATAAGCCACGGCATTTGACAATCCCACTTCCGCTTCAAATTGACTGTATCACAAGCTTTGCGCCACGAACGACACACACCGGAAAAGGCTAGACCGTCTACAAATGATACTATGTGTTTATCAACTATACGAACCACCAAATCAGTCGGCAGGTCTGCCCAGTTAACTTCCATCTTCACTTTTTTCCTACAAGCCATAAACCTTAAGAGTGAAAAACTGAATTCAAAAAAAGTTATCGGTGTTGTGTTGAACTCTTGGACTTGTGAGTTTCTAATGTCTCAAACTTCCCAACTCTGACTATTTATTTAAAAAAAAACGTGACCTTCAAGCAAATCCTTTTAACAAAAATAAATAAACGCGTTTCATTGTAAATTACGAGATAAATTATTGTGTTCGAAAATAGGAAATAAATTATTTTAAGAGATATTAGGAAATAAATCCTTTTAACAAAAATTAGGAAACAAATCCTTTCAAATAATTTTTAATTTTTAATTTTTGAAGAAAGTTAGGAAATAAATTCTTTTAACAGATATTTGGAAATAAATTCTTTTTAACTAATTTTGGTTGGATTATGAACTGTATGTACATAAATTATTTTAATAAATTAAAATAAAAAATAAATAAATTAATAAGCAAAGTATTAAGAAAAGATAAATACATAAATGCACGGTTATCTACATCGAACAACTTAGAGATATTTATTTATTTTTACCAAAAAAAAAAAAAATAGAGATACACGGACTATTACCTTGATGATGTTTAGAAAAAAGCAACCTCTCCCCTGGTGTACAAGAGATATGCAAGAGGATAAACGTAGTACTGTAGTAGTGATATGTTGGATATCTATATCAATTAACATGTAAGAGTAGGGGTGGCAAAAACTGACCCGACCCGAAAATCCGACCCGAACCCGACCTGAAAATAGCGGGTTTGGGTTGAGATTTTTGACCCGAAAACTTAAATGGGTTGACACGAACCCGACTCGAAATTAAATGGGTTAGGTTAAGGTTGAAAATTTCAACCAGAAAATTTAAAAAAAAAAAAAAAGAAAAAAAAGAAAAAAAAAGAAGACTACTACCAACCCAAGCCCAAATCTTTAAGCATAAACCCTAACTCATTTTCACCCTCACAAGCCGTCACTAGGGGTGAAAGTGAATCGGTGTAAAACCGAACCGAATCGAAAAACCAAACCGAATAAGGAATGTGGTTCGGTTTTTTGACACGAACCCGACTCGAAATTAAATGGGTTAGGTTAAGGTTGAAAATTTCAACCAGAAAATTTAAAAAAAAAAAAAAGAAAAAAAAGAAAAAAAAAAAGAAGACTACTACCAACCCAAGCCCAAATCTTTAAGCATAAACCCTAACTCATTTTCACCCTCACAAGCCGTCACTAGGGGTGAAAGTGAATCGGTGTAAAACCGAACCGAATCGAAAAACCAAACCGAATAAGGAATGTGGTTCGGTTTTTTGGGAGGGTGGTTCGGTTTCGGTGTCAAAAATAAAAAAATTTCGGTTTTCGGTTCGGTTTCGGTTCGGGAAATTGAAAAACCGAACAAAACCGAACCAAACTGAATTATAAGCCCAATCCTACAAAACCCCTGCCTGGCCCAAAACTAAATACCCTAGGTATATAATGAAAAAATAAAAAAACCCTAATTCCTCTAATCCTCTCAGCCTTTCTCCACTCTTTCGTCCTCTCTCCTGTCTGACTGTCTCCTCTGAGTCTCCGACCACCGTCCAGTACACCAGGGCACCAGGCGACCACCGTCAACGGTCCACCTGCTTCTCTCTCTTCTGTCTTCTCCTACTAATTAAGGTATGAAATATGCAATTTGCGAATTCAATTTGCGATTTTAATCGTTGCTCTACTTACTTGCTCTCTCCTGTCTTCTCCTACTAAAGTACTAAATACTAATCGTTGCTACTGCATGTTCAATTGTGAATTGCGATTTTAATTTGCGATTTTAACTTGCGATTTTACTTGCTACATTTTAATTTGTGAAGAATATGGCAATTGGTGATGCTAAAATTGATGAAGTGGTCGAAATACTTGAGTGATTGCTCTGTGATGCTACTGCTGTGTTGATCTGCTGCCACTGCTGTGTTGATCTGCTGCTACTGGCCTACTGTGTTGCTGTTCTGCTGGCTGCTGCTACTGTTCTGCTGTTCTGTTGCTACTGTTCTGCTGTTCTGTTGCTACTGCTTTGCTGCCTGCTGGATCGATCTATTCTGCTGGCTGCTGCTATTGTTCTGCTGTTCTGCTGGCTGTAATGTTGTTGAATGTTGATCATGTTATGTTTAACTTAAGTAGTTCTGTTAAAAACTTGTTTAATTTGAGTTTGTATGGATTGATTGGTTTGATTTGATACTTTGTTAGTTTGTTATTTAAACTGAAAACTTAAGTTTGTATGATTTGGATTGGTTTGTAGACTTTGTACTTTGTATGAATTGGACTAAATTTGTTTGCTGTTATATTTGTTAATTTGCACTGCTTGCTGTGTTAGTGAGAATAGTGACTTAGTGTGTTGATTAATGAGGCCCAATTTGCAGATTATTGGCCCAAATAAAAGAGGCCCAAAAAAATCGGTTTGGTTTGATTTTTTATTCTGAAACCGAAATAAATATGGTTCGGTTTCTAAAGTAAAGTGGTGCGGTGTGGTTTCTAAAATCAAGAAACCGAATTAAGGTGGTTCGGTTTCGGTTTGGGCCAAAAACCAAACCGAACACCGAACTTTCACCCCTAGCCGTCACCTACATTTTCTCTTTCCTTCTTCTCCTTATCTCTCTTCACTCATTCTCCTCCTTCTATATCCCTCTTCATCCATTCTCTTCTCCTTATCTCTTCTCATTCGTTCTCTTCTCCTTCTCTATCTTCTTCTAGAATGCTTCAATTCATCCAGAAAATCCGAATTTGAACTTCTCTTCTCTGATTTTTGTGAATTTTGTTCTTTATATTCGAATAATCCTTAAAAGCTCCTATTTCTCTCTCTTCATGCGAGCAAGTCAACAATGTCACGTGAGTAAGCTAGCCACCGTCACTGTCACAACAAGCCCGACCGACCACCATCACTGTCACCGTCTATTGTTGGGGTTTTTTATACTTTAGATCTAGTTTAAATTTAGGTTAGATTGTAGATCTAGTTTTATTTTTCTCAAATTTCTGATTATAATTTTTTTTTGATGAAATTATAATGTAAGTATATACATTTTGTTCCTGATAATCGCCTATTCTTCATCGATCTAGTTATTCTGATTTTTTTACATATTTTTTCTGGTTTTTTTTGTTTTTTTTTTGCGATTTGTTTGTATTGTTTTCTGGGTTTTTTGTTTGAATATTTTTCTGGGTTTTATGATTGATAGATCCAGAAGAATTCAAGGAATGTTGTGTATAACATGTTAAAAAAATTCGAACAGAAAAAAAAAACAAGTCGAATCAGGTCATTTTCGGGTTGACCCGAACCTGAAAATATCAGGTTCGGGTTGGGATTTTCAACCCGAAAACTTAAATGGATCAGGTTCGGGTTGAGGGTCACCTGACCCGAAACTAGGTGACCCGAACACGAACCCGACCCGACCTGATCCGTTTGCCACCCCTATGTAAGAGGATAAAATAGTGTTGGATGTTCACATTTATTTAATTTCAATTCAGTTCAGATTAGCTTCTAATTTCCCTCTCACATAAAATTTTCAGTTCAGCTCCAATCAATTCAGTTCAGTTAAGCTACACTCAGTTCAGTTTAGTAAATGTGAATAGACCCTAAGAGATTAAAAAAATATAAATTAAAAAAAATAACTTAGAGATATACACGGACTGCAGTAGCAAGAGGATAAACGTAATATTGTACTAGTAGTGATAGGATAACCAACAAAATTAATATACCCTTGCTAATTTCATTCTTATTTGTTTTCTTTTAAGGGGTTAATATGTGCTTTCAATTATAGTTAGGGGCTTAGGGCTGATTATGATGCGATGCAAGTCAAGCTCGAGTATGCTCGAGTATCACTAAGCTTGACTCGAACTCGACTCGTTAGTTAAATAGTCAAGCTCGAACTCGAATGAAGCTCGTCTCGTGCTCATTTTGAGCTCGTCTCAAGCTCAATTGGAGTTCAACTTGAGGGCCCACACTAAATATCTAGACAATACTGGGTTATGTTATAACATCTCACCCAACTTTTCCAAAACTTCAATGTGGGAATTTTGTAGAAAATCTAATACCATTACTCCATTAGTATTCTGTTATACATCTCTCATTCTATTCTACCTCATTATAATTTTATCGATGTGGTACAAGTTGTGAAACATCATATTAATATTTTTATGGTTTTGTACGATTATAGTATATTAGTATCATACACATGTATATAGAATATACCATCAACATTCTAATATACATGATATTTTATTACCAACAACCTTAACATTTTATTACTTATACAATCTAAATTTGTTTTTTTTTTTAAAGAATTGTAAATTTGATTTAAGTAATAGTATGTATTTAATTTGTTTAGTATTGTAGTACAAAAAAAAAATTATAACATTATTAGTGTTATCTTAATGCATTATCGTTTGAAGCTAAAATTTAATTAAGACATTAAGAGAGTTTGGAGTATAAAAATATGTTCAATTGGTCTTGTATAGACCCGGTCTACAATAAATTATTATAGACCCAAAATTTGATACTTTCAAATAATATAATCACATTCTGGATGATATAATCACTTTTTTAGATCAACCATTTAATGATATTATATAATCATCTTTAGGATGATAAAATTTAAAAATCATCTTTTGAATGATGTAATTTATTAATTTGATACTTTTTATAATAATAAATTCACTTTTTGAGTGATATATTTACATAACAGTTTCAAGATGATATAATCACTTTTGCAATAATATAATCACATTTCGTATGATATAATCACATTTGTATGGTATACTAAAAGGTTGGGTCTACAATAAGTTATTGTAGACCAGGTCTATTCTAGTCTTTATAAAATATTTTTAGAAACAAATGTTAATTATATCGAGTATAAAAAAATTTTAGAGTATAAAAACTTTTTAGAGTATAAAAATATTTTTAGAAACAAATGTTAATTATATTGAGTATAAAAATATTTTTAGAGTATAAAAATATGTCTATAGTTAATATAGGAAGGAAAACAGATCATGTGACACAGGGACAGTAATGGAAGAGGTGAAGATTTTTCATTATCCATAAATACTGAGATTAATATTGCCTAAGGGACTGTTCTGATTAGCTGAACTGAATAAACTTATTGGAGCTGAACTGAACTACGTAGTAAATATTTTAAGAGAGAAGAAAATTAAGATAAGAACTGAACAAAACTTATTGAAAATGAACTGAATTGAAAATATAAGCTGAAAAGAGCAGGTCCTAAGCCATCATTTTTAATGAAAATTTATTTTTTAAAAGGGTAAAAAAAATGAAAAAATATACTATGGTCAATGACATGACACTTCCCTAACAAAACTACATACTACCTCCGGTTCATTTTAGTTGCAACAAAGGACCATTTTACGGATACCTAGGCAAAACTTTTAAGGGACTTTAAGCATGTGGAGATTAAGTAATTAAGGGAGTAAAATAGGAGGGAAAGCATGTGGGGTCTTTTTTTAATAAAGTAAAACAAGTGGGAAAAAATGGTGAGGTGTACTTTTCCCACCCAAATACTCCCTGACTTTGCACATGGGTGGGGATTCCCTCCCTTTTTTCAGCCAATTTCTTTCACTTTCCCTCCTGAATTTTGAAGGCAAATTCAAAAAATTTGCCAAATACCCCAAAACATAAACCTTTTCATATTCAAATCATATCCCCTTATAAAAAGAGGACTATCCAAACCAGATTTCAGTTTGTTTTTCAAGCAAAAGAGATAGCAGAGAGGGGTTGGGGGGGGGGGGGGTTAAGGGTGAGTAGTTAGTTGTTTACAAAACACCATCCTACAAATTACATAATCCTAAAAATTGTTCATAATTAGCCTAAAATTCACAGTGCTAAAAAGACAAAAGCAGCATCTATGTTCCATTCTTCTAGGCTCCGTTGAAGACCATTCCAAAAAAATCCAGCCACCACTTCATCACCTACAGTCAGCCTGAAAAAAAAAGTATAGGGACTCATGGCAGAGTTCTTGGAAGAACTCTTTTTCAATGAAAATCAACTGTACAATGAGGAGCAAACAATGGAAGCATGGCATCATTTCACAGATGAAGAGACTCAAACTGAAAGAAGGTGGTTATGATGGAGATGATGATGGTGAAGTACATGGTCCACTACATATGTATGGCAGACAAAGCAGAGAAATGACAGTAGAAGAAAAGCGCCAACTAGTTGATGAGATCATGCTCAATATGGAGGGGGACTCATTGCCAAGGGGATTTTTATCCAGTTTGGCAAGAAAGCATCATGTGCATAGATCAACAACAACCAGATGGTTTAAGGTAATTAAACAACACATGTTAGAAGGAAATGTTGTAGATGTAAGGACCAAAAAAATAGGCACTGTGGGCAGAAAACAAAAGGAGTACACAGATGAATTCTTAACTTCAGTGCCTTTATACAAAAGACAAACTGAAAGAGGATATGCTGCAGCACTTAATGTGTCAAAGTCAGCTATTCACATATTAAGGAAAAGGGGTAGATTGAGAACACACACAAGCACAAACAAACCAGCACTCACTGACCAGCATAAAATAACAAGAATGAAATGGGTTCTAAGTCACATAACCCCAATTCCAGCAGAAGGGGACCCTTTATTTGAAGACATGCAACAATGGGTACACATTGATGAAAATTGGTTTTTATCAACCCAGAAACAAGGACATTCTACCTCCTCCCAGCTGAAGACAATCCATACAGAGCCCAACAGTCCAAAAGGTTCAAGATAAAGGCTATGTTTATGGGTATGATTGGGAAACCATTTTATGATGCAAACAAACAATTATTACATGATGGGAAGTATGGTCTTTTCCCTTTTGTGAAGTATGAGGAAGCAAAGAAAAAGAGTAAAAACAGAGACAAGGGAACCATTGAGGCTAAGGCAGTCCAAAGCATTAACAAGGAAGCAATAAGGGACATGCTACTTAATCATGTGTTGCCAACAATACATGAACAATGGCCACCCCAACTTCCCAAAAACATAACTATCCAATGGGATAATGCTAGGCCTCACCAAATACCACAAGATGCAGAATTTCAAGAAGCATGTCAAGCATATGGATTCAACATCCAATTTGTTTTTCAACCAGCACAATCACCAGACATGAATGTTCTAGACTTAGGACTTTTCAATGTCATACAATCACTGCAATATCAGTCATTCCCTCAAACTTTAGATGATCTCATCAAAGAAGTAGAAATAGCATTCAAAGGATTTGATCCAGAGTTGAACAAATATAGTTGGATGACACTTCAGTCATGCATGGTTGAGGTGTTAAGAAGAAAAGGAGGAAACAACTACACAATACCACACATGAAAAAAAGAAGTCTAGACAGGCAAGGTGTTCTACCAGAATTGCTTCAAGTAGACAAGGAATTAATTACAGAGGTTGTTTCCTATCTAGATTCAATCACAATTCCAAGTTCAAATGCAACTGAATTTCAAATGGAAGTGGATGCAGATTAAAGACTATAAGGAACCACATTCAAACCAACACAAGCAAAGACTGCCACATCTAACCAGTAAAAGCTTAACATGTTTTTTGTAGTTTTTGTTGGTATTGGTTAGGTGTATTTTGGTACATAGTTAATGTAAACATTGTTAGGAAGTCTTGTATGGTACTATAGTTTGGTAATTAATGGAAACTCAATCTATTTTGGTCACTAATATTCCATCAGATAGGGTTACATTTCTCTTTCAAGGCATCAATGAGTTATGGTACCTCAATAGATACCTCAAACAGAGGCATCTAGAGCAGCCATGTGACTCAAATAGCTATCAGATGAGTCCCTTCATCATTTGGATGGGATTCAATTTGATCCAATCAGTTGGGAGAGGGGACTCAATGCATCATACACAGGGGACTCAAGGAACAAAATCATACACAGCCCAATTCATACTCCAACCATAGTTACTGAAGCACACAACCAACTTCTCCAATTTTTTTTTAAAAAAGGGGACTCATAAATTTTAATCCAAATCAACAATTCATATATCCAAACAACCAACAACTCATACAACAAAAAAATATCCAAACATATCACAGGATAAAGATAAATCCTTAATAAAAAAACAATTCAAACCCAAACAACCAACAACTGATACACCACCAACATATGCATTTCATACTCCAGCCAACATGTCAAAAAAAAAAAAAAAACAGGGTGCTCATCAATTTTAATCCAAACCCAAACAACCAACAACTGAATCACCAACAACATATGCATTTCATACTCCAGCCAACATGTCAATTCCAAAAAAAACAGGGAGCTCATCAATTTTAATCCAAACCCAAACAACCAACAACTGAATCACCAACAACATATGCATTTCATACTCCAGCCAACATGTCAATTCCAAAAAAAAAAACAGGGTGCTCATCATCAATTTTAATCCAAACCCAAACAACCAACAACTGATTCAGCAACAACATATTCAATAATAAAAGGAAACACGTCTAATCAAAGCCAACCAACCAACAATATCAGACTAGGCATAACAACCAACAGGGGACTCATGAATACCATAATATAGCATAAATTGCATCTGAAGAAGAAGATTAGAGTTTTAGAAATAACGCTGCCCAATTAGTATGGGGGAAGGGACTACTAGGGGTAGTAGATCTGGAGGTAAGCCTCTAGTACATCATCAGGCTCCTGGTCCCCAGGAGGTGAGCCCCTAAAGCGCTTCCTACCAGCGCCAGACCCAGAAGCACTCCAACCCATCATGGGATGGGAAGTGGGTGGCAGGAGAACTTCTCCGGCAGTGAGCTCTTGGAACAAGAAGAACCCGTCTTCGATTTAGCGTCTGGTGGTGGTGAAGCAATTGGAACAGCCACCACAGCAGCAGATCCACCGACTTTGGTGGACACAACCTCCAGACCTGCGCTGTGAGGTGGCGGAACAACCCTTTTGGACCCATAAACCTTAATGGGCTTGTCATCCTCGTCGCTTGAAATGTATTCAGCAAGCTTCACATCGTGTATCTTCCTCCTCGCAAGGGGTGAATCGGTGTCAAAATACAAAGGATGATGAGAGAGAAAGGAGGAAGAAGTACGGTTTTGGAGGAGAAAGAGAAGGCGAAGAAGAGAGAGAAATAAGAAACGAAAAGAGAGAGAGATTTTAAAGAGTTAGGGTTTGAGAGGGGGGGCTTCATTTCTAGAAAAATTTTCCAGAATTTATTTCTCCCAACCATTTTCCAGTATTGAATGCAGATTCAATGAAGGTGGTTGGGAGATGAAGCAATGTAAAGGAGGGGGGGTAAATTTGGTGGGAGTAGTTAGATTAATTCATAAAATAAGTAAACTAAGTAAAACAGATGAGAAGTGTTAATATACTAGGTTAGTAAATAAGTAAGGGCAAATATGTAAATTTCCACCCAAAAACTTACCAAAAAAGGAAAAAAAAATCCACCCCAAAAAGGAAATTGTTGCAACTAAAATGAACCGGAGGTAGTATAAACTCATTACCAATGTTGCTAACCAAACAGGTCGTCAAAGTTGGGAGTTTTTTTCTTGAGAAAACAGTACCTGAGACAATGGAGCTGGTTCAGACGCCTTCTTCTGAGTTTCTCGGGTACAGTAGTAGGAATAAAGAATCATTCCCACCAACACAATCAAGATTCCAAGAATATTTCTCCAGCTAAATGGATCATGAAGCAAGATGTAGCCAAATGCCAAAACCAAGCATGTTTTCAGATGTCCTAGCACTTGATAAGTGACTGGAGATGTCTTTCCAATCACAAGGAAAGTACTGAAATTTACGGAGACAACAATCAAACAAGAACACCATACTAAAGAAAAGTAAAATCAGGGACAACAGCAGAGCATCTACATTTCCATGTATATACACAAACATTATTTTTACTGCTTTTATCTAATGAAAATAATTTCTTTGCACAAAGACTTGATACAAAATGTAATTACTTTACAAAGTCAATACTGATGACTGTTGCAGTTCTTTTGGCCTTTTGGGAGCCAAAAAAGGTTATCTTATCCTCTACCTATGTGCGAGCTATACGTACACCTTCGTTCTTTTTTAATTGCAACGTGGGATGTGTGTGCGGTAAGAGATAAAAAAAAAAAGAAAAAAAAAGGGTGACCCATGTGATGAGTAGGTCAAAGAGATAGAGAGAATCATTGTCCAAATTAAAGTTGTAATTAATTTGCAATTAATTTGATACAAGTCCATCGGTACCACTAATAACACCCCACGTTTCAGCCTAGGTCATTCGAAAATCCTAGGCGTTTCCTGGGTTTTGAATTTTTTTTTCTTCTTTTTTTTTGTTTTTTATTTCACGTATAGGTTGATCGTCTCACTTAGCTTAAAGCGCCTAATAATAGGCTCATCACGGAAACACCGACATACTGGTTTTAGCGGAAACAAAGTTCAGGCGAGCTTTAGAGATCGACAAACGTTGGTCTTCAAAAAAATTTCATAATATTATCGCAACAAACGTTCAAGTACCGAAGCTCTATTGTCCAGAGACGCGTAAAAATCTCCATCAAAGCTCTTTTGTTCAGATACGCGTGGACATTCTGACGGGGTAAAGTCGTATCCCCTAATCAAAAATAATTACCTAAATCTCTAACTAAAGTAGATAGGGAAGTAGGGTTGAACTATACAGGGAAACATGTCTTTTTAATTCTAATTAATTATTATAATCTAAATTATCTAAGTAACCAATATTTTTAGGTATGAATTCTATACTACGAAGAATAAGTTTAGGGAGAAAAGAAACAATAATAGAGAAGCCTAGGGTCACAGGTTCACCAATAATTAATGTTTCGGGATAGAACGAAGTAATTAATAATTAACAATGCACAGATAACAAGATTAACAGGCTCTCGCAATTTATTAATCAATATAGATCTAACAGGCTCTCGCAATTTACTAAATCTAAGTTCCTATTAAAAATAGCCTTTAATATTAAATCAACATATGCTCGATTCATCAATTTAATATTGCTAAACATTCACAATCAAATTACATCAGCTCGATTCATAATCTAATTGCAAAGAATTAAAACAATTCGATAAGAAATTATCATGCAATATCAATAATCAATAATAACAAACTATCCCTTCATATTAATTATGGATCCCCATAAACCCTAGAATGGAACTACTCACAAATCATTATAATTAAGCCAATCAAGTAAATAATTAAAAGCATAATCAAGAAAGCAATTAAAATAGCTGAAATTAAAAGGGAAGAAATTGTACCAAAAATAAATCTGGAATTAAAGGAAGTATTAAGAACAAAAGTTTAGAGAGAATTTAAGAGAGCGAAAAATACTAAGTAGAGAGAGAAAGTCTAAGAAAGAAGGTAAGCTAATAATTCCGTACATAATCGTATTTAAACCTTTCCTAAAACAAGAATTAAAACTAAACTTAATCAGGTCCTCCAGAAACACGCGCCCGATCGGGCGCGCCTTTTTCCTCGCGTTACTACCCAGCAGCATCGCCCGTATGGCTAGATGCTTGCACGATCGGGCGCGCCTTTGCACGCTCAGCCTAAGAGTCCTGCCGCGCCCGATCGTGCTAGAGGTAGCCCGATCGGGCGGTTGCTTCTCCTTGAGGATTGGACTTCGATTGGGCTAGATTTCTCGGCCCAATCCGGATTTCCTCTCGGGTCTCGAATACTTGGTCCAAATACCTCGGGATCCCAATTACCGAGCCCTTAATCACCGGCTCTCACCGATCCTGGGCTCCAAAAGTGGTCGTGTCCTTCTAGCTTCCGTAATCGATCCATAAAGCCCGGGAAAATGCTCCAAGAGTGCAATTTCCTGTAAAAATACAACTAAAACTACGAAAACACTAGAACACACAAATTAGTAATAAAAGTGGCCCGAAAGAGCCAAAAACACTACTAATAACAACCAAGGGACGGGGATAAAACACTATATAAAATGGACATATCACATTCCTTTCTAAAGCTCTTTTGCTCTAGAGACGCGTGGGCATATCACAGAAGCTCTATTGTTCAAAGACGCGTGGACAATCTTCATCAAGCTCTTTTGTTCAGAGACGCGTGAAAATTTCCATCAAGCTCTTTTGTTCAGAGACGCGTGAACATTTCCATCAAGCTCTTTTGCTCCAGAGACGTGTGGGCATATCATTCAAAAGCTCTTTTGTTCAGAGACGCGTGGACATATCATCAAAGATCTCCTATTTCCTACAAAGCTCTTTTGCTCAGAGACGCGTGGGCATCCTATTATCAAGCTCTTTGTTCAGAGACGCGTGGACATACTTAAAAAAAAAATAAGCTCTTTGTTCAGAGGCGCGTGAACATATCAAAAAGAAGCTCTTGGTTTAGAGACGAGTGAACACCGAAACAGCAAGGTGGCGTTCCCTAGATTGTGGAGAGTTGTCACAAACAACTGAGGATTGTTTCAAGAGAGACAATCTTCGATAGTATTCCTTGGACGTGGAATATTATCAAAGCGGAGGAGGATCGTTTCAGGCGAAGCAATCTTCTATATTGAAAGCAGTTACAGGCGTAGCGATTTTCAAGCGGGATGGCATTATCTAGCTTGCAGGAGGTCATCAAAACAATCGGTTACTCTCAGAGACGTGTGCTCGACGGTGCAAGATACGCGTTTCTTAACTCTTTTATCTGTTTCACTAACCCTAGTTTTGTAGGTATTGGCGTTACAAGAGTGATTTAGGATCGCAGAACGTTCTGAATCATTCTCCGTCCCTATCGATACTTTGACTTTTGTTTTCGAAACACGCGTTTCTCCAAACTCAGTCAAAGTGGGGGCTTCTGTAGACACCCATTTGTGTCTCCCCAAAACCAAACCCGGTGATGAGCACATTTCACATCGAATCATAATCGAATGAAGCGAAAGTGTGGAAAGTCTAGTGTTGCGGATAGTTTTTAATTTATTTTCTCTTCTCTCTGTTTTTGAAAACTTATTTTAAGAAAACAGTCAATCCAGTTTGGTTGGTCCATGATATGGGTCCAATAATAGTGTAGTTGGATGGGGCTTGACAAGAGCTTTCCAACGATATATTATAAGCCCAATTCCGATGAATATTGAGGAAGTTATGGCCAATTTACTAAATTGTGCCCGGTTTGAGCCTTATGTGCGGCCCAATGATCTAGGGGAGGGCCTAATATGATTTATCATTCCTAATGCAATTAGTAATGGTTTTAGTCTTCTAGATTCTTCTAGAAGGTTCTTTTCATTCCTAATTCAATTAGCAATGATAAATTGACTTTTGTTGACTTTTCAGATTTTTAATTAAAATCAAAAAACATTTTCGAGGAAAAGATACGATTTTATCTGATTTTCGAAAACGCGTCCAAAACAAACCAACTGACTCCAAGCATTGGCGCCTGGCGCCAATAAGCTGGTGCTGGCGCCAGCTCTATTTTGCGTCCGCCAACCTCGTTTTGCGTACGCCAAGTACTCTGTTTTGATATTTTATCTTTTTGGCTGATTTTCTCTATAAATAACGTCTTAAAAACTCCGTTTTCATTCATCAATTATCATCAACAATCAATTTTAATTAATATTCAGCAATTCTCACGAATATTCACCTACAATCAGTTTTCATTCGCAATCATTAATTCCCTAATTCTCTCTTAATTCAATCGTCCTTCTCTCTCTTTTCTAAAATTGCTTTTCATACAAAATTCTGCATTCATTAGATCTAGAAACACCTAGCTATATTCGAAGTTGTCTTCGCTCTAAACGTGAAAGGTTTAATTTCTGAGGGTTTGGTCCCAAATCTCTCTTTCAGTTATTTAATTTAATTGTTTGTTTATTATTTTCCTTGAATTTATTAACGTGTATATTTTGTTATTAGAAAGAGGTATGAGACATCAAAGTAAGTACTTTAATTGATGTTATGATGTAGAAATCATGTTTAGATTGTTATTATGATATTCCTAGTATCATGTCTAGGGTAATTTTAATATTAAATATGATTGTTACGATGCTTCCTACACTAGGTGAAAAAAGGCATTTGGCAGCGGTTCAAACCCGGTCTAAGGCACCGGTTTGAACCGCTGCCTATGTGAGGGGTGCCAAAAACCAAGTTTTTGGCACCGGTTCAAAACCGGTGCCATAGGGTGGAATAGGCACCGGTTAACCGGTGCCAAAAAGGCCCACTAAATTTTTTTTCAAAGTTTTTGGCACCGGTTAACCGGTGCCAAAAACCCCAAAAATCAATTTTTTTTTTTTTTTGCTTAAAAATTAAATAAACTAAATTAAATAAAAACACAAAATATAAATCAAACATCACAATCAATATAAACGATTCTGTTTAATATATAATCAATAAAATTTTACAACATAGATCAATAAAAAAAATTACTAATAAATCAAAAAAAATTACAACATATAAATAAATAAAAAAAATACAATATAAATCAAAAAAAAAAAAAATACAACATCACAATCTAAAAATCCCCATATTCTTGATTCTTGATTCTTGGATTATGTATACCTGCGCCAATTAAAACATAAAAAATCGAAAAAAACCCAGAAATAAAAAAATCAAAACAAGTTGCGAAAAAAATAAAAAAACCCAGAAAAAAAAATCGAATAAAAATCGATTAAATTAAAAACAAAATCGAAAAAACCCAGAAATCAAAAAATCAAAACAAAATCGAAAAAATAAAAACAAAATCCCAGAAAAAATGAAAAAAAAACCCAGAAATCATAAAAATAAAAACAAAATCGAACAATAAAAAAACCAGAAATCAATTAAAATAAAAACAAAAACAAAAAAAATTGAAATCAAAAAAACCCAGAAAAAATTGAAAATCAAAATCAAAATAAGACAACGAAAGTAAAAATTGAAACACAAAAATCGAAATCGAAAAAAAAGAAAAACAAAAATCAAAATCAAAAAACAAAATCGAAAAAATAAAAACAAAATCCCAGAAAAAAAATGAAGAAAACCCAGAAAAAAATAGAAATCATAAAAATAAAAACAAAAACGAACAAATCAAAAACCCAGAAATCAATTAAAATAAAACAAAAACGAAAAAAAATTGAAATTGATATCGAAAAAACCCAGAAAAAATCGAATTCAAAATCGAAAAACAAAATTCAAAAATCAAAAATCAAAAATCAAAATCAGAAAACAAAAACCCAGAAATTGAGGGAGGAGGAGACGTGTTCTTGGTGCTCTCCGTGGAGGTGTTGCATGTGCTCTCCGTGGTGGTCTTCGTGGTAGCTTTGGGAGAATGAAGAAAGGGAAGGAGGAGATAAGAAAGGGCGAAGGAGGAGATGAGAAAGACTGATGAGAAAGGGCGAAGGAGGAGATGAGAAAGGGCAAAGGAGGAGATGAGAAAGACTTATGAGAAAGGGCGAAGGAGGATAAAGGGCGAAGGAGGAGATGAGAAGAGGAGAGAGAAAGAGTAGGAAAGAAGAGGAGGGGAGAAGCGGCGAGAATAATAGGGTTTAGTATTAATATGGCCGATTTTTTTTTTTTTTTTTTAAGTGTAAGCGGTTTTCTTTAAATTAAGGAGCGGTTCAATTGGCACCGGTTCAAACCGGTGCCCTTTTAGTTTTTGGCACCGGTTTGGTCTGAACCGGTGCCTTTTATATTTGTGTAAAATGGCGCCCAAATTTGGGCCGGTTTAGGGCACCGGTTTGGCCTGAACCGGTGCCTTTATGGGGGTGCCTTATTGTATTTTTCTACTAGTGCTATGTTCTTCCTAATATTTATGATTGTAGTATCATGTTAGGGTTAAAGATTTGATTTTTATTGTTTAGTGGCATGCTAGGGTTTGTTATTATTCTTGTTAGTATCATGCCTAGGATCTTGCTATTATGCTTTAACATGAACATGTTTATTTCTATGAATATAATTATTGTTATTATGATTATTATTATTGATTATTTATTATGTTGCTTGATTCATTATTTATTGTTATTGCTTGATCACACTTTTATGCATGTTTAAAAGGGAATTTGTACTTGCATTGTAATCACGCTTAATGAGATAATTAATAATCTTGTTTAGGTTTAATGTGATTATAATTTCAAGTGATCGCCAATAATAGTTTATTTGTGCATTATATTCAACTAACATAGATAAACAGGTTTAGGGTTAGTCCTATTGATTGCATGTTAATTAAAAAACGCACATGAATACGATCAGAATAAAGTAGAAGCCTATTATTAGGGCGGGATCAATCTCTTTTAGGTTTTGATTTGTACCTTCATCCCCGAACCCTTATTTGGTTCTAGACCTTATGGAGTTGACGATCTCTTGGATCGTTAAGGGGTGTAACCTTCACTCTGTGAACGGTTTACAAGTTCCTAAAACTTGTTAGCGACTATTTTGCTCTATCTTCTTCCCTTTTGGACGCCACCGTACTTTAGTGTATGATCACAGTGGGGTTCAAGCTAGGGGTTTAATGCTTGAATTATTCCCTACACCTACAGGTTCCGGTTCCAAAAAATTGAGAACCTGAACTGGAACCTGTTACAACAGGTTCTCCAATTTGATATCTGGAACCGAAACCTCTTCAATAGGTTCCGGAACCGGAACCTGCGCTTCCTAACAAGTTCCAGTTCTTATTTAGGGTACCCTGTTTTTTTGCTCACCCCTAGTAAAGATAGATTTGTAGGTAATGTGGTGATAAGGTTAGAGTCCAATATTAGTCTCTTTGTATTTATTTTCTAAAATATACTACATAATCAACTAACTAAAAAATCATTAAACTATTACTTTTTGAATTAAACAGGACGGGCGCGCTAGCCCACGGTATATATTGTCTTGTTTGTGTCCGCCCATTTATATTAACGGGCTGAGCCTAGCCAGCCCAAATTTTCAATTTTTTTCAAAATGGTTGTCCAAGCCTGCTTATTTTGCGGGCCGGGTTGGGTGGGTTTAGCGGGTTGACCTGTCCATGATGAACAACTCTATCCACAACCTACATAGCTCATTGAATACGGCCTTAAAAAAAAACAAATATCAAGTTAAAAACCGACCAACAAAAAGCAATATTATAAGTAATTGATATTAATTGACAATAATAATCAAGGTTTTATAAAAAAAAAGATACAGTAGAGAAGGATAGTACCTGTTCAATAATTTTGCGCTTATTAAGACCCTCAGAAAGATGATCAAGATTTATATTGTTCTTAATATTGTTTATGTTGCGATTGATAAACTCGAAGTTAACATCAGTATCGCGAAGAGCATGAGTGATCTCATTCAAGTATTTACTGAGTACCTTCTTATCGATCACACTTGAATTATCTAGTTTCGGAAGAGCATTATACAATGCACCCCTCTAATTCTGCAACAAAAATTTTTGTATACATTCGGTTTACACTAATATTAGTGTGCATCGAGCAGTATAAGGGCAACTTTTAGCTAATTTTAGGGTAACTTTTTGTCTTTTTTTTGAGTAACTTTAAACATAATACAATCAATAATCAATAACTATATACTAAAAGACACACCAGCAATGACACATATCTATTTCTGGTGTGTCCTTAGTATTTTTGTATAAAAAATATTTAATAGAAAATTTATTTAAGGAAATTATTTGTAAAATTTAATTACGATATAAATAGAAATGATATTTACTTTTTTTCTATATTCACATTCAATTAACTAATTAATATGAAAAATAGAATAGCAAAATATAATCTTTGTAAATATTTTTAAAAAATACAATCTTCTACTATAAGTTTTTGTGTGGCAAACATAATGTTTGTTTCAAGGATACAATTGAGATAGACAAAACTTAATGACTAAAAACGAGATATTACAATATATGATCACTAATAAGTATATAAGTACATAATTTTTTTTGGCAATAACCGTGCATGGCACGGGACCTAACCTAGTTTTTATATAAATCAACAACAAGAAAAGTTTTATAAAGGTAATTTAATTACATTCAATCACTAATAATTGATTTTTAGTCATTTAAAATGTGATTCTTTACTAATAAAACATAGATAATTTTTATTTGAATTGGGTTACTTTAACGCATATTGAGGTAACTTTTATTCATTTCAGAAATAACTTTTAATCACTTTAGGTTATCTTTATAATGGATGTACAATAATTATTGTACACCCGATTTTTTTTAAAAAGTTAGTGATTCTGCAAACACCATTATTGCACCTTTTTGCCTCAAACTTATAATGCCCAAAAAACACTACTGCTTTAATTTTATGTAAAACTAATGAGACCTAATGGTGTTAGTAAACCTAATCAGTGCGTGGTTCCTAGTCTTCCTGCAGGCGCCTGTACCATGCATTGTACAGACATTTCTCGCGGAAAGAACATATTATACAAATGTAAAGAACATACATCTATTGTGAAAAGAACATACTATTAAATTGTAATGAACACATACCTAAAGGAACATATTTTTTTTTACCAAAAAAAAGAGTAAAAAGAACATATTTCCATGTTCTTTTATTGTCAGCGCCAGTGGCAGATCTTGATAACTTTCTTTTGGGGGGCCGAATTAACGTTCAATTTCTAAACTCAAAACAAGTAGACACTAGTAATAATACAAAATAGTGTAACCTTATTTTTTTAAGTAGCTATAAAGTATTACTCCATATTTAAATAAAAAATGTAAACTATCAATTTATAATTTTATATACTGTTATATATTTAATTTACCTATCAAATAAAAGTAAAAATAAAATAAATTATGAATAACAAGCAATCTCTAATGAATTATTATTGCTTCTATAGGTTTTAGGATTATTTTTTTTTAGAAAAAAATGGAACTTGTATTGGCAAGGCTAGCATTGAGTTACTGATATTTATGTATTGATGAGATGTGCCAATATATCAGATGTTCATGTGAGTTTGGGCCAAGTAAAAGCAAATAAAGGAATGGAATACATGAAATGGTTGCAAAGTGTTTTTGGATTGTTGGTTGCAATGGGCTACATATTGGGCTTTTTTAAAATTTGCTTCTAACTTCTTAATATTATTGTTTTGGATCAGATTCTAAGGAGGTCAAGCCCTGACCAGCCCCTAGAAGATCCGCCCCTGTCAGCGTAATGTACTTTTTTTTCTTTTGAAACATAATGTACTTTTATTTATAATATTATGTTCGTTGCTTATTGCGAAATGTTCATTGAATTTCGTTTTTAAATTAGGGTGGGTATATATAAATAATGTTTACTCCCTCCGTTTTTAAATACTTACTCCATTTCTATTTTTTGCACTATTCATTTATCCTACTTTGACTAATGTTTGTGATTTATACATAATAAAAAAATAGTGTCGTGGGTACTTGTTAAATCTCAATGAATATATTATTAATTTTCAATTGTTAAAAATAGTGATGATTATAAAAAAAGGCATAAGGGAAAAATAATATCCCTTGAGTATTTATAATATTCTAGTGAAACGCTAAACATCGCCCGCAAATTACCATATAAAGCCCACAAATATGATTTGGTGTGACCATTATGCCCATTTTCTAAAATTGAAATAATCTCGGTTTAAAAAATGTGGAGCCGTACTGGCTCGCCGAGGGAGACCGGAGGGCAGGCCGGAGATGCGGGGGACGCCGGAGGTACGTCGTCGTCGACGGAAAACGAGGTAAGTCACCGTAAAAATTCACGGTTTACCGTCGGAGTGGCTCAGGCGCCTAGGATGGACGCCCAATCCGTAGCCTGGACGTCCAAGCGTCTAGAACCACCAGAGTGGCGTCCAGCCCAGACGCCCAGACCACCAGACTGGCGTCCTGGCCAGGCGCCACTCTACTGGCTGAGGCGGCCCTGCCAGGCGCCAGTCCAGTGGCTTTGGCAGCCCTGGCAGACGCCACCCTTATAAATTAATTTTTTTTTTCTTTTTTGATTTTGTTGTTGTTTTTTATTTATTTTTTTTTAAAAAAAAAAAATCGAAAATGATTTTTTAAAAAAATTCGAAATGGGTTTTTTTTTAAATTAATTTTGAAAATTCGAAATAGGTTTTTTTAAAATTAAGTTTGAAAATTCGAAATGGTATATTTTTAAATTTAGTTTGAAAATTCGAATTGGGTTTTTATAAAAATTAAGTATGATTATATATAATTATGCTTTTTTTTTGTGTTAATTCTGTGTAAATATAGAAATTAAATGTATTATCCGTTAAATGTATTTATTGTAATATATAATTGATGCAGGAATATGGTGGAGACGGAAATGATTACAGTGGGATATTTGGACATGATGGTCCATTCGAAGAAGCTCAACAGGCGATTGATTGGGCAAAACAGGTTGCAATTGCAGCTGGATTTTGCTTGGTAGTAGTAACTCATAAATCTCAACGGGATGGTAGAATGGATCGCATTTTGAGATGTGACCGTTATCGCAAAAGAGAAGAAAGAGATGTGGCCATTTGTGATTTTGATCGACTCAACGTACAAGACAAACAAGTACAAGTTCCCACTGGTTGAGATCATGGGGATGACTCCAACGAACCAGAACTTTATGATTGGTCATGCAATCATCAAGGATGAGACGGCTCCAAGTTATTATTGGGTGTTGGAGAAGCTGAGAAACTACATCGGGCCTAATGTTCATCCAGCAGCCATCGTCAGCGACTGTGAGGGAGGTCTCTTTGCCCCCATAGCAGAGCTGTTTCCCGAATCGAACCACTTATTGTGCACATGGCACATCAACAACTGCGTGAAAGTGAAAGCCTACAACCTTTTCAAGAAGAATTTGGAAATGGCAGAGAGATTGGTGAATGGTAAGTGGCGGAAGATCCTACAGGCTACCACAGAGGAAGCGTATGAGCGAGCATTGGCTAACTTCAGGGATTCGTACAAGTGGTGTCCGGCACTGGTGGACTATGTGATGCATCAATGGGTCCCTCACAGGGAAAAGTTTGTCCAATATTGGACAAACCAGGTACTTCATTTTGGGAACACTACAACATGTAGAGTTGAGAGCGCTCATAGAGCTACCAAGGACTGGATTGATTCATCGACCGCTGCTTTGGATACACTGTTCGATAGACTTAACAAGTCAATTGAAACTCAGAAGAACGACATCAGGAACTCTCTAGAGGACTCCAGACGACGACATGGTACGATGTATAGCCATTTTATATTTAAGATTCTCCATGGTCGTGTGTCGCACTACTGCTTGGGGTTGATTCTCACTGAGCTGAACAGGATGAGGGACTTGGCTGACGAAGTGTATGCTCGGTGTGGGTGTGCTATTTCAGTAACTCATGGATTACCTTGCGCATGCACCATTCACCGCGTTATTACAGAAGAAAGGGCGTCGATACATGTTGATCAGGTCCATTCATTCTGGAGGACGCTTGTTATTGGTGAGCATGCAGACACTCAAACGGCCGACCGTGAACAGGAGGAGTTGGAGCAGTTTCGTTCGATGTACGACCGAGTGTCCTCCAGCCATCCTTCTATTATTCGTGACGCTACTCATGTACTTCATGACATGTTCCACACGTCTACCTTAGATTATGAGGAACCCGAAGGAGTTGACCGTCCTCGAGGTCGACAACGGCGGAACAGGAGTGCGTTTGAGTATATCCGTGGTCTTGGTCGTGGTCGTGCTCGTGGTCGGACATCGTCATCTAGTCGTAGTCAATCTTCATCGTCTGTGAATATGCCCCTGAGAACTGGTACGTTTTGGTTGTTTACATTGCACATAGTTTTAAAGTGTTACTCCTGCCTTCTTAACTGTCTATAATTATACGGTGAATAGGAAGAAACGATGTTGATCAGTTTCCGTACAAGGAAAGGATACCTGCGATCATCATGTCGTACTTGGAAGGGTGGAATGATGTAGTCGGAGATGGTAACTGCGGATTCCGGGTCGTGGCTGATGTTTTTCAAATGGGCGAAGACAACTACGGTTTGGTGCGTCAGTTGATGTACAGCGAAATTGCCTCTAACCGAAATGTTTATCGTCATGTGTACCAGGATGACTTGGATGGCGCTCTGCGGCGTATCCGGTGGGGAGGTGGACCTTGCGGCCAAAATCATTATTTTGACGCGCCCCTAGATCTGTTTGCCGTTGCAAACATTTACAAATGCGCAGTCATGCATTTCGGCCTGGGAGTGCATAGTCAAGCTTATTATCCTTGTACCACTGTTCTCCCTTGGCGGTCGCGTGAGACTGTCACCACACCGGTCAGAGAGCTAGCTATTGCGTTTCTTGGGTCGTCATACAGACATTTCATCCGACTAGACATGTCATCCGATTTTCCAGTGCCACCGATTATACCTCGGTGGTACAACATTCGCACAGCGAGCGTAGAGGGTTGGGATGCGCTATATCATGACCGGATCCACGAATGGAACACCCTAGCTGCATTTTAGTTTTTCATGTTTACATTCTTTATTTGTAATCTTATTTGTACGTTGCTCTTTTAATGAGAACATTAATCTTTTATATTGTATTGCTTACTGCATTCTATATGTTGCATGGATAAGTTGCGCGGATCCACGAACGGTTATATCAAAATTTAAAAACAGCAATGATAATATGTTTAAGTTGGATCCTAAAAGAACAATCTAAAATGTTACAAACTTACAACATAATGTCCAATTTAATAAATTAAAACGATGATATTTAAAGTGCTCTATAAATAAAATGACAAAACCATCAGTAATCCCTCCTCGACGACGACTCCCACTGCGCAAGGGTCTGTTCCAGACTATCAACAACAGCTCTCCCTGTTGCACTCATGCTGTCCTTCTCAAGAGAGAGTTTCTGTACGTCCTGCATTATCTTTCCCATCCACTGCATACAACAAAAAACAGAAGATGAAATACAATAACAACATATAAAACTTAATTAAAAGACAACGATAAATATAATATAAGACATACCGCTTCCATGGCAGTAGGCGGTGGCACATAATCATCATCGCTGTGGTCGAGATCTGCGATCAACCTCGGGTGCGAATACCGGTTGAACCATTCCATGTAGTAATGGTCACACATGGGAGTAACCCCAGAGGGCGGCCGCTGCAACTCCGCAGTCCATAAGCGGGCCACCATCGGAAACTGGTCCCACGTCCCGATCATGATATCCGGCCATTGCACGACGTAGTCCCTCGACGATGCAGGTCGGACCGCCTTCATCGGGCATGCCGGGGGAGGAGGGACAACTTGGACAAATCCAAGCTGGCGAAGACAACGCTGGGGCATGTACGCCTCAACGATCTCACGATACTGAATGAGTCCCGTGTACAGGGTCCTGGGTACCCTAACACTAGGGTTCGGGCCGAAAGGCATCCAGTTCACCTGCACATAGTTTTAAAATTTAATAACATGAATATAATATGTGCAAATAATAAAATGTAGAAACAATTTATAAACGTTACCTCTAAGGGGGACAGCCTGTCCAGCAATAACCGTATCGATCGGAGGCGGTCAACGGACTTCTTGTCCGAGCGCGGACTCCACGCACAAGCACGCGACATCCCCTCATCAATAGGAACTGGGTCACGATGTGGTCGCAATGCAGGAAAGTACTCGTATATCCAGGTCTGCAATAGAGTCAGACACCCAGTGATACCTGCCGCGTCAGCCCGACTCGCAAATCCTAGCTGGCGATACAAATACGCCAACGTAGCCGATCCCCAGGAAAACTGGCCTACACTGTCGGGGTCACACGCCTCCACTATGTCGCGTGGCCTGAGCTTGTTTCCGCCGCTCTTATCCGGAAACAAGGTACATCCGAGGAGTAGAAAAACATAAGCACTCAGCTGTGCGTCGTGCGTCCTACGTGCACTGGGGTACAAACACCGCTGCAACACGGATGCGATCTTCACACCTCCGTGTTCCCAAACACCTAGCGCCTCGGTGTACAGTGCAGCCCTGTCCACCGCCAACAAATCCGCCAGCAAATCTGCCTGATCCGCATCAGCCACAGCACAAAGTCGTTTACCCTCAACATGAATCCCCAGAATGGCCTCGACGTCATGTAACATGATCGTCATCTCACCGAACGGAAGGTGGAAAGAGTTTGTATCTGGCTGCCATCGCTCAATGAAAGCCGTGATCAGCGTACTGTCAATCTTATCGTGCATGGTGGCAGGAACGTGATTCACCCTAGTGCCCTCCAGTCGCTCGAACATCTCGCTCTCCGCCGGCCAAGCCTCAGCCCATGTACGCAAAAATCTACAAGTCTTTTCCCGGGTATGACATTTCAACAACCCCGTAACTGAAGGCCTCTCCTGGTCCTCCCAAATACGGGCAGCTATGTGTCCTAGAAAGCTAGGAATCACACTCCCGTCAACAGGCCCACCGGGCACCTCACTCCTAACAACCCAAGAATCATTACCGGCCCTCGACCGTTTCCTGCTTGCTCCAGATACAGTGGACGCAGATGATGTGCCAGATCTACTAACAAACCTACCACCCCTACCCTTACGCACCTCCACCATATGTGTCTCGTACATGTCATCAACCCTCTGACTGAATGGACCGTAATCATCATACGGTCCACTGCCATCGTCCACATCCTCATCCTCATCTGCGCCCTCCTCCTGCTCCTCCTCCTGGTCACCCTCCTCAGCATCATCATCGTCATCGTCATCCTCATCCCGACGGTGGATCCGTTCTCTACGAGCTGAGGCCGAAATACCACGGGATCTGACATGTCTATGCCCCGACCTCTCCACTGAATAGCTTCTACTAAGAAGCTCTACATTCTTCCCCGCACCATGACGACCCAGTGAATTCTACACAAAATTTTAAAATATATAAACATACAAAAATTTATACGAAAAATAGCTACCACTCCCAAATCAAATAAACTAAAAACATACAAATAATTGTAAACAAAATATAAACATAGAAAAAATACAAAAAAATTGAAAAAATTTATAAAAATAAACAACAAAATATAAAAACAATTCAAAAATATATTACACAAAAAAAAAAAAAAAATTAAAACAATATTTTAAAACAAATATATAAAAAAAAAAAGGGGGGGGCGCCCTGGCTGGACGCCCAGCCAGCGGTGGTGGCGCTAGCTGCAGACGCCGCCACCAGTGGGCTGGCGCCTGGGCTGGACGCCACAGCCACGGCTGCGGCGCCTTGAATAAACGCCACAACCGTGGCTATGGCGTCCAGCCCAGGCGCCAGCCTACTGGTGGCGGCGTCTGCAGCTGGCGCCACCACCGCTTGCTGGGCGTCCAGCCAGGGCGCCCCACCTCCGTCACGGCGGTTTTTCCTTTTTTTTTTTTTTTTTTTTTTTACAAATTGTACCTTGCCTCCTTGGGACCTCCATCCCTCCGCCGCCGCCGCCAATTCCTTGCCTTGTCGCCTCGACATTGCCGTTGTTTGAATTTTTTTTTTTTAGAGAGGTTGAAGGAAGATGAGCGATGAGAGTCTGAGTGATGAGAGTGTGAGTGTTTTTTTTTTTAGGTCAAGGGCAATATTGTCAAACCAAGTGAATTTTGTGGGATTTATGTAGTAATTTGTGGGCGATGTTTAACAAATCCCTTATTCTAAAACTAATCTAAAGATAATTAAAATAAAATAAAATCAGAAAAATAGCAATTACAATAGTCGTGATATCACTAGTAGAATAAACATAATGGCAAGCGGTTCAAACCCCCTAATGGGAAGCGGTTTTGAACCGCATGCCATTGGGGGGCATGCCATTAGCCTTTTAAATGGCAAGCGGTTCAGAACCGCTTGCCATTTGTAGTGAAAGGGCAGCGGTTTTGGGGCCAAACCGCTGCCCATTATGGGTATAAAAAATAATTTATTTTTTTTATTTTTTATTTTTTTAGTTTTTTCAATTAAATTGAAACACAAACATAATATATGCAAAAAAAATTAATATTTTTATTAATTAATTGTTGTAATATTACATTTTCATAAAAAAAAAAAACAAGCAAAATAAAACTGATGATAAAACTGATGCTGCTCTTGTTCACCAGCCGTGCACACCACCAGCCGCGCGCACCACCAGCCGCCACCACCAACCACCTTAACCCGTATTACCACCACCACCCTATCCCGATTCACCGTATCTGCCAAACAATAAGTTGAAAAAATAAACAACAATAATTATTAACTTAATTTCAGATCTTTTGTGTAAAAAAAAAAAAAAAATCAGATCTTAAATTTTGAACAACAAAATTTTAAAGATAAAAACTCGAAAATTATACACAAACATACCGATTTTAAAGCTAAAAACTCGAAAATTATACACAAACATATCGGGTTTAGATCTTAAATTATACACAAACATAATATATGCAAAAACTCAAAAATTAGCTAAAAATTTAATGAAATACCGGAAAATCAAGTGAGATATGACTTGAGAAGCAACGATCTGAACCCTAACGCCGAGCCAGAAAACTGAACCCAAACGTTTTCTTCATTCTCGTCGTTGGGTACTGAGGCGTTCGTCGTTCTTCGTTGTGGTGAGGAGTGAGATATGTGTCCGTCGTTCTTCGTTGTGGTGAGGCGTGAGAAAGGAAAGAAGGGAGGCTGAGAAAGGAGATAATTAAGAGAAGAAGATAAAGGATGGAGGGGAGATAGAGGAGAAAGAACTGAGGTGTAATGGAGGGGAGAAAGAGGAGAGAGAACGTGAAAATGAGAGGAGAGAGAAAAAATGAGGGGATAGATCAGAGGAGAGATAGCGTGAAAATGAGGGGAAAGGGGACGGAGGAGAGAGAAGATGAGGCGTGAGCTGGGTTCAACTTTTCTAGGGTTTTTTTGACCAAATGGCAAGCGGTTCAATGCTCAAACCGCTTGCCATTTACATTTTGGTAAGCGGTTCATTTAAAACCGCTTGCCATTGGCATTTTGACAAGCGGTTCATCCTAAACCGCTTGCCATTTACATTTTGGCAAGCGGAATTCAATAACCGCTTGCCATTTGTGGCTGCCCATCAAGTTTATTCTGCTAGTGTATGATTGGTCGATTGAAAGAGTTATAATCGATGTAGGATTTCTCGTGGCTTGCGCGCACACCCCACCCATCGGGCGATGGGTGGCCGATGGTCGGAATGACACTCGACCATCGGGCGATGGAAAACCATCGCCCCAACCAGTAGCTCACGCTCGAGCGTACATCACGTCCATCGCCCGATGACTGGGCGATGAGTTGGCAGCTTCGCAGACTTGACTTCAAAGGGATGTATCTCACGTTCTAGGAATCGTATAGGGGAGTGTGACCTATCAATGGAAATATCTTCAAGTCTAGTTTCTAACGCAATTTGAATCACCTCAGTCCGATCTGTAGAACTCAAGTTATGATCAAAAGAGTGAATAAGAGTCAGTTTTACCACTTTGTAAAACATCGTTTAACTTCGTTTCTAACTCAAATTCAATTCCGAAATGTGCATAACGATAATTGTGGATGCTATTTTCATTTCTCATGCATAAAATCCTCATAGTCTACATCCACGAACATGAGATCTTCGATTAATAAACTCAATTCATTGACTTTTCATCCTTCCATTGTCCGATTCTTCCAAAACCACTCCGAAAGCGTTCAAATAGTTATAGAAACTACCTGAAACATTAAGAAAACACAAACGAAGCGTAATAGAATACAAAATGGACAACTTATGCAATTGCGACCTAAAAAGCGACAAGAGACACAAAAAGCAACTATAAAACAAGCATAAACGTGCCTATAAACTCTATATAAATATGACTCATCATAGTGATCAAAGATTAACATCGGCATGCGTGTCCAGGAGAAATGGAGCAAGTATTTAAAAACAAATGGAGTATTACATAATATTATCATATTCTTTATTAATATTTTTTTTGACAAGATGTTCTTTATTAATATTACGGATGTTCTTTAGATAAATAAAAAGTAATAATATGTAGTTTTTCTTCACAAAAAAGATATATGTTCTTTACAAAATAGTTGTACGTTCTTTACAAATTAGGTACATGTTCTTTCCGCGGTTTTTGTATGTACCAAGCATGATAACACTGCCTGTAGTTAAAATTTTCAAAACCTAATATGATGCCCAAAATTGTTGTAAACCCCCCCCCCCCTTTTTTTTTTTGTTTGTTAAATTTGGAAAATCAGTTATCTTTTATCATATCCTACAATCATGGATATCCTAAAATCACACGTTTATTAATTGATAAAATACTGCTTTTTATTTTTAATAATTTTTATAAATTTGCATAATAAATATTAGATGTTTATAAAGTCATTAAATAAGATTAGTGACATGTAAATATATCTCCCTGTTAAAAAATCAATAATTTATCACCAAGATCGGCTAGATGCCTAGATGTGTATTCTACTTGAAATTATAGGTAAAGAGTAGGGTTGAGCATAACAGGGTACCTTGTAAAAATTCCAGGACTCGGAACCTTTTGTAATAGGTTCCTCAAAATGGGAACCGGAACCTGTTGGAAATTGAGAACCGGAACTGGAACATGTTGAACAGGCTCCGGTTCCGGTTCTGATTCAGGGCACCCTATATTATAATATACTCACTAACTTTTTCGCGGATTTTTTTAATAAAAAACTAGGTTGGTAACTAATTTATTATGTTTGCAACTTGCAAATAAGACAAACTAATAGTAATTGTCTAACAAATTTAATATATATTTCTATAATTATAATTTTGAAATTTATTATTTAAAAATTGAGTAAGAATTTGGGTATAATTTGAAATTAAGTGATACTTTTATCAAGTACTGGGTATCCTACATGTTCCGGTTCTAAAAAATTGAGTATCTGAACTGGAACCTATTACAACAGGTTCTCCAATTTGCTATCTGGAACCGGAACCTGCGATTCCTAACAAGTTCTGGTTCTTATTCAGGGTACCTTTTTTTTTTTGCTCACCCCTAGTAAAGATAGATTTGTAGGTAATGTGGTGATAAGGTTGGTACTATAAGTTATAACGTTGTGTGATTGTGTGTTTTCAAGTTTCTATTAATTTTGTTTTAATTTTGCGTAAAAAGTAGACAATTAAGAACTTATGATACAATTGATAGATACGGAGTAAAGTGTAATCAAGTACCTAACTAGTTTTTCTTTTACACGAGGAATTATCAATGCAAGACACCTTAGCGTACACTAGTAGTTTTGGTGTGTTAAATATCAAAGTTATTGTCAAAAGGGAAGATCTAAACTTCTGTCAAGAGGGCTAATTCAACAATACTTAGGTCAAAATTGATATTTACACTCAAGCACTTTGATAAAACAATAAAACTCAGTAAAAGTACAAGTTGGAAGACAAAATCGATTTTAAATTTAAATTGCAGGACGAAACCACATGGGACAACAATAGGAAGAGCGTAAGTGGGTGTTATTCTCCAGCTTCAATGGCCGGATGATATTGTCACCCATTTGAAAAACACCAATGTCATGTCCCGCAAATTTATCTTTGGTGGCACTGGAACCGAACGGGTAAGTATCTGTAAAGTATATGCTATTGCGTTGGCATCCCATCTCACTTGCACGAACAGACATAGTTGCATTGTTACCCACAAATAGAGCAACATCTTGCAAATCTTTCAACTCTTCCCAACTCCTGTCATCAAACTGAAACTTGTAAACCTTAAAATTAACTGTCTTGTAATAATCAATATCATGTTCATCTTCTCTGACCATTTCTTCAACGTTTATTTCCGTGTCAAATTTCCTCAATACCAAGAGAAGATCCTGACCAGAATTAACTATGTAGGTAGAGTGATCGAAAAAATTAAGTTGCGAATCTGTATGTAGAAATACAGATTGTATATACGGTACGTAACATCCGTACCAACTCAATGCCAGAGGTTTCTTATTCTGAACATCATCAAGGTTTACCAGTGCAATATTGCCACTCTCATTCACGAATACAAGTCCATCGGTACCAAGATTATCCCTACGATATAATACATCCATAACCCTCCGGAGATCTCCCTGTTGTGGAATTACAATTGGTGTCCACTGTGTGTCCCCGGGCTTGGCAATTGCAGCTCTAAGATAGCCATCATACATAAGTACCACCACTAAAGTATCACCTGACACCTTAAGTACAACAACCCTGTTTATGAAATATGCACGAAGGAATTCACCAGAATTATCCCAAAGGAAGGGGATTGTACGGCGACAAGGGAGATCGAGGCGATCCTTGGTAAGAGGGTTAAATAAGTACATGTTATCATCAATCCCTTGAGTTAGTATCCAACCATGAGACGATCCCCAACACTTCCTTCCATATCCTAGATCACACTCGACATTGTAACATCTAACTTTCTCCTGCGTTAAATCCAACAAGCTTCGAGTAGTATTAATATCATCAAACTTGTCTTCACTACTCCTTGCTGCTACGATAACACTCGACTCTACATGATCGGGTTTTAGATAAGGCCCTATCCATTCATGCTCGGTGATATCCTGGTTGCCATCAGTTAGCATTAGCCACGGCATTTGACAATCCCAGTTAACTTCCATCTTCACTTTTTTCCTACAAGCCATAAGCCTTAAGAGTGAAAAACCGAACTCAAAAAAAGTTATCGGTGTTGTGTTGAACTCTTGGACTTGTGACTTTGCGAGTTTCTAATGTCTCAAACTTCCCAACTCTGACTATTTATTAAAAAAAAAAAAAACGTGACCTTCAAGCAAATCCTTATAATAAAAATAAATAAACGCGTTTCATTGTAAATTACGAGATAAATTATTGTGTTCGAAAATAGGAAATAAATTATTTTAAGAGATATTAGGAAATAAATCCTTTTAACAAAAGTTAGGAAACAAATCCTTTCAAATAATTTTTTTATTTTTTATTTATGTGTTTATCGACTATATTAACCACCAAATCAATCGGCAGTTCTGCCCAGTTAACCTCCATCCTAACTTTTTTCCTGAAACAAACAGACCTCTATCATAAACTTGAGTAACAATTAACAGTTAACCTCTATCTGAAACAAGCTAATCACATCATAAACTT
This sequence comes from Chenopodium quinoa, assembly GCF_001683475.1. Classification (NCBI taxonomy): domain Eukaryota; kingdom Viridiplantae; phylum Streptophyta; class Magnoliopsida; order Caryophyllales; family Amaranthaceae; genus Chenopodium; species Chenopodium quinoa. Next base: position 2,429,995 of record NW_018742720.1, on the reverse strand, counting down.
CACTAACAATTAGAGGATGCACTACTAATGTCAACAATAACAACCATCATAATCAATTTTTGGCTCTAATTTACTCAAACATGCTCAAATCAAGTCCAAATCAATTGCAATTTGTTTTTAAATCACCCTAGCATCACATATATACATAATCAAAGCCAAAACAACCATCGATTACAAGCAATATGCACAAAATTGAAAACCCCCAAATCGATTTTTCTAGGGTTTTCGGACAAAATAATCTCAAAATTCGAGCAAATTAATAAATGAAATGGAAGAAAACATACATTAGGTCCAGGGGATTTGGGCGGCGGCTCCGATGAGAGATGAAGGGACTGCGGATGAGAGGGGGGTGGCTGCCTTGGCTGGTGGTTAGGGGGTGGTGGTTTTTTTAAAAAAAAAAAATAAATTGAATTATCAAATACGTATTTAGGTGGGTTAGAACTCTTAGAAGATAAAAAAAAATCTCATGCACTCCTCCTCCTCCTTTTTTTTTTTTTTTTTTTTTTTTTTATTATTATTTTTTTTAACCTCTAAATAACTTTCACCAGTCTAAAAAAAATTAACCTTACTTTCAATTTAAAAAAAAAAAATTAACCTCCAAATAACTTCCACTATTATTTTTCCTAATAACAGACATACTAGACCAAAAAAAACTACCTAATTTATATTTTTATTATATTATCCACTAAATTTCTTTTTAGGAACTCCAATATTACAACGAATTGGTATTACACTTTTTTTTTTCCGAACTTTTAGTGCACAACGCTTGAAAAACCAATCATTAAATTATGTACACCATATATTTTTTTATAAATAATATAGACACCATAAGTTTCACTATTTTCCTTTTTAAAAAAAAATCAATTTTTTTTTTGAATAAAATCATTTAGTGGTGGCTACTAGGTTAGTTCCCGTGTCATGCACTGTAATTTTTAATAACCATTATTAAACTATTATTATAATAAGTTTATAAAACAAAAAAAAAATTCTAAAAATATAGTTGGCCAAATTTTGAGCAAAATAAAGGATTGCGTAAGATATGTTATATAAAGCGATGTTGAAAATTAGTAAAATAAAGGAATTCACAAATTATGAGTTAAGAATTTTTTTAATAGCTATATAAATATTCTTGTAAAATATATATCAAATTTTTTTTATTTTAAGTAGTTTTATCGTATAAGATTAGAGAATTATTTTTGTAAATAAATTTTGTTTCTTTAATTGAATTTTATTAAAAAAAAATTATTCAAAAAAAAAAAAAACTAAGGACACACCAGAAAATGACACGTGTCATTGTTGGTGTGTCTTTTTGTATATAGTTATTGTTATTGATTGGTTAAATAAAAGAAATACGAGGAAATCAGTTTCTAATTAGTTAAACAGATTTCTACTTGTAGAAAAAAAAAAATTACCGTAGTGATTCTTTTTTAACAAAAAAATCTCTAAAAAGGTGTTTTTTTGAAAAATTAAAAATGGTGTTTGAAAAGGGTTTTTCTTACAAATCTAATATGTAGTATATAGCACTGTCAAAACGGTTTGACAGTTCGGTTTCGGTTCGGTTTGAAATCGGTTCGGTATTTAATCGAGTCGGTTTGGAATCGGTTTAATTGTCTCATGGGTCGGCTTTGGTTCTGTTTAAATAGTTATCGGTTCGATTCGGTTTCGGTTTATTCTTAAGCGGTTTTAATTCGGTTCGGGTTGTAAACAGTCCGGGTAGTAAACGGTTCAGTGTAGACGAGTTGCGGTTTGTTAACGGTGCGGTGTAAACGGTTTTTATTGATTGGTTAAATAAAAGAAATACGAGAAAATCAGTTTCTAATCAGGTAAACAGACTTGTAGAAAAAAAAATTTACCGTAGTGATTCTTTTTTAACAAAAAAATCTCTAAAAAGGTGTTATTTTGAAAAAAAAAAAATGGTGTTTGAAAAGGGTTTTTCTTACAAATCTAATACGTAGTATATAATTGTAGAGTCGTTTTCACGAGAATCCTCCAAAACCCCAATACTCAACTCATGCATTTTTTTTTTAAAGAAAAAAAATAACTTTTTTCTTTGAAAATAAGTAACATGATCTATAACAAATACGAGTACAAAATACTCTGTGTATGATTTTTTATTATGTATTGAGGTAATTGTAAATTTAATTAAATAGGACAATTATACATTTGAGGTACAATCATCATGATTGGAAAAAAAAAAAAAAAAGTTTGTTTTGTTTTTAATATGATCATCCAAGACTTGTTTCACTAATACAAATAGTAGAATATACGATCATTTGATGCACAAATACGTGCGAACATGTACGTATTATATAATAATGGTTCAAAAAGAATAGTACATTTTAAGTATGTTTTCTTTACAAATCATAAATAAAATGAAAAGAAAAAAAAAATTAAAGCTAATCGTACATAAATAACAACAAACTGAGACATGAATTTCACTTTCACAGTCTCACAGATGCACTTGTAACTGTTGTAAGACCAAAGTGTCACTGACTATCAAAAAATACAATCAACTCAGAGCTACACTAAAACATCGTGAAGCTACTAAACAAAGATGCACTTTGGTCCCTTTGATTTCCTTTTAACTAGCACAAGGAACAACATTGTCACGTCTTTTCGTGCTTTAATCCGAAGGTCCGGCATATGACTTGGTATTTACACAAAAGCTGAGATTTTGAACCAAAAAGCGGTTGCCTAGTGAACCTTATAACTTAGAAGGCAATCTAGCAATTAATACCACATTGATTACCAGCAGCAGCCTTCTCGGCATCAGTGGTGAATGGATTGATCCGAACCCAGAGCAAGGAGAAGATGGAAGCAAGAAGAACGGACCAAACGATAACAATGGTAGGTGTCCTGTTTTGACGACCCAAGAGACCCTTGAGGAAGGGATACAAATGGGCAATCACCCAGAAGGAGAAGAAGAGTTTCCCAAAGAGAGGACCCCATGATTGGTAACCACTGTTGATGGCATAAGAAACACCCGCCACAACACCAACCAAGTTCACAATCAGGACGGTGGTGGGAGGAATGAGAAGTGATGTCCATTTAAATATGTAAAGTTCAGCAAAATCACCATCTTCATCGGCTGCCTTGGAAGTAACAGTAAAGTTGGTATCAATACCGGCGAGCACCTTCAGCAAACCCTGGAAGACGGCAAACAGATGGGCTGATGTGCCTCCAATAACCCAGAACTGCTCGTTTCTCCACCAGTCTTCGATGGAAACTCCACTCCATCTAAGCTCAAGAATACCGGTAGCAGCAATGGACATAAAAAGCATGATAAACAACACACTAGCAAAGTTGCTTAGCTGTAAGAAGACACAAGAAATTATTTCAGAATCAACATTTAAAAGACTAAGTAAACATTTTGACATGTTCTACTTCATATATTTATTGACAGAACTCCAATTTATTTAGTCCAAAAAGTGGAAACAATACTTACCGTGGGAATGATAAATTTATTTGTTAAAAGACAGATAGCAGGCAAAATACAGTAGGCGATAAGTGGAATAGACGTCAGTGGATAGACGACAGTGTTGATGTATGCCAATCTCTCCAAGAATCTCAACCTCCCCTTGTAACCGTACCATACAGGACAATGTCTACTAAGCATAATCTCAATAGACCCCAGAGCCCATCGAAGTACTTGATTCAAACGATCAGAAAGATTGAGGGGAGCAGAACCCTTAAAGGCTGGTCTGGTAGGCATGCAGTAGATAGAAATCCAGCCACGAGCATGCATCTTAAATCCAGTCAAAATATCTTCTGTGACGGAACCATAAATCCACCCAATCTGGATAATAAACATTATTACGCGACATAAGCTTTTCATTTATTTAAAAAAAAAAAAAAAACTTTCCACAATGACATTGCTCATGTAGAAAAATCATGTCAAATTTAACAAAATAGTCCTTTGTCCGCCAAATGAGTGAATGACAAAGATGATCTTACAAAACAACTGGGGATTAAAAATACACCACCTTTTAATTTTAACAAAATAAACAGTTTGTGGGATCTTAATCTTATAGCGTCAAAGAGTGAGGAAAATAAATTAAGGTGGATAAACCACGACAAGGGGTAGTTCTGTGAATATTGGTATAACAAGGGGCTGTTATAGACAGATTTCCTGAAATGCGTAAATTTTCAAATTTTTTCCTATTGCAATGAAGGTTTCTACTTTGCTCACCTCTTTACCCCATTCTGATTTGTCCTCGTATCCACAACTAATAACATGGATGGCTTCTTTCAGCAGTGTTGCAGGATTTGTTGTAGGAGGAATGCCTCCCATTTCCATGAAGGTGGCTGCAATGAACACTGGTGACTGACCAAATCGCTTCTCTAATCTCTTCTGAGACATAAGCAGAGACTTCTCATCCTCATAGCCTGTCCAACAAGAAATCAGTGAATTATTTACCTCTTTAGACCACAAAAGCAATAGCACCATCCAACAATAATGTTTACTCTTTAGCTCTTACTATTTAGCCACAAGCACAACACTAAAAGAGTAACGGCAATAGAGAGCAAAAAAAATGCATATATATATTTACCTTCAACACCCTCTTCGATGTCTTCCATGTTGAAAATTGGTATGGAAGATTCACTTCTTTTGGGTCCCCTCTTCTTATCCGTGTACTTTTTGTTACCACTCTTCCCCTTCTTTCTTGATCCAAAACAGTTTTTGATGATGAAATTTGGTTCCAAATCCTCTTCACTTAACACTGGATCATACCCATAGAGTGCTTGTCTGTTGAAACAACATCCAGTACCCACATACACTGGCCCTTGGATGCCGTCCTGCCCTTTCATATTGATCTGCAAAATACAAGGACAAAAATTATTCAATATTTGAAACAACTAGGAGACAGGTCTACAACAATATTTTCAGTATTAGAGAATGGATACATACATCAAAAAACACTATATTTCTGTTAGCATATCGATCGTGCAAATCTATGCCATCAAATCTTTGAGGGAATTGCACATAGCAGACTTTCTTCCCAAGAGCAGGATCCATCATGAAACACATGGCTTCTTTAAGACATTTGCTGTTGTTGAAGTAGTGATCACAATCGACATTCAACATATATGCGCCATTGGTCAGTACTGCAGAAACACGAATCTGCAGAATCCAGTAAAACTTTAGGTTTAACTCAAATAGTCGCTAATAATAGAGAAATTATAACTTTTCCAAAAATAATGATCAAGCACATATGACAAGGACAAATGCAAGCTAAGACATCAGGCATCACAGAATTAAAGTTTAGAAATCCACATCAAATGTGATGAATGTGTCAAATAATACATGAGTAATAAAGAGTAAATACTGCACATTATTTTAAAAAAAAAAAGGTGGGAAGATTGAAGCGTATACGAACCAAAGCATTCATGGCACCAGCTTTCTTGTGATGTTGGAAACCAGGTCTCTTCTCACGGGAAACATAGACTAAACGCGGCAGTTCATTTCCATCCATGTCAAGGCCTCCACTATGGCCTAAAAACACCTGTAAAACCAAGGAGTGTTAGATCATGAAGGCAAGCAAATAAACGAGAGATTAAAGTACAGTAACTAAAAAATAATGATTTTACCTGAATCATTCCTGGATGGTCCCTGGGGTTATTTCCAGGCCAGGCTGTTCCATCTTGCATTGTCCATCCTTCTTCAGGCACCTTCTGTGCTTTTGCAACAAGGGCGTTGATGCGGACCTTAAATTCTTCATACTCCCTCTGCATTTAAAAGGGCAACAATCATTACTCTCCAGAGATTGATCAGTGATGGACAGTAGGCCATTTCAAAACCTAACAAGCAGTGGGAAGGCTTGGAGCACTAGCCGAAAGCAGGCTTATTTTATAGAGTATTATCAATTAAAAAAAAAAATGCTCAAAAAGGTCAAACCAACTAGTCTGGGCTTTAAATGGGCTGGTTTACAAAGCAGTATCTTTTAGACTAAGCCCATGACCCAACAGTACAACCCGAGCCTCAACTGAGTACTAGACAAAATCTTAAATAACACAAAATATATGATTGTTACCTTCATTGATCTACGCTCCTTGACAAAAGATGGCTGAATTTTGTCTTTTAAGTAATCGATCTTCTGTTGAAAGTAAAATTCTGGAGCCCTTGGCTCAATATTGAACTTCTTACAGAATGGAACCCATTTCCTGGCAAACTCAGCAGTCTCAGAAAGACCTTCAAATGTCAGCATAGCAGACCCATCATCTGAAACGTAGCAAGAAACTTTGTCGACTGGGTAGTCCACTGCTAGAATGGACAGCACAGTGTTAGCTGTAATGATAGGCGGCTCTTTCAGAGGATCCACAGTACTGACAAACACATCAATAGGAGCTAACTGTGATGGCTCTCCTTCGCGGTCATGCCTAGCAAAGTACGCATAATTTTCAAGATCAGTCTTGTCCTAATGACCACAAAAATAACAATAATTTGCCAATCCAAAAATCAATAAAGATAAATATTTCAAAATGTTCACAAGTGACGACAACAACAACACATACAGGAGAAAGATAGCAATGCAAACTGACCTGAATGCAAGCCTGTCAAGGTATGTCTCACGGTTGATAGGATACCATTTTGGAAACTGATCCAAAATCCATGACATTGCGAACCAGATCTCACAGATAACTGATGTGAGCCACAGAGGATATGCATCCTTCACAGGATGGGTTATACGATATTGCAAGAAGAAGGCTAAGATGATCAGCCGAAGAACAATCACAGCTCGATAAGGAGTGAGATGCGATGAAGGGATAGGGACAATGCGACTCATTGGTTGACGCACATCATCAGCCCTGCAAAAGAAAAAATAAGGTTTCATATTCCATGTTCCAACTCAGGACAAGCATGATCTAAGACCAAGCCTTTGTCATCATTTGGTGTAAGTAGAGCATAAAATTAGAGCACATGGGATCTCAGGAAAACATTTTAATGCAAACCTCAAAACCAGCCCCCTCCCCTCCCCGCCCCCAAAAAAGATAAAAATAAAAATAAAAAAGAGAGCAGAAAAGCACAGGAAAGATGCTCACATCTGGAGTTCTTCACCATTTGAACCAGAGCCTTCCATGTCACCACCTCCTTTTCCTTCTGAATATCGATTCCCCATGTGAGTCATATTTTTCTCCTGCTTGAGTTTCCAACTTTCAACTCTTTCCTTCCAGTCCACACTACCAAGCCCATATGAATTCAAGTCCTTTGAAGGGTCCACAATTCTCACAGGAACTGTCACAACAAAATTTAAGGCATTAGCATCAATAACATACAAAATGAAAAATACTGACATTTGTACCAAATTACCAATACAGCAGTATGAGTAACAAAGATTACCTGGTTGGGATGGATCAATGTAAGGAAGTGAGTGGTTACCACGCTTCTCAGGACCTATAGGACCTGATGTGCTTCTCACAGATTGATTGTCAGGTGTGGCACTCGGGATCTCCCCAGAAACCTGAGACAAAAACAAAATTGAATTCAGTAAACAGCTAGTTTTCCAGCCATAAACAGTAACCACAATTCACCCAACAGATAACTAGCGTGGAGATACTCTATAAGTACATTGTCGAGCACATCCAATATGAATAGAAAAAGGTCCTAGGGCTGATGGTAATCAAAAGGATAATCTCATATATATTCAGAAACAAGTAACATATTAAATAGAATATATATAATTTAAAATTTGGTCCAAACTACTTACAAGTCAAAAAGAGAATCACCATAGAGATATCACATCACCCGACAGTGAAACATCAAAAGTCACTGAAACCCCATATTTACCAGAATAACATTGAAAAGTATGCAGTAGCTAATAAGTAACTGCACATAGCAATTATCAAACTAAATATTTGCACCATCAATTTCTAGCAAAGAATCACTAATTTCTCATAGAGCAGTATATTAAAGCTTCTCGTTAAAAAGGTATGCTTTCAGACGTAATTCCAAGGTGCCTCATTCGGAAGACTAATACGAGCTTATTTCCCAACCACTGTATAGCAATAAATACAGACCAGTTGGAAACCAAACGATAATTTGCAAGACTCACATAACAAGCCTTATCCAATAATTAAAATAGAAAAGAGCTTGAATAGAAATTGCAGCAATTACCACTTGACCATTGGTAAGGAGAGGAATTGGCTGAGATCCATGCCTAGAAGATGAGGAGAGGTCTACATCTTCTCCCTGCCATTCATTTCTAGCCTTGCTGGTTCCCCTAGTATAATTGAATTCATTCTCCAAATCATCAACATCATCCTCCTCATCATCTCCTTCCACTCGAGGACTCCCTGATGCAAAACTCATGTTAACAATTATTCTCCAGTGCTAAACAGGCAGAGTTTGATAAAACAAATGAAGAATTAGTGATAGTCAGAAAGATATAAAGCATAGAAGCTAAAACAAGCAAACCTTTTTGTCTCTTGTATCGAGTCTTGCACTGGGGGCAACACTGATTTCCATCTTTTCTTTCATACTCATAACAAGGCCTACAAACTGGAAAAGCACATTCGTTGCAAGCAACAAAGACACCACCATTTGAAGTAACTCCCACAGTATCCCCACAGATCTGACAGATTTGGCCGTCCAAATTCTTCAAAGGTTTGGACTGCAATTTACACAAAATAAAAAAACCAACACTCGTCAAATGGCTATAAATTACAAAGGAGACTGCTGATCACAATGCACAAGGCTCACATCAACAGCTAGAAATTGAAATAATTGACTAGACAACAGAATATAATGACACATTTGCAATGGAAACAATCTCAAACAAATCTTTCAACATGCATCCTGCTCCGATTCAAAACAATATTTTCAATCTACACCATCTTATATGACACTCATTAATTCTTAGTAATACAAAGCTATTTAGATAAAGACATCAACTTTCTAATCCAATTGTAATTGACATAATCATGATTGAAATTTATAATCCACGATCCCACGACGAAGATTATCATCTAATTAACCCGAACAATTAAGCATCAGAACTCTGATCACTTGCTGCAGCACGAAATCACACACAACAACCATCTAATTAACCCGAACAATCAAGCATCAGAACTCTAATCACTCACTGCAGCACGAAGTCACACACAACAATCGATTAAAGCACAAATCCCACTCAAACTGCCCAATTACTTTCAAGAATTATCAGTATAAACAACCAAAATCACTTCATTGAAGTTGAAACCTAAGTACCTAAAATCTAGCTCATTTGATCCCATGATCAGAAATCAGAATTGAGCTATGAACAGTAAATTACTACAGTATCACTCCTCAAAAACACTAATTAATTTCAATTTCGGTCAATTTCAGACATCATAAACTCACTATTACATCAATTATCAATTAATCTGAATCACCAATAAACAATTCACAACCTTCAATAATCAAAACAGATCAAACCATTGATTCAATCAATCAGCATAGATCTAATAATTATAATAAAAACAGAAATGTAAATCTAAATTACTTTTATAATAATAAAAAATTACAAAGATGCAAAATCTTGAACAGATCAAATCAAGATTAAATTTTGACTAAGAAAACTCACCCCACTATCAGTACTATCATGCCGAATCCTAACAAGTTCATTCCTATTGTAAGATCCAGCCACCATACCACCAGCCTCCATTGTTAAGCTATGAAATTCTGAGCAAATTCAACCCAAAATGAAGCAGATTTTAGTGGGTGAGGGGTATTTTGGGGAGATCTGAAATGGTTATTTGCTCAATTTGTAAGAAACCCAAGCAAATGAAAAGGGTAATATCAAATCATATCGATATCCCCTGTTTCTTCGCCTCCCTTTTGATTTTCTCTCTCCTCCCCTACTCTTCTCAAGTACACAACACTTTCTCTATTAAGTGGGCTTATATTAGTTTAATGTGTGTGCTCCTAATTGCATTACTTAAATCAATTATGATTGTAATAATGCAATATCATTACTTAATTGTATTTTGACTTGAGTGATTTTTAAGGCTGAAATCAGGTATTTGTCGGTGTAGTTTTGTTTATAAAGGTCACAAGTTCAACTTCTAGTTTTTTCTATCTTAACAAGTTAAAAGCTATACTCTCCTTAAAAAAAAAAAAAAAAAAAAAAAAAAAAAAAAGTTAAAAGCTATACTCCATAATAGTGTAATACTAAGAATTAATTCATTTTACCAAATATTATAAATTATTAAATAATATATAATGAGATTCGATCCTATATCAAGTATTGTATAAAATTGTAATTCACGTAATTGTTTTGTTACAAAATATACATGCTACGTATATATCAATAATCTACGCATCACCATAATTGTTCTAAAATTTTATGCAATATTCAGTGTTCAGATTATTTTGTAACAAAACTAGTACAGTAGTACTCTATAAAACTTTTACTTGTAAAACGAAGTATTAGTGTATTACTACATATTTGTAGTCTTTAATTATTATTATTATTATTATTATTATTATATTTGGAAAGTAGTCTGTAATTTATTTAGACATGACTACATGTCTAGATGAGAATGTAAACGTGATAATCCTATGGAGTATTAAAAAAGATAATAAGATGAATGCAATTTGTGATACGTAGTACAGTACTTGTATTTTCCATGTTTATGGAAAATAAAAAATGTAGGAGGACAGTCTGTACTTGTTAAAATTGTAGAGTGTCGGTAGAGTCTAGCAATAATAAAGCCCAAAAGACCAAAATGCCCTGTCGGTGGAACTCGCTTGTTTGGTGGACTCGAACATTTGTTGGCTACTTAAGATCTATACTGAATTTACAACATTACCCTTGTAGAAGTTGAAAGTTTGATCTTTGAAAATTCGGATGTCGCTGTCAAATAGCTGTTTCCAGTGAGGGTATTTTCGTCTGAAATGACTAGTTTAAGTAGTTGGGTTGGATAGATACTTCTAACTAACGCCAACGTAGTAAGTAGCATATGTCAAAATGGTAGCATCACTATTTTTAGTCTGCAACACTCTTTTACTTTTTTTTTTTTTGAATTGTTCAATATCTGGTCTTAATATTTTTAGAAACCTGTTCATTTTTTTTAAATTTTTATTTAGTGTGTTGTCCGGGGCAATGTTCCAGTTTGTTAGTTTGTACTTGTTGGTTTTGAGTTTAAGTCTTGTTATAAACAATTTTTAGTTGTTAAACTCAATCATAACATTTTTCGAGAGTGAGTGATAGCTCAAGTGGTTAGAGTTTTCCTCCCGGTTTCAGTTGATCCTGGGATCAATTCTCACCCCTGTCCTTGTGGCTCTTTAAACAAAAAAAAAAAAAAAAAAAGGAAACAAATAGTATACTAAAACACCCATTCGCAAAAAAAAAATAATAAAAAAAAATAAATAAAAATAAAAAAAATCAATTAACTTATTTAAATCAACTACTACCTACGTTAAATGTTATTGTTGGTCTTGAGTTCAACTCTTCTTATATACGTATTCTCTTTTAAGAACGCTTTTTAATATATAAGGGTCTGTTCTCATTGACTGAACTGAACTGAACTGAACTCAGCTAAACTGAACTGAACTGAACTCAATTGAAATGAATATTTTATAAGAGAAGGAAATTAGGAGATGAATTGAACTGAACTGAACTGAACTGAATTGAACTGAACTGGACTGAACTGAATTGAACTGAACTGAATTGAACTCAGCTGAACTGAACTGAATTGAACTCAGCTGAACTGAACTGAATTTCAACGTAAGAGAACAAGCCCTAAGTATAGATATAGATTCTTAAACGAAGCATGTCTGTAATTCAATAATTATGAATTTGCGAGTAAAAAAAAAACTTATGAAAACTACATAATATACTTTTTTTTTCATGACCCAATTCACCCTTTGGACTAATCTGGATTTGGGGATCAATTCTGGGTGGTTAAGTTCCAGCCCCCTCTCAATTGTTGTTGCAGAGATCAAACACAGGTCCTCCCCACCAAGTGTAGTTCCAATCACCACTACACAAACATCTAATTGATAACTTATCTTAATTTATTAGATCTTATTAAAACTTAATTTAGTTGTAACTTGTACTTGGGTAACCCTTATTATAACTTATTAAACCAGAACTGAACTTATCTTGACTTATCAAAATTTAACTGAACTTATCTGAACTTATCACACCTAAAATAAGATGAACAGAACACACCCAAAATATAATTAAATGTAAAAATCATATTAGATCAGAAAAGTTCAGATAAGATAAATAAAACGTATTGTGAACGTCACACGCCCACACCTAACACTTGAGAGTCCAAAGTTACAGGGATGTAAGAGAATATCCTATCAGTCTACGTACTACTCCATATTAGGCACAAGTATGGGTGTCAATTCGAATGATCGTATCGGGCCGAGTCAATTTTAAAAGTTAAGTCATAGTACTAAATTATTATATCCACGCGAGTCCAAATCTAAATTGGATATTTTTCGACTCAGCTCGAATCTAGTGTGCTTTTAACACCTCTGAGCAGAAGTAGATGGCGAGATTTGGAAGTTGAGGAGGAGGTACACTGTACACACTATATATCTCGACCAAGCTCGCTTAATTGGATGGAACTTTAATCTCCCACTTACGTGACTATAGGAATAAACAATTTATCTTTTGTACTCCCTCCGTCCCTAAATTACATTCCTCTTTGGAAATTTATACGTATAAAATAAGACAAATAACAATAATTAGATAATGCAATGGGAAGTACAAAGATAGATTAGTTATTACTCATGACATGTCATCAATCCTTTGCAAAAAAAAAAGGACCAATTACATGCTCCTAATTGAAAATTTTTAACTAATCACATTCATTGTAATTTGGCACAAGAATTATAAGTGAGATTAGGTAAGGATGAGTGAGAAAGCATTAAATATAAAACAGAAAAAGTGAGTTGATTTACTAAAAAAAAACTTTCCAAAAATAGAAAGGAGGAATATAATTTTGGAATACCAAAATTAGAAGGAAGAATGTAATTTAGGGACGGAAGGAGTATGTTGTATTTTGGAATACCAAAAATAGAAAGGTAGAATGTAATTTAGGGACGGAAGGAGTATATTTTATTGGTCAGTAGTCAAATCTATCTATACTTAGTATTTAAAAAGACAAACCACAATCACCTATATGCCACATGTCATCATAATTCACCCATATGCCACATAACACATCCATTAATATTTCTTCTTTATACTCTCTTTTAAAGTAAAAGATAAAAAAATGTTATTGAATGTTAAAGTCTTTATGCATTCCTAACTTACAAATTTGAGTAAGAAAATGGAGTGTTCCATTTTCACTATAAAAAAAGTTGTACTCCTCTTTATACCCCTTTTAATGTAATAGTTAAAATAACAAATTATTTAATGTTAAAATCTTTATGTATTCCTAACTTGCAAATTTTAAGTAAGAAAATTAAGTAAATTATTACAAAAAATCACCGACACATACAACACAAATAAGCAAACTTATTAAATGTAGCTACAACCCGTTCATTGAACGGGCCAAAAGGCTAGTTATTTACAGAAAAACTTATTAAATGTTTAATTAAAATAAATTAATTTGGACAAAACATGTTAAATTATTATTCTTTTATATCTGTTATTTTTCAATAAACTATTAGAAACTATTCAACTATCTTATACCGTATATTTTTTTAACACTTTAATTAACCACTTACCTCTTAAAATTATTGCTTAAAATTATGTATCAATTCTTTAAAATAAATTTTATGTATCGGTTAAATTGTAATACAATAAGAAAAAATTGAGAAAGTATTCTTTGATTGATTCTTGACTCTTTTTCTATTAATTAAGTGGATGACTAAGAACCTAATCTCATCAAACATTATAAATAAACGGTCTATTCGCTTAAAAAAAAAAGGAAAAATGTTGAAACTACTTCAAAAAAAAAGTACGAGTAGACTACTAAGATTTTGAAGAACCGCTTGAAAATCCTACGTCAAATTCCATGGAATGTTGTACATGATTTGCTTGGAACATTCAAAATGTTTGCTACCATACCGATACACCATACACCTAGCACTATTAAACCTTGTGACATACGTAGTATGAAGTAGTATTAAGAACAACTGAACATGGAACTCGCGGAATTGTTCCATAACACTCACACATATATTTTCCGATATTATTTGATCTCATATCTCTAACATCCTTACTTCCATTTGTCAAACTCTAATCCTTCAGCAAAAACATCTTCTCAACACAAACTTCAACAATCAAAGTGTTGCTTACTAAGTAGCCCTTTGAAGAATAAAGTAGATCATTGATAGACAGAAAGGCTGAAGAGCCACATCTGTTTTCACTTGCAGAAAACCATTGATAACCTGCAACATATATAATAAAGAAACCAGATTAAGTATTTAAGGACACAAGCTAAAAAGTTAACATAAATTAGACAATATGTCTGCAGGTAGAGGATTATAGTTAAGTGATCTTACAGAGTTTCTGGTGGTTTTCTCCTTCGCGCTGGTTTTTGAGCTTAAGAAAATATTCAACATACAGTTTGTTGCCGTAATTTAGCCCTGAGCTACTGTCTAGCTGCAGATACAATAAGAGGTATTCTCCATTCATATTACAAATTCCTTTTGGATATAAATCCAACCTCCTGGCAAAAATACAGAGATGATGAATCAAAGAATTGAAGTTCTAAAGTACTCTTGAGTCTTGATCTAATATGTCTTATAGTACAGATAGAAATGACAGACTTAAATGATAAAATGTCAATAAACTTAAGTTAGATTCATAGATTGAATATTGTATCTGATAAAAAAAAAAAACAACAACACTACTTGTGCATTGTTGTTAAAACTTTTCTCAGTATTTTAAAATGCAAGATTGTTTAAAATGAGTGAAAGGAAACAATAAATACATACCAAGACCGTCCATTTAACTAGAATACAGGAGAATACAAATTTGTTGGAGCAGTCGTCAATGTAAAATTCTTAATTCTCCAGGTATAGCTCCTGACACAATCTTCTTCCGGAATCGACATAGTAGATATCTTGGCCTGGTTTTTGAGGACAAAAACCTCAGCACCAAATACACAGTAATCATCCACCAAAAATCCATTTTCCGGATCATTGAAAGTAGAAATGGGAAGAAATTTAGAGACTCCCCATGTATTTTTCAAATAATGGAATCGCTTCTCTCTTGCATCTGCTTCATAATTAACAATTTAACATCCACTTATTAAGCACCGAAATAAAAGTTCGTAATCTTAAGATGAAAGCGTGTTTTCCTAAGATTGTCTCCACATACACTAGCTTATTATCAAAAATTACGTGATAACATATTGTGCATTTGAACAAAACGAATTAGAACACGTTTAATTCTTTAAATTGAAGCAAGAATCCAAGCCTAAGACAGAGAGATAGGCATCCCTAAGCTGATCATAAAGGTAAAATCGAAGCACAGCATCGACAAAGCTACCAGGTGCGAGTTTATCAACCAATGTCACATAAACTGAGAGGTGATCGTCTACGTGTTCTTGCTTGTTCCCTTTAGGAAAAACAGACAGAACCCTGAAGCAAATATTAACATACACCCCCAAATGATCAAATTAAAAAACCACATATATAATATTAATCTTTACAAAGCATGCTAAGAGATTGAAAGGTACCCCTCACCATGTATAGCCCCCCGTGCCAAATGCTATCGATTTAAAACTAGCTTCATTACACTTATATATGGATGCATCTTGAAACACCGAGAATGATTCAATTTTCAGAATACAATGTGCTGGTGGTTTTTCTGTCATTAGTCTCACAACTTCTGCAAAAAAGATGCAAAGAATATACAATAAGTTCGTTGAATAAAACAAAAGTAAAAATTATAAATGAACGCAAAGTGCAAGTTCATAAACATACCCCCATCTTTGTCTATAAGACTAAGAGGTTCACTGCGTTTCAAAGGGAGGAGTTTCTATTCCATCTTGATCATTATAGTAGCACAACTTCAATCTAAAAATTTATGTAAAGTACAATGTAGGAGTGCATTCCATTATATACTAGGTAGTGTGTCCTTTAATTTTCACTTTGTTGTTTGAAACGGAGAGATGTATATTACAAAGTGGATCATTTCCCAACTTGTAACTTTCTAGTAAATCTAGTTTTTCTTAAGCTTGTTTTTTTTGTACTCGACTCTTTTTCTTCCATTCCTTGAACACTTCTCCCTAGTAGAATATTTTTCATTACACATGACTTGATGACTATACGTCTATACGTTCCTTACACTGATTCACACAGTTATGAAAAATGTAAATTTCAAAACTAATGTTTCATACTCCTCTTAACATTATTATAGGACGGAAATGACCAACTGTTGCATTTTGCTAGTTTATAGCCCGTCTTTAGAGTTGAATACATTAAATGGTTTTTCTATTGAAAAATTCACATTGGTAAATGTATCTTTATCTGTTTTTTTTTTTAAAAAAAAACCACATAAGTAATTTTTATGACCATGTATTATCATAAGTCTATATTATCCGAAATGCCTCATTCTTCTCCATTACAGCTTCACAAATACATTAACAAGGGAAAATCTTTTAATAACGAGACTGACTTACATTTAAACTAATAAATGCGGAGTACGTACTACTAAAGTTTATTGATACTTCTTCACATTGTTACAAATTCATATCTTATACCATGATTAAGTTTCAGAACATTGGAAACGTTATATTGTGTTAGAACTTAGAAATTGAACATCTTTTAAGATCCTACCCTTTAAGCCTTCGTGTTTCTAGGTGCAAATGAATCCCCAATTCCTCGCCTCCAAGAGCATCCCCAGCTTATATGTACAATTCGATTGATGATCATGAATTAACTTACATCTAATCTTCAAATCAAAGAAAGCTAATATAAGATTCGTATTTCCAAAAGGGGTCATTCAAATTATCTTTTAAGTAGCTCCAGTTTCGCAAAAAGCTACTCATAACCGGTGTCCATAAATTAGTTACTCCATTGCATTTTCGGGTTAAATCTTCAAAAACCTTGACCACAACTCCCATTAATCTAGCTTTAAAGGTATTACTATTTAACATGCATCTTAAAGATCACGAGAGGTATGGAATAGATGGAGTTGTAGATTAATGGAGTATTGCTTTAGGTATCACTTCTCAATTGAGAAGTATATATATATATATATACATGTATTGTCTTTTATTTCTGGTGCTATGCCTTTGCCAGCCTTGCATGATCAGTCACACACTCAGACAGTCACACCATATAAATTTAAAATTATATTTGGCATACCAATAATGCTGTAATTTCACTGTCTATTTGCCAAAAAGAATTAAGAACAATTTAAAAGGGAGAAATGTTGAAACTGTTTCATTGTACCAGTTGACTACTATTATACTAGGAATCCAAAACAAATAAAATTTTTAGCGACATGCATCAAGTTCCATGGGATGTTGTACATGATATCCTTGAAACATTCAAAATGCTACCATAGGCATAAAGCAAGAGAAACATCAGTTGTATTGCACATTGCATTAATAAACCTTTTCACATAGTATTAACAAAGGAATGAACTCTCAGAATTGTGTCTTGTTCGAAATCCATAACGCTTCTTACTCCATGTCTTTCAGCATAAACATCTTGTCAATAGAAACTTCAACGATAATAGTGTCATCTACTAAGTAGCTATTCGTAGAATCATGTAGACCACTCAGAGAAATAAAGTCTGGGTAGCCCCAACAGTCCTCACTTGCAGAAAACCAGCAGTTATGCCCTGCAAAAAAAAAAAACAAAGGACACTAGCTGAATTTTTTACAGGAAACTAGATATTATGTCTTCTCAGGTAGAGAGCAGCTAGTAAAAGTTATCTTATTTACCGTGTTTGTAGTGATCTTCTCCTTGGCGTTGATTCTTTAAGTAAAGAAAATATTCAACGTACAGCTTGTTACCGTGCGTTAGCCCGGAACTATTGTTTAGCCGCAGATATAATGCGAGGTATTTACCATCATCAGCCACCCCTCTTGGATATAATTCCAATTTCCTGAAATATTACAGTCGAAGACTACAAATCAGAGAAACTAAGCATATTTAGTCACACTAGAGTGAAATTTTCCACTTCTAATTGAAAGTAAGAATTCATCAGAAGTTCAGAACTAGTATCTATCTATATTGCATTGGAATGATTGAAAGCAACCATATTTGCATTTTAAAAAGAAATGTTATACATAGCCTTCAGGGCTACATATAAGCATTAAATTTACACTTTAAAATTGTAAATAGTTAAGAAATCATGAAAATATAAACATCATACAGGAGAATGCAATTATAACAAATATAAACATACCATGACCATCCATTATAGCAAAATACAGGAGAATGCAATTCATCATTGTTTCCGTCTGGATCTGATTTCCCAAGAACTCGGACCTGAGATCCTGATACCCCTATCCGCAAGCCGAGAACCTACACAATGAGAAGAAGTTAGCTAACCCCGGGGTGGTCCGAGGATAACCACTCCGATGACAAAGTCAGAAAGTGTTCTAGAGAAGAAGATAAATATGAGAGAGAAAGTAGAGAGAGAGAGAGAGAGGGTCATTAATGCCCTCATAAATGAGGTCTTACCTACTATTTATAATGATCCACTTGACAGGTGACTCTCATCCATGCAAAGCCTCCTGCGCCAAGTGTCGAGCTTCTGTTGTCACGTGCCGAATTCCGACAAGCCGATATGCCTGCTTTTTGGTGCATATCGGCGCCTTTTGCCTTTTCACAATTATTCAGAGTTTGATCACGTGCTTTTACAAGATATTGGTCCTACCTAGATATCATCCCATACAATTAGCCCCCCAAGTGAGGACGCATGATCACACATCATCGTTCTCAGTTAATGTAGCCGACAAACCTAACCTAACTAAACAAACTTTGGGTTCCACTTCTCATTCTTCGAATTTTACCTCATCTTGGAAGTTTCATGTGATAACATTTCTTGTACTCTGTCAACAAAACTTTATTGCTATCCCTGCCGTTGCTGCAGTTCGTTATACCCGTTTGGCTTATGCTCAAACAATCTTTTGCTGAGAAGATTTGCTTCTATGTTCTTTTAAGCTCTATATTCTTTTGCTGGGAAGATTTATTTTTATTATTTATTATTTTATTTTATTATTATTATTTTTTTTTTGCAATTTTCAGGACAACTTTTGTACAGTGTTATAATCCCATAGTGTATTCATTTGCATTATCTTTGGTGTTATCTCCCAAATTTATACTTTTATACTTCCTCGACACATTAATCTATCGACTCCTTTTTTTCCCCCCAAGTGACCTTGTGTGCTGATAGCAGACAAGGTTCACTTACTACAAAATATATGGGAGCGAAAAACTCTGTTTTCCCCCCCAAGTGACCTTGTGTGCCGATAGCAGACAAGGTCCACTTATTGTAAAATATATGGGAGTGAAAAACTCCGTTTTCCCCCCCAAGTGACCTTGTGTGCCGATAGCAGACAAGGTCCACTCATTGCAAAATATATGGGAGCGAAAAACTCCGTTTCCCCCCCCAAGTGACCTGGTGTGCCGATAGCAGACAAGGTCCACTTATTGCAAAATATATGGGAGCGAAAAACTCTGTTTTTCCCCCTCAAGTGACCTTGTGTGCCGATAGCAGACAAGGTCTTTTTTTTTTTTTTAAGCGGGAAAATTAGTACACGTGTCGCAAATCCTACCGCTGCTTTTGAAATTGATTGTGGATTCAGGGCTGTTAGATCTCTGAACCGCCATTCACTTCAACTGACTTTTCAGTTTCTTCTTTAAGATCAAAATTCCGCCATTTTTCATTTTATTTCTGATTTTCCTAAAGTTTTCTCTCAGTGTCAATTGTTCTTCAATCAAAGGTTTACTCTTCTTACTTTTCTCGATTTCGGCCTGCGCTTCTCAGTATATTCGGCGTGCTTTTCTTCTTCGTCACTTCTCGCTTTTTAAGTACATCGTATCAGCGACTTTCGTTGAAAGTATTGCCGCTCCCTAACCCGTGATTTTGCATGTTTGTTTTATTTTCTCATTTTTTTTAAATTAAATGTCTGAAGATAGTGTCAAAGAGAATCTCCCTAACCTTAGTACCGCTAGGCGTCGTTTAATTAGGCAATCCCTAGGCAAAGAAACCGGTAGTAATCAGGGTAATTCATCTTCCCTTTCTGATAATATTGACTATCCATTTGAGACGTTATCTTCTGAAGAAGAAAAACGTGATTTTATGCTACATAGGTCTATTGCCCACTGCGAACGTGCCTATTATCCCACTAATCCTGATATTCCTGCTGATACTGAAATTCTTGACGTTGAGCCTGTTAGTGTTCGTTATCACTTACGCAACTTTGCTGGGAAACGCTATTTTAATCAATACGGCACTAACGTTGGCAATATAGGTATAAACACCATGCCAAGGGTAAAGAGTACCAGTTATCAGCCTTGAGCTGCTGCCCGTGAGGCTGCTGAGGCCGCCAATGCAGCTAAGGCAGCCGAGGCCGCTAAGGCAGCTGAATCCAGCAAAAGACCTGGGCAAGGTCAAGTTGTGAGTTCTTCTGAAGAAGAACAAGTAGCTAATATCCCTGTAAACCCCCAGGAAGGTCCGTCATCTCCCGTTCATGATTCAACTGTCAATTCGGTTTTAGGAGATGACGAGACTCAAGAAGGTAGTATCAACAATGAGAGCAGGGAAGACATTGTTGACATGACGACAGAGGTTATCCAGGAAGAGAACCTGGACGAGGGCTATAACTCTGAAACTGACGGAGCTGAATTCCGACAACCTATTACTCTTGCCAGAGATGGAAAAGTGGCTAAGGCAAAAATAAATGACGATTTTAGGAAAACGTCAATTGAAAAAGATTACTGCCATCGTGCTAAGAAATTTTTCAACTTACCTGACGGGTATGAGCTGTCAATTCCCCCTTTTGGAGCCTCGGTATTAGATTGTCCGGCAGGTTCTGTGGCCGTCTATATGAAGCATTTATACTTCGGCCTTCGCTTTCCTTTACATCCCTTTGTGGAAAAAATCCTGAAGGCCTGAAACGTCTGTTTAGTTCAGGTGACTCCTCCCACTATTCGGGCCATTATTGCCACCATCTGGGTTATGCTGTATCGAAACTATCCCCTAACCCTTAACGTTTTTAGACGACTGATTACTCTGAAGAGAGATGGTCAGTCAGATGGGTGGTGGTCTTTGTATACCCAACCTCACAAATATACCGTCCACCCTAAGCTAACAAGTTGCAAGGGTTGGCAAGTCAGGTTCTTTTTCATGTCGGTTCCTAAGGACTTTCCTTTGAGAAGAACCTTTTTCCAGCCTCATCCTCGTTTTGACTCAATTCCCTAGAGAGATCTTGGTAAACATGAGGAGAGAGCCGTCAATCACTTTGACGTCTCAGAATTTGATGAAGATGACTGCAAGGTCCGCATAGTTCCTAAGGTGTGGGTGCCGAATGTGAGTTACATTCTGGGCAACGCGCCGTTATCTCGTGTCGGTCTCTGTTGGACTGACCATTATGGTACTGTTTATTTTATCGACCTCTTTCCTTAGTTTTTTTTTGTTTTTTTTTTTTTTTGTTTTTTTTTTTTTTTTTACAAAATTGTTTGCACCTGGCTGATTGAATTTTCAATTTTTGCTCTCAGGTATTGATAAGTTGGACAACAGACAACTCGGCCTATCTTCTGACGGGAAAAGGGTTCTCAGACGTTGTCCTAAAGCTTCAAGCCCCTACGATACCCTTGCTACCGTTTGCGGCCGTGCTCCAGTTATCAGTGCCAAAAGAAGAGCTGAGATCATGGCTGATGACAATGCAAAAAAAAGAAAGACAACATCCATGGCCAATCGGCGAGGTGGAGCCGTTGTGATCTCCAGCCCCAGACAATCTGAAGGGCGTGGTGGGAAGAAGAAGGACCAGTCGGAGTCTGAGAAGACTCCGCCCACCACCAAAAGTAAGAGCCCCGAGGCCAGTGTAAAGAAGGTTATTCAGGGGATTGAGATCGAAGATCTCACTACTGCCGAGTCCCCTCGTCCGCTTCAGCCAACCGTCACAGTTTCCCCCACTACGGTTGGCTCTGATTCAAGCATTCCGGCCTTGACTTATCAGTCCAGCCAATGGATTGAGCGAGTCTCTGGAAGGTTTCCAGACGAAGTTCTGAAGGGTTTCGCTGTCCCTCCTGGTCACTCCGGAGACCGTTGGAAACCCAACATGGATGTCGGCCGGAATGAATCTATGATTACCGATGACCCAATGCAAGGTGGGAATCTCGGTTATCGGCTTTTGAGCAATCTTACTCTGCCGATGGACAGACCTGCTAGTCCAATCGGCCCCCTTGCTGCTACTCACATGCACAACATGATGAAGGTACTCTAACCTTTCTTTTACATATTTTTATGCTTGGTATATAGCGTTGCTATAGACTTATTCTGTTTATCTTATTCCTAACTGTGCATATATATTATTATTATTTTTTTTATTTTTTTAGGCCGTCATGTCTGGTACAGAGCTCGTTGAGATGTACCGTTATTATCAGGAGAAGCATCATCAAGCCTCCTCCAGCCAAAGTGCCATGCAGGAAATCATCAATAATGCTGAAAGGGCCTTAAATGATTTGAAGAAAATAAAAGAAAGAGACGACAAGGAGATGTCGGGACTGAAGGTTAAGGCTAAGAAGGTTGCTGGTCTAGAATTGGAAGTGTAGAGTCTGAAGACTCAAATTGCTGAAAAAGATAAGGCCATTGAGCGCTGTTTTGGGGTTTTCTGATGTCCTGCGGGAGAGCTACAATTCCGAGACTGGAACCGGACGCCTGTACCTGCAAAATAACGGAGACTCCTGAGAGCTCCGCCTCCAACGGTCAAGTTAGTACCTGATTAAGGAGTAATCAATACAGAAATTAAAGTAATAAGGTCTCTCTAGGTGAGAGTATTTAATATAGGTAATCTGCTTTGCTAGCGAGATCAGCCGGTTATTAGTGTGTTCCGTAATGTTTCTCCTCCGTTCCGTTAATTATTCCGTCCCTTGATTAATGAGGATTAATCGAGTATTTATAGCCTTGGGAAGCGTGCAACTCTCTAGGTTTAAGGTAAACCTAGGGCCGATCGGGCTTCTAGACTGAAATGGGCCTTGATGGCCGGTTGTCCCATTTGGCATGGGTGGACACGTGGCGTGTCTTAAGTGGTCCGTGGAGGACGCGTGGCGGAACCTGGTTGGTCCACTTGTCAAACGGCGCTTGGTGGATAAAAATCCCCTAATCATTTGCCCCTCACAGGTGGCACGCGACTGGTCAAGTGTCGCCTGTGACAGGTGTCGCACGGTGACAGGCGACGGCCCGTTACAGGTGTCACCTTGCAGACGGCCGGGAGATTCTCCCGCCCAAATTTGAATTCGGAAGCGACCCTTCGCCTTCTCATTTTGCCTATAAAAGGAAGTGCTGACTTCGGTCATTTTCACATTTGAGAATTTTTGCGAGAACATTCGGACCCCTGAACCTGATCTGACATTTTCGGACTTTTTCTGCCTACCGCCTGTTCTGACAAGCCGACTGACCCGAACTTTCAGGACTTCATCAACTGTCATCCGTTCAGGTAACTCAGTTCTCTTACTCTTAATTTTCTTTTTATTTTTTGAAATGGCACCATGGAAGCACACGACACGCCCTAAGTTAGTGATCAGCCGGTCACCGGGGACGGCTGAATCTAGGACTAGGAGTGCCGCCTGCCCTTTTCTGGACCCATCTTTGCCCTTTATACAGAGTCCGACTGAATCTGTGTCTATGCAGAACGTGATGGCCAGAACAAAAAAGACTGCTAGAATATCAAACTCAGACGGCTCCTCCCAAAGGGTACTCCTTAGCGAAACATCTGACCAGGCGCCAGATGTGGAACGAGGCGACTGTCAAGCTGACAGTTCTGAGAGAGGGACCAAGGTGTTCCCTTCTCATCTAACCGTGGACGACTCGTACCTTTTAGGCTCAGTACTAAGTTTGAGTGACTATTAAGTTAACATAGGAGTTACTTAGTCTTCGTCACAATCTTGATTGAGTAGTAAAGGTATCAGGCGGCGTAGGCCGGCTAGACCCCTTGATTCACCAATGTTTGTTGGCTATTTACTCAATAGGTTATCCAGTAGGAATAGGGGTTCGAGTGCCCTTGTTTGTATAAAACAGGCGGACGACTCAAACTTTTTAGGTTCCATACCAAATTTGAAGGAGTGACTATGAGTTAACTTTGGAGTTACTCAGTCTCCGTCACTTTTGTTTGAGAAG
Organism: Chenopodium quinoa; assembly: GCF_001683475.1. Classification (NCBI taxonomy): domain Eukaryota; kingdom Viridiplantae; phylum Streptophyta; class Magnoliopsida; order Caryophyllales; family Amaranthaceae; genus Chenopodium; species Chenopodium quinoa. The sequence continues at coordinate 2,405,744 of NW_018742720.1, read as the reverse complement.
TAGAGGTACCAGGCGGCGTAGACCGGCTAGACCCCTTGATTCGCCAATGTTTGTTGGCTATTAACTCAATAGGTACCCCCTGCATTTATCCCAAGTAATACAGGCGGTCATCTGACTCAGATGTCAACTGCTACCACTGGTTTGGTTAGTGATAGAGTTATCCTTGTCTCAAAAACGGCTACGTGGTTGCCCTTTGGGACAGTCGTATAGGTGCCGTGTAATTAGTTTATAGAACAATGTTCCACCCAAAAGGGAGCTGCTCTCTGCGACGAATTTCATCCGAATGGATGCCGCCGGACGCCTGCTATAATGTTGGGACAGGTCGGATTAGTTTTTAAAAGTTAGATCAGTTGACTAGGCGCCTGGTCTGATCATTCGGCCAGTGGCCTTGGTATGTTTATGGTGAACGTATGTGCTAAGTAAAAGAAGGGTAGCCGCCTGTTAGTTACAGGATCGGCCAGGCCCTAAACTTTTTAGCTAAGTATTGTGAGTAAAATACTCGAGGGAGAGTAGCCGACTGTAATGGAACAGACGGCATGCCCCTGTAAAGATAAAGAGTGAAACTCAATGGAGATTAGCCGACTGTAAAGGTACAGACGGCATGCCCCTCGTAATACAAAATTGAATAGTAAGTGCCAACTTTATTAAGTAGCTCTTTACTTTACATCATTCAAAAGAAATATTTCTTAAGGTTATCTACATTCCAAGTTCGAGGCAACGGTTGTCCGTCTGGTGTTTCCAGACGGTAGGTACCGTCCCTGACTTCCGCATAGATTCGGTAGGGTCCTTCCCAGTTGGGAGTTAGTTTGCCAGACTCGTTAGCCCTACCAACTGCTTCCATTTTTCTAAGTACAAAGTCCCCTACTTTGAGTGGACGCCTGTGCACTTTTTTGTTGTATGATCTAGTCATTCTCAGGCGGTAGATTTCATGGCGCAAAACAGCATTGCCCCTCTTTTCAGGAAGTGAGTCTAATGCCAGGCGCATAGCTTCCCAGTTTGCCTCTTCGTCATATAGCATTACTCGAAGAGTCGGCTCGTAGTGTTCTATTGGAAGAACAGCTTCTGCACCATAAGTTAGGAGGAATGGAGTTTCTCCAGTCGCCCCTTTTTCAGTCGTCCTAATGGCCCAAAGAACATGTGGTAGTTCATCTGCCCATAGGCCGCCTGCTCGTTCAATTTTTTTCTTGAGACCGTCTGAGATGATTTTATTAAAGGCTTCTACCTGGCCGTTTGCTTGTGGACGGCCGACAGATGCAAAGTAATGTCCAATTCCTTGGTCTCCCAACCAGCTTTTGAGAACAGGCGTCTCAAATTGGGGACCATTATCAAAAACCATAGACATGGGAACCCCGAACCGAGTGATGACGTTTTTCCAAATGAATGAAATTACATCTTTCGTCTTGATTCCCTTTACAGCCTCCGCCTATACCCATTTAGTGAAGTAGTCAACGGCAACAAGTATATACCTTCTGCCGCCTGTAGCAGGCGTATATGGACCCAGAATGTCCATGCCCCACTTAGCAAACGGTAGTGGGCTGTGAATGGTAGTGAGGTCAGTAGCCGGACGGTGAATTAATTTGCCAAACCTTTGGCACTTGTCACATTTTTTCACCATCTCCATTGCATCTGCTTCCAAAGTAGGCCAAAAGTAGCCCTGCCGCCTTGCCCTTTGAGCAAGCATCCTACCACCTATATGGGAAGCACAGAAACCAGAGTGAAGATCATCTAGTATCTCTCGTCCCTTTTCAGGAGTAACACACTTTAAGAAGGGTTGAAGGTGCCCCCTCTTGTGCAGTTCCCCCTGTATCATTTCAAAACAGGAGGCTCGTTTTTTCAGTGATGCCGCCTGTTGAGGATCATCCGGCAGTGTACCGTTTGTCAGATATGCCCTGATTGAATCCATCCAGGTTGAGCTTCTGTCTAGAATTCCAATAGGATTTTCCTCGATGCTTCTCTTCTCCATTACTTCCCAAAACACAGTTCGAGGAGTATCGGAGGAGGCGGATGATGCTAATTTCGAGAGTGCATCTGCCTGGTTGTTTTCTGATCTCGGTACTTGGATCAGATGGAAATCCTCAAGGGAGCCGACTGCTTGTCGGACCGCCTGTAAATATTTGATCATGGCCGGATGTGTTGCTTCGTATTCGCCATTGTACTGACTCACTATCAGTTGTGAATCAGAACAGGCGTCTATTTTCCTTGCCCCGGCCGCCTTACACATGCGGATCCCGGCTAGTAAAGCTTCATATTCTGCCTCATTGTTTGAAGCCTGGAAACTGAAGCGTAGAGCATACTCGAACCTGTCGCCCTCTGGAGATTGACATACGACGCCTGCTCCACAACCGTTTGAAGTAGAGCTTCCGTCCACATATACCTTCCAGACTTGGTCTGGAACTTGAGAGTCAGGAGGACGAGTCATCTCTACAATAAAGTCAGCAAAGGCTTGCCCCTTCACTGCTTTTCTAGGCTCGAAAGTAACTTCGAGACTCTGCATTTCTATGGCCCATTTGATCATTCGTCCGGAGGACTCCATGGTGGTAAGGGGCCGTTTGATCGGTTGGTCGGTATACACGACGACTGCATGTGCCAGAAAGTAGGGCTTCAATTTTTTAACAGCCATGAAGAGTGCAAGACCAAATTTCTCCACTAGGGGATACCTCAACTCGGCATTTTTCAGTACGTGACTGACAAAGTAGACCGGAAGTTGACAGCCGTCCCTTTCAGCAAGGAGCACCGCGCTTAACGCATGATCAGAGACGGCCAGGTACATGTAGAGATTTTCTTTGGGCAAAGGGCTGACCAGCCTTGGCAAGGAATGCAAGTGAACCTTTAATTTCTGGAAGGCGGCCTCAGCATCCGGCCCCCATTCAAACCTTGCCTTTTTCTTAATTGCCTGGAAAAAGTATAGGCATTTGTCGCCTGATCGGCTTAGAAATCTTCCCAAGGCCGCCAGACAACCTGTTAACTTCTGAACCTCTCGGACGGTACGAGGCGACTGCATGTCAATGACCGCCTGTACCTTCTCAGGGTTCGCCTCTATTCCTCTCTGGTTGATAAGGAATCCGAGAAATTTCCCAGACTCAACTCCAAATACACATTTCTTGGGATTGAGCATGACATGGTGCCGCCTGAGTGTGGCGAAAGTTTCTCGGAGGTCCGTCAGATGATCTTTCTGAAGTTTAGTCTTAACAATCATATCATCAATGTATGCCTCGACGTTTCTCCCAATCTGATCAAAGAACACTGTGTTTATCATTCGTTGGAATGTAGCCGGGGCATTCTTAAGACCAAACGGCATGACCGTATAACAGTATAATCCCTGATCAGTGACGAAGGCCGTCTTCTCTTGATCTTTCTTCCACAAAGGAATTTGATGAAAACCAGAATAGGCGTCCATCAAGGCATGGCCGGCTGTTGAGTCGACCAGGTTATCAATTTTGGGCAGAGGGTAACTGTCTTTGGGGCACGCCTTGTTCAAGTCTGTGTAGTCTACACACATTCGCCAGGTGCCATTCGGCTTTTTAACAAGTACCACATTTGCAACCCAATCTGGGAAGTAACATTGCCGAATGAACCCTGCATCAAGTAATTTTTTGACTTCGGCGGCGGCCGCCTGACCTCTTTCTTCACCATGGTTCCGCTTCTTTTGCCGTACCGGCTTCTTTTTCGGATCCACAGCGAGTTTGTGTACTGCCAGATCAGGACTAATGCCTGGCATTTCATGGACTTCAAATGCAAAGATGTCCTTGTATTCTTTCAACAGGTTGTGAAAGTCATCACCAAGGTTTCTCAGAGCAGTCGTCCCAACTTTGACTGTTCGGTCAGGGCGGGAGTCGTCTAATATCAGGTCCGTATGCTCACCAGCCGGCTGAGGGCGGAACTCATCCGGCCGGTCCTCTGCCAATGATTGCTATTTTCTTGCCTTTCTGGCGGACTCTGTCTGGGACGCCTTTCTTTTTCTGTCGCCTGTTTCTTGAACAGGCGCACTTTCCTTGACATTGTCAAGGTCTGTTTTTTCTCCACTTGACCCAGTGGCCTTAGCAGTGGGTTTGACATCCGAGAGATAGCACTCTCGGGCCATCCTCTGATCTCCGCTTAGGGAGCCGACTGTTCCATTGTCCCTTTCAAACTTAAGCAGCATAAGTGACGGGATTATAACAGCCTTGGCACTATTCAGGGTTGGGCGACCCAGAATCATGTTGTAGGCAGAGAGTTCCTCTACAACTAGGAATCGGACTACCATGTGTCGTCCTTCCCCTTTTTCGCCCAGGCGGACGGGTAGATCAACTCGTCCCAGTGGGTGGACGACTCCTCCTCCAAACCCTATTAAAGGGTGGGAGGCCGGATGTATGCAGTCCGTCTGATATTTCAGTTTTGACAGACATTTGCTGCTGATGAGATCTGAAGAGCTCCCAGTATCTATGAGGATTCGACCAACTCTCTGGTTGGCCACTTTACATTCAATAACGAGAGGGTCGTCATGCGGCCCCCTTATTCCTCCTAGATCCTCTTCAGTGATGACAATCTCAGGAAATGTATATTTGGACGGTCGTTCTTGGTGAACGGAATTTACATCTAACCGCCTTATATTATCTTTGTTGCCCCTAATAGTGGGGCCGCCTCCTGAGAAGCCGCCTGCAATGGTGTAGACGACTGCATCATCTGTATCGGAACTGTCGGCCTGTTGATTCTTTTTGGCCGACTGCTTTTTTGAGGAAGTATTCCCCGTAGATTTCTTGACATAAGTGTCAAGATCACCTTGATCAGCCAAGCGGTCTAGGTACCGCATGAGACTAATGCAGTCATTGGTGTGATGACCAATGTCATCATGATAAGCACAGATTTTGTCTTGGCTCCGGTTGCTCGCAGAACCCTTCATGGGGAGCGGTTTCTCAATTGAGAGCCGTCCCTTTATTTCTTTTAGGATAAACTGGTTATCCTTGTTAAACACATACTTTGGGGAGTATGGTTTGAATTCCTTTTTCTTCTTGGCCGGCTGTTTAGAGGAATCAGCCGCCCAGACCCCTTTTCTTTTTTCATCTTTGTTGGACGACTGTTTCTGTCGTCCTTCTCTATTGTCGAACCTCTTCCCGTCCGACTGTTTCATTGTACACAGATCAGTCGCCTGTATATAGGCTTCTGCTTCAATCAAGGCCTCTTGAAGAGTCGCCACCCTTTTTCGAACTAAATCAAATTTGAAGGTAGACCCGTCTTTGAGACCTCTAAAAAAGTCAGTATAAGCTACCTCATCCGGTAACCCTTGAATCTGTATTCTCATCAGGTTGAACCGCCTGATGTAGGAACGAAGCCCCTCCTTTTCACCCTGCTGAATTGTTCCCAAATCAAGGGTCGTTTTCTTCGCAGGGATGTTCATTGCAAAGTTGGAGGCAAATAAGTAAGCAAGCGTCCTGAAACTGTTTACACAACCAGTCGGCAGGTTGCCGAACCATTGCTGTGCAATTCCCTTGAGAGTTGCTGGGAAACACTTGCACCAAGTGGGATCATCCAACCCTTGAAGGTACATCAGGTTGGTGAATGCCATCAGATGGTCTTCCGGGTTAGTAGTGCCATCATAGGCGCCTACTAAAACATTTTTTACTTTGGCCGGCTGAGCGGCTTCAGTAATTTCCTTGGAGAAGGCCGACGGCTGTTCACCAAGTCTAAGCAACCGTAGCTGCCAGTCCATAGGTTGGACGTTTTTTGCTGCAGGTCCACCAAATGGAGGTGGCTGCATAAAATATTGTTGTTGCGGCACAAATGGCAAATTTGGTACCGCCTGCGCACTATGAAAGCCAGACTGACGGGAGGTGCCGCCTGACTGACTCTCATGGTACGACTGAGTTGGCCTCATCGAGGCATTTCGCAAACTGTCCTGAAAATTTGAAGTAGAAGCCGACTCTGATAATCGGTCACTCTTCTTCTGCTCTAGCAGGTGCCGAGCATCTGTGAACGTTTGCTTTGACCCGTCCGCCTGAATATGACGAACCGGTTTCCTATTTCCCGTAGGATAACGGAGTTTTGTGAAATCAAGAGCAGACGGCTCCCGCTTCTTAGATTTAGGATGGGGAGTCGCCTCTCGCCCTTGAACTGGCTTCCTCTTCAGTGAAGTGGAAGGTTTTTTGGCCGCCTGCTCTTTGACTGAAGCAGGCGGTTTTTTGTTGATCAACTCTTGGATCTCTCCCTTGAATCCCCTCATGAAGGTCATGAGTTCGTTCCTTGTGATGGGAGCAGACCCATCAGTCGGCTGTTGCCGAGCAAGCGGTGCGCCTGCTGGCTCGCTTCCTGTTTGAAGATACTCCCGTTCCCTTATTTCAGTATGACGGGTACGGCGGGCCCTTAGGGTCCCGTCTGGAGCTGTATGAGTTTCAACTTCAAATTCACTTTCGGTATCATGGTCCGACTGAACTTGAGGGTCGTCTAGGGGACGCCTCTCTTCTGGGGTCGGTACAGACTTGGATGCCATCTCTGAAGTACTCTCCCCACAGACGGCGCCAAATGTTTTGGGGTTTTCTGATGTCCTGCGGGAGAGCTACAATTCCGAGACTGGAACCGGACGCCTGTACCTGCAAAATAACGGAGACTCCTGAGAGCTCCGCCTCCAACGGTCAAGTTAGTACCTGATTAAGGAGTAATCAATACAGAAATTAAAGTAATAAGGTCTCTCTAGGTGAGAGTATTTAATATAGGTAATCTGCTTTGCTAGCGAGATCAGCCGGTTATTAGTGTGTTCCGTAATGTTTCTCCTCCGTTCCGTTAATTATTCCGTCCCTTGATTAATGAGGATTAATCGAGTATTTATAGCCTTGGGAAGCGTGCAACTCTCTAGGTTTAAGGTAAACCTAGGGCCGATCGGGCTTCTAGACTGAAATGGGCCTTGATGGCCGGTTGTCCCATTTGGCATGGGTGGACACGTGGCGTGTCTTAAGTGGTCCGTGGAGGACGCGTGGCGGAACCTGGTTGGTCCACTTGTCAAACGGCGCTTGGTGGATAAAAATCCCCTAATCAAGCGCCTTCCTTCAGTTGAAAAGGATCTCGGCGGCGCCAGAGCTAAAATAAAAAACCTTGAGGAGAAGGTTAGACAAATGGAAGCTGATAAGCCTGGTATTCGTCAGAGAGTCGTGGGCCGTTATTTAGCTTCGAACGAGTTCTGCTCCAAGCTCCAAGATCATTTCGATGGAGGTTGGACTGCTGCTCAGAGATGTGTTGCCCATGCTGCCGGTTGGAAGAAGGAAGATTGGGCCAAAGTTGAAAAAGCTTTCAACGAGGAAGCTTACAAGATCCCTTCCGGCTTCGAGACACAGCAATTCTCTGAAGAGGACCTGTACAATTTGGTGCCCAGTGCTGACGACGGCCCTAAAGATCCCAGCATTTTAAATTCTCCAGTGCCTGAGAACGCACAAGCTTGAAGGGGCGGGCAGTCATCACCGACATCTTCCTGTGGGTCTTGTATTATTGGGCCTTATCAGCTGTAACTCTCTTTTTATTGCCTTATATATGTCTCAATATTTATTTTGACAATGTTGTTTTATCGGCATATACCCCTTTTTTGTGGTGATGCCTGTCGGTTGTCAACTTTACTGTCATGTAAACTTAACTCATTTTCATTTTCGTTGTTTATCAACTGCTTGCAAATTTAAGCAAATTTAAACACCTCTTATCGTAACTAAGTTGTTTTTACTTATCACTCGTTAATTTGCTTATTTAAACAATGTTATCGTAACTACATTGCGTTGCAATTCACAATATACAAAAGACAGAGATACGCAAAAGACAGTTTGCAAAAACAAAGATTTACCTGATGATCTGTCTGATATCCGACAACTTTCAACAATTATCAAATTATGAAGATATCATATCATAACAACCTGTCATTTAAAAACTATCAATGCACGATATTTATCTCATTCTTTACTCCCCTCAGTGTACATAGTTCGTGTTAGAACTATGTATACTTGGCAGTTATCATTCGTTGATGGTCCAGATTATAACATTGGTCACCCACTACTTTATTGTTTCAGCCAGTTAGGTACCCTCTCGGCGATCACTTTCTGAGCTACGCCTCATATCGGCGTATACTCAAATTGATTTGGTCGGTATTATACTTTGAACCAGCAACCTCGTGAGTTAACGTATACAACTGATCAGGTTGTATATCTATTAACTTCACGGAAGCGGTTTTGAGTTGTCCGTCCCATTTAACGGTGTTCTGTTAAATGGAGGATGCCTATTCCAATATACGTTGTCTGAATGTTTCTTTATTCATCACTGATACCCTTTTTCGATATCAGCTTCACATGAAAATTGTACATTATACGTAGTATTTCTTCAGCACAGCCGTGTTCCATACATTCTTTAGGGGTGTCCCATCCAAAGTTTCGAGATAAAACGATCCTTGGATGATGACATCTCTAATCCGATAAGGTCCTTCCCAATTTGCAGCCACCTTTCCATCTTCATTTCCCTTACCGGTTGCCGCTGTTCTTCGCATTATTAAATCCCCCACACTTAACGGCCGATGAGATACTCTTTTGTTGTAGGCCCTCGACATTCTTTCCTTATATGCAGCTGACTTAACTGCTGCTTTTTCTCTGAGCTCTGGTAAAAAGTCTAACTGTTGTCGTAGGAGTAAATGATTTTGGTCTTCACAGTAATGCTGAATCCTAAATGTCGGCAACCCAACCTCTGCTGGTATTACTGCCTCTGTTCCAAACACTAAAGTATAAGGTGATTCACCTGTGGCCTCTCTTATTGTCGTCCTATTTGCCCACAATATCTCCGGTATCAAATCTGCCCACAAACCCTTTGCATCTTCGATCTTCTTTTTAATTTCCGTTATAATTTGCTTATTTGCTGCTTCTGCCTGGCCGTTAGACTGTGGATGGGATACTGCTGCATAAGCAAATTTCACCTTATACATCGTTAAGAGATCTTTGACTGGCTTACAATCAAATTGGGTTCCATGATAAAAAACCATCGCCATCGGCAACCCAAATCTTGTGAAGATACTTTTCCATATAAACTTCTTCAATTCTGATGCCGTTATCTTCGCTACTGGTTCTGCCTCAATCCATTTTGTGAAATAGTCTATCCCCACTATCAGAAATTTCCTTCCACCCGTGGCCGATGGGAATGGGCCAACTAAATCCATTCTCCATTGGGCAAAAGGGATTGGATTTAATATCGGAGTCAGATCATTAGGAGGCAAGTTGATAACTGGGGCAAACTTTTGACACTTCTCGCATCTTTTAACATAAGCTATTGCATCTGCATTCATCGTCGGCTAGTAGTATCCCCTTCTCATTGCTTCTCTGGACAAGGCTCTTGCTCCGAGATGGTTACCACAGCTACCTTCATGCAATTCTTCTAACAACCTTGCTGACTCAAAATTCGTTATACACCTTTGCAATGGCAGTGAAAACCCCCTTTTGTATAACTGACCTTGGTACATGACAAACCACACGCTATCTTTCCTTAATCTTTTCAACTCCCCCTTATCCGCCGGCCCTGCACCATGGATGAGGTATGCCAGTATTTTATCATACCACTGGTTCCCAACATCAATACACAAAACCTCTGCCGACATCTCATCTATGCTTCTCTGCTTTAAAACCTCCACCATGACCGTCCTTTCCAAGTCATCAAAACTTGAACTTGCTAATCTTGCCAACGCATCCGCTTGAGCATTTTTCAGTCTCGGAACTAATTTTATCTCAAAATATTGTAACTGCGCTGCTAACTGTTTCATTTTCTCCAAATACTTCACCATTGCGGGCTCTCGAGCTTCATACTCTCCATCATACTGACTTGATACCAGTTGGGAGTCAGTTGTTAAAACCAGCTGCTTTGCTTCTGCTGTGATTGACAACTGCATTCCGGCTATTGCAGCTTCATACTCGGCTTCATTATTTGTTGCCTTGAACTTAAGCTTCATGGCATATTCAAACATTTTCCCGTCCGGAGCCGTTATCACAATTCCAGCTGTTTCGGGGTTTTTTGATGTGTCCTGCGGGAGAGTTACAATTCCAAGAATGCCCTTCGACGCCTGTGCCTGCAAAATCACGAAGACTCCTGGGGGTAGGAGCTCCGCCTCCGACGATCAAGTTAGTAAAGATACGGGAGGTAGAATGCACGTAATGTGGAAGTTACTTCTCGCGTAATGGGAGAATTCCGCAATTAATATTGCTCGGGGTAAGTGTGTTTTCTTTTTGAGGAGTATTCAATGTGATCAACAAATGTTCCAGCCCCCATTAATGAGGGTCCTTCCACTATTTATAGTGGGGAAGGGATGGTTCCCCTTTTAGGGTTTAGAGGACACGTGTCAGCAGAGGATTGGAGCCCTGCTGACCAATGGCTGGATGCCACGTGTCACTAGGCCATTGGGCCATGTGATTAGGGTATTTTTACCCCAAACACCAGCCCCTGCCCCCGTTGCCATAGCTGAACCATCAAGTGATACCTGCCATGTGCCCAATTCTTCCTCTTCGTCCGTGTATGTGGTTTCAACAATAAAATCCGACAATGCTTGAGCCTTAATTGACGTTCTCGGCCTGTAGCTTATTTCATACTCCGACAACTCAACTGCCCATGTCAATAATCTACCAGATGTATCCATTTTATGCAATGATTTCTCCAAAGGGTGATTGGTTAACACCTCTATTGGATGTGCATCAAAGTAAGGCCTCAACTTTCTAGCCGCCACTACTACTGTTAACGCCATCTTCTCTATCACTGGATATATGCGTTCTGCCGCATTCAATACATGACTGACAAAGTATATCGGCTTCTGCTGCTTCTTCCTTTCCACTATCAAAACGGCTGCTACCGTTTTTGGTGATGCTGAAATATACAACTGCATCACTTCTCCCTTCTCGGGCCTGGCAATCGTGGGAAGAGATCTGAGATGATTCCTTACTACTTCCAAGGCATCACTCTGTTCCTTTCCCCACTCGAATGCCTTGTTCTTTCTTAGTACCATGAAAAACGGAAGCGCCTTGTCGGCTGACTTGCTGATAAATCTGGTCAATCCTGCCATCCTTCCAGTCAATCTCTGTATATCATGAATGGTTTTTGGTTGTTTCATTTGGAGTACCGCATTCACCTTATCTGGATTTGCATCTATCCCCCGTTCACTGACCATAAAGCCCAAGAATTTCCCTGATTTGACCCCAAACACACACTTCTCCGGATTCAACTTCATCTGATATCTCCTTAACGTCTCAAATGTTTCCCTCAGATCCGCTATATGGTCCTCTTTTTCTTTACTCTTTACTATCGTATCATCTACATATACCTCAACATTCCGGCCTTTCTGCTTCTCAAATATCTTGTCCACCAACTTTTAATATGTTGCTCCTGCATTTTTCAACCCAAACGACATTGCCTTATAACAGTACACACCGACATCTGTTATAAAAGCCGTTTTATTCCTGTCAGCCTTATGCATGCTGACCTGATGATATCCCGAAAACGCATCCAAAAAACTGAGCATAGCATGACCAGAGGTTGAGTCTACCAGCCTATTTATCCAGGGTAATGGGTAGCAATCCTTTGGGCAAGCCTTATTTAGATCTGTAAAATCCACACACATTCGCCACTTCCCTGTCGGCTTTCTCACCATTACTACATTCGCCAACCATTCCGGATATGTGCAAGGCTCAATGAACCCTGCCGCTAAGAGCTTATTTACCTCAGCCTGAATTGCTTCTATTTTCTCAGTTGAGAAATTGCGCTTCTTTTGCCTTATTGGCCTGAATTTTCTATCAACATTCAACTTATGCTCCATTACCTCTGGATGTATCCCCGACATCTCACTTGCCGAAAATGCGAAGACATCTGCATTCTCACGCAACAGGCTTATCAGATTACACCTTGTATCCACAACCATATCAGTCCCAACCTTCACTGTTTTACTCGGGTCGCCTGGTTGCAACTCAACTTGAACGGTTTCTCCCCCTGGTAACGGCCTTGGTGTTTCCTCAGGCCTTGCATCAAAGTTTTTCATCGTTAAATCTTGAACTGTTGGCTCACCTTCCCTTATCGGATTGCATGGTATTGGAGCACCCCCAACTGGGTTCTTCAGAGCTATCACGTAACAAGCTTTGACATCACCTGACCTCCATACACCTTCTCCACAGCTCCTAAATTTGACACATAAGCTATTGCTAGATAGTAAGTTGATACAACGACCTGCATATCATGTATTATCGGTCTGCCGATAATTGCGTTGTAGGCTGACTTAACATCCACCACCAGAAACTCTGCCATCACATCTCTTGCTTGTGGCCCATCACCCAGCTTAACCGGTAACACAACGCTCCCTTCCGGTCTCACTGTTGATCCATTGAACCCGATTACGGGATATGATACCGGTTTCAGGTACTGCCTTCCTATATTCATCTCATTAAAAGCTTGCACAAACAACACATTTGCTGAACTACCTCCATCCACCAGCACTCTTTTGATGTCAGCCCCGTTTATCTTAGTTATTAGGACTAACGGGTCATCATGTGGGAACACTACACCCCTTGCATCTTCTTCTGTGAACACTACCTGAGGTATTGATGCTGGCCGAGGACGATTTTCCACATCCAAGGCGCAAACTAGGTGACGATGCTCAGCCAAATGCTTCTTTGCTCCACTAATTGTCCCTCCATGAATCGGTCCCCCTGTTATCACATCTACCCTTCCAGTAGACAACGGTGGTTGTTGATTCCTGCTTGTGTTCAGCCGATATTGTGTCAAATGCCCTTTTCTGATCAACTCCTCAATGTTATCCTTCAATTGCGTACACTACTCTGTATAATGTCCCACATCCCTATGGAACATACAATACTTCTTCACATCCCTTGGCCTTGCCTTCATGGGAATCGGCCTTGACCAATCTTCTCCATTCTGATTCACTGAGTAGATTGCTGCCCTTGGTGTATTCAGGGGAGTGTAAGTGCTATATTTCATTGGCAGCCTTGTTGGTCTCGAATCTTGTCGGCTTCCTCCTCCCCTTCCTGGGGCAGGAGGTTTCGGCCTATTTCCTCCAGACGATGTCCCTTCATACTGGCTTTGCCCCTTTCCGGCAACTACATGTCTGCTACTTGTCTTCATCAATTCTTCACTCTTAATGTAATCATGAGCTTTACTAAACGCCGCTGCTAATGTCGGCAGGTTTTTCCTTGTAAGGTACCGTTTGAAATCAGAATCAACCAAGCCATTCATTAAAGCCATCACAGCTTTTTCTTGTTACAGTTTTGGGATTGTATTTGCCTCATTGTTAAATCGTCTAATGTAATCCCTCAAGGATTCATCCGGTTTCTGCTCCACGACCATCAATTCTCCAGAGGTTCTCTGCCTCACACTATTGCTGACATACTGACCCACAAACATCTCGGTCAATCTTTCAAAACTATCTACTGACCCAACTTTAAGGTTGTTGAACCAATCGGCTGCAGCCCCAATCAGAGTAGTCGGAAAGACCTTACACCAGACTGCATCTGAGTTGGTATACAACATCATGTGCCCCTCATAGGACGTTATAAATCTTGCCGGATCCTCTCTTCCATCATACCTGCAAGTCGGCATTTTCACCTTTTCCATTGGCTGTTCCAAGATATGCTGGGCGAAAGGAGATGCCCTTAACTGCACCACTGCTCGCACTGCCTGCCCATCCACTTGCGAACTTCTTTGCTGTTGGGTTCTCGTACTCACAGTGTGACTTGAGGAGTTTTCAACCCGCCGTGACATTGTGTGCGATCTTATCGGCGACTCATGTCGGGATCTCCTAGGCGAGTTCATCAACTGATTATGTTGCTCTTCCCGGTTACGGTGCGGTGTTCTTCTATCGGCCTGAGCAGCCCCCCTTTCAGCCTGTGTCGCCTCAGCCTCCTTTCTCTTCCTACTCATTGCACTCATCACCCTTGCTGCTGTCTCCAATTCATCTGGTGTGAATGCCGCCATAGGATCCCCTGCCTCCCCTCCGCCTGCAGGGGAGGTTATCGGCATGTAAAACTGATTATCCTCTAGGGTGTGGGTTTCATCCACTATCTCCACCTGAGGCTGTTCTACTGACTGATTCACTACCTTTCTTGTCATTGGTGTTTCATTGTTTCCGGCCATGATTGTTTTTATTATGTATATTTTTTTTGTGAGGTTCTTAGGCGACAGAAGTGATCAAAGTCCCCTCCTTCTAGCGCCAAATTGTTTCCGTCTGGATCTGATTTCCCAAGAACTCGGACCTGAGATCCTGATACCCCTATCGGCAAGCCGAGAACCTACACAATGAGAAGAAGTTAGCTAACCCCGGGGTGGTCCGAGGATAACCACTCCGATGACAAAGTTAGAAAGTATTCTAGAGAAGAAGATAAATATGAGAGAGAAAGTAGAGAGAGAGAGAGAGAGGGTCATCAATGCCCTCATAAATGAGGTCTTACCTACTATTTATAATGATCCACTTTGACAGGTGGCTCTCATCCATGCAAAGCCTCCTGCGCCAAGTGTCGAGCGTCTGTTGCCACGTGCCGAATTCCGACAAGCCGATATGCCTGCTTTCTGGTGCATATCGGCGCCTTTTCACAATTATTCAGAGTTTGATCACGTGCTTTTACAAGATATCGGTCCTACCTAGATATCATCCCATACAATCATTCAAACTCGAGAAATTCTCAACTCTCCAGGTAAAGCTTCTGTCATGTTTTTCTTCCACAACTGATAGAGTAGATATTTTGACTTGGTTGTTTATAACAAAAACCTCGGCACCAAATACACAGCAATCATCAACTAAAAATCCATAATCCGCGTCATTGAACGTGGATATGGGAAGAAATTTAGTGACTCCCCATGTATATTTCAAAGCATGATATCGCCTTCCTTTTACATCTACATCAAATCATCAATATTAACATTGTAACTTGTTAACCACACTACTTAACAAGTTAAATAAAAAAAGTGTGATGATAGTAAGGGGTACACACCTTGGTTTTAAAATTGGCTTATTTTACAAAGATTGTGATGAATTTGCTAAATGAATTATAAATCTTTAATTTATAGAAGAAAAAGAGTCCAAACCTAAGACAGACAGATAAGCATCCCTTAGGTGATCATAAAGGAAGAAACGAAGCACCACATCGACAAAGCTACTAGGGTTGAGTTTATCAACTAATGTCACATAAACAGAGAGGTGATCGTCTCCTTGTTCTTGGTTGTTCCCTTTGGGACATACAGACAACACCCTGAGACAAAATATCGACACCACCATAATCAAAAACCACGTAATGCTAGTCCTTAACATACCAAGAGATATTCTAGCAGGCGTAAAAGTACAATAG
Organism: Chenopodium quinoa; assembly: GCF_001683475.1. Classification (NCBI taxonomy): domain Eukaryota; kingdom Viridiplantae; phylum Streptophyta; class Magnoliopsida; order Caryophyllales; family Amaranthaceae; genus Chenopodium; species Chenopodium quinoa. The sequence goes on along the minus strand of NW_018742720.1, from coordinate 2,390,430 downwards.
TTGCATTGAGATTTAGATGTAGCACTCACCATGTATAGCCTCCCACTTTAAATTCTGTTGATTTAAAATTATCTTTGTTAGATATAAAATTACTCAGCATCTTGAAGCACGGAGAATGAATCAATTTTGAAAATGCAATGTGCTGGTGGTTTTTGTGTCATCATTCTCACAACTTCTGTAAAAGAATGTACCAAACATCATTTTGATTTTTTTTTTTTTTTTTATTTTATTTGAGGAAATCTTTTGATTAATTTCACTATGCATTGAACAAGTACATGTATTATGACTATACAAGCTAAGGATGGGATACAAGGTATTTTGCTTTGCTATTTGAATTGAAGAGATATTAATGAATGGATCATTTTCCAACTTAAAATTTTTTATTTTCTTTTAAACTTGTTTTCTGTACCGACTCTTCAATTCTTCTCCCTAGTCAAATTTATTTCCTTCAATTCCTACAGAAAAGAATTGTTCGAAATTAAAATGAATTTTCTCCGTTTTTTTTAAGTATCCCATTGAGAGTTTATTCCTTGTTAATACGTACTGTGGGAAAAGTTGCATTTACTGGAAATAGGTAAATGACGGTAAATGAATTTGAATGTAATAATAGAAAAGTGACTTAGAAAGTTAATACCATGGATATATGCCTCTGTCCATACTATTGAGTATTGACACAGGACGGAGTTTGTTGCAAATTTCAAAATTAAAGTGGATCTCTTCATAGCATTATAGGATATGATCAAATGTCGCTAACCTGATCATCATTTCTTAGAAAATTCTCATTGATAACCTGATCATCATTATATTATCCAATTAACCACTTACAAAGTATGACCATGTAATTATCATTTCAATATTATCCTTAATGCCTCATTCTTCTCCCTTACAAGTTACTTTTACAACATGCATCGAATTAAATCTTTGGTTATTTGGGACTGACAAACATCAAGTTAAGTTTGTTGATACTTCTTCACTTTGGAACTGCCCTTAAATATCCCTGGCACCAAGAATGTCGCGGGCCTATGCACAACACGATTGGTAATCACCAAAGAAAGTTTAGGTTGCTAATCACATACCAGGCCAACATAGTAATCTAGCAGTCATTCACCAAACAAATAAAAAAGTAAGGAAAAATGTTGAAACTGCTTGATATTAAGAGCAATGAAGATTTCAAAAATACAAACATGCGCTAAGTAGAATGGAATGCAGTACATGATATTCTATGCTTGGAAAATACTAAAATGCTAGTACTATAACGACATGTCAAGTTCCATGAATACATGTTTGGAACATACTAAAAACATAACAAGACACATCAGTTTCTTAAATCACAAAATTGCACTATTAAATCTTGTACCATACATAGTAGAATAATTAAGAGCTAGGAAATTGCAAAATTGTTTCTTATTGGACATCCAAAATGCTTCTTATTACTCCTGCTTCACTGACTCCACATCTTTCAGCAAAATCATCTTCTGAATACGATGTTCAATGATTATAGTATCGTCTACTAAGTAGCCTTTCGAAGAATCATGTATATCATTGAGAGAAATAATGTCGTCAAAACCCCAATTGAGAGCACTTGCAGTGAACCAGGAGTTGCCTGAAATATATATCAGTAAACTAAGAATCATGTAAACTACTATGTATCTAGAACATGCATAGGAAAGCCATAATGTAAGTTGGTGAACATGCATTAACCGACATACATTCAACTATAAATATGCTATGATGTGTAGTTGTGATGTAAGAAACTAAGCAATATAATTACCATTTGTCATTGATAAAGTCAACCTTTGTGTTCTCCCATTCCTACACCATTTAGCTTAAATACTTTTACAAATACAAATTACTCACTACAAACACTAGCTATAATTTTAACATTAAATTTATTTGTAAGTTAATCTTACCAGATTCTTTGTGGTCTTTTCCTTGGCGTTGATTCTTCAAGCAAAAAAAATCTGCAACATACAGTTTGTTACCTTGGGTTAGCCTAGAGGTATCGTCTAGTTGCAGATACAATGAGAGGCTTTTCCCCTTCTCCTTATTGCTTCCTCTTGCATACAAAACCAATTTCCTAAAAGAAATACAAAAATGATGCATAAGAGAAAATACAGAGTTAAAGACTCGTAATAGTATGGCTGGATGATCAGATGTTCACTTTTAAAGTAATAAGAAATATTAACCCAGTACTCTTAGGATAATATAGTATACTCCAACACATTAGGATTTACCAAATCACTAACAATAAATACAGGATTCTCAATCGCAATATGGTCTAAATTGAGTAAGGGGAAAACAATAAATCAATGATGTATTGATGCAGATCAAAAGCATTGTATAAGTTTATGCAACATACCATGACCATCCATCAAAGCAATATACGGGATCGGAGAACACACTACATCATTCAAAGTCGAGAAATTCTCAATTCTCCAGGAATAGCTTCTGTCACAATTTTCTTGCACAATGGACATAGTAGATATCTTGAAATGGCTGTTTATGACAAGAACCTCAGCACCAAATACACAGCAATCATCCACCAAAAATCCATAATCCGCATCATTGAATGTGGAAACCGAAAGGAATTTAGGGACTCCCCATGTATCTTTCAATACATGGAATCGCCTCTCCCTTACATCTACACCAAAATTAACATCAACAAATTAAAGAACATGATCAATGTTATAAATGTATTAGAAATTTAGAATACATAATATGACTCTTTCAGTTAAAAGAAACAAGAGTACAAACCTAAGACAGAGAGATAGGCATCCCTGAGGTGATCATAAAGGAAAAACCGAAGCACAACATCAACAAAGCTACCAGGGTTGAGTTTATCAACCAATGTCACATAAACGGAGAGGTGATCGTCTACTTGTTCTTGCTTGTTCCCTTTGGGAAATACTGAGAGAACCCTGAGGCAAACATCGACACAATCATAATCAATAGCCACATATAACTTGAACCCCTAACAAGCATTCAATAGCCATTACAAAGTACAGTACAGTAATAACCGGTTAAAATTGAGGTATACCACTCACCATGTATAACCCCCCGCGCTAAATTCTGTTGATTTAAGATGATCTTTGCTAGACGCACATAATGCATCTTGAACTTCGGAGAATGAATCTGTTGGGTTTGAGAGTGTGGAGAACGGTTTCAAGAAGGCTAAGGGGGTGCATAGCTTAGGAGATTAAGCTATGGGCTATTGCTTGGTGTAAAGCAATGGTGGATGTCAAAGGGCTGCCTTCAAATGGGCATATCTCAAGATCTAGAAGTGATATTGAGATAATTCAAGTTGGAGGTGATAGCTCGTCTCAAGAGCTTTCCAACGCCTGGTCATAAGCTCGATTTGGTTAAGAATCGAGGGAGTTATGACTGCTTTAAGAAGAGTTGTCTGCACAGTGAGGGAATTCGACCGAACTCATGAAAGGTTCGGTCGAACCTAGTAACTTCTGAGTAATTGAGGCAGAATGTGTAGCCTTTTGATTTCTAGAGCAGGTTCGGTCGAACCAAGGGAGATGTTCGACCGAACCACCTTATGTTCGACCGAACTCTAGGACGGTTCGGTCGAACCATCGAGCCCCTGTTCAGCGACGCGATTTCTTTTATTTCGCTCGGGATGTAATCTTAGCCGTTGATCTTCTAGCACTATATATACTCTTGTATTGTCATTGTAGAGAAAAAGTGTGATGAAGGGAAAGATGTAGAGATAGAGAGAGCCTCATGTTTACCCAAACACTTAAGGTTTGAGTGTTTGAGAGAGTGAGCTTGGGTGGGAGCTTTAATGGTGATTGAAGCTTGTAATCTACATTGTTTTTCATCAAATTGTTACTCCATAGTGAATTGGTGGGTTTTTCTCCCGGTTCTCGGGTTTCCCACGGTAAATTCTCCTTGTCTCGTTTATTACTTGTTTTTCCGTCTTCGTTGTTGTTAATTGTCGTTAATCGCAAACTTAGCTAGCACGTTGGTAATCCCTTTCAATTCAACTTTGAGAATGCAATGCGCTGGCGGTTTTTCTGTCCTTAGTCTCACTACTTCTGTATAAGAGTGTATTTAGCAGCACTAATATCAGTATTGTAATTTGCATCATTAAACAGTCACTAGTGCACAGAACAAGTACTTATATGACTATATACAGAAAGTTGAAATAAAATTAAGGTGAATGTTATAATTAAATACAAACATTAGAAAGTGTAAGAGCAGTATGATGCATATCCCCATCTTCGTCCATAAGAAGTCTGCTGCGTTTCAGAGGGAGGAATTTATCCTCCATTATCGACACTATGAAGTTGGAAGTATGATATTATAATAACGGTTCAGCTTCAAGCTAAGAATGTATGCAATGTATTATAATGTACATTAATTAAAGGTAGTATATATATATATATATATAGTAGTGGTATGAGTTGAATTGCGTCTTTTAATCTTGTTTTGTTATTTGAAATGAAGGGATATTAATCTGTTGGATCATTTCCCAACTTGAAACTTTCTAGTTTCTCTCAAGCTTGTTTACTCTACCCGACTTTACATCTCCCAAGTCCTTGAACATTTCTTCTCCCAAGTAAAATTATCTTAAATTTAACCGGAATAATATTCTTTAAAAGTACTTTTACTTACCACATACTCGCTTCGTCCCCTTATTGATAGTCCCTTAATGGCCAACTTTTTGTCCCAAATTGATGATAGTCTCATTTGCTTTTTTCAAGTACCATTAATATCCCTCAATTATTTACCAAAATTCTACTCCCTCCGTCCCCCTTTTGATAGTCCATTATAAGCAAATTTTAGTCCCAAAATATTCACCCCATTTGCCTTTTTCCACAACCATTAATATTAATTTTTTACTAAAATTATTAGAGTTGGTTTGGTTTATTTGGTATATTTATATTAATATTGTATTTATGTTAAGTTTATCTTTTTGGGAGTTTTAGGCTAATTATGTTTCCTAATGTATTGGGTATATATATGTGATTAATATCAATACAAAGTTAAGCCGTTTTCTCCAATATTTCTTGAGTTTAACATGGTATCAGAGCCTCTCTAATTTCTAGAGATTTTTCGATCCTTGGTTCGTTTTTTTTTCCGCATATTGTTTGTTTGTGAGATTAGGCTTCAATTTTTTTACATTCCTCATAATAACTTTCTTTTGGTTGAATTCGGTTCTCCATAATTTTCTGGTTTAGTTTTTTTCAAATTTAGGCTTCCAGACTCTAAATTCGTTTGCTGGTTTCTGTTTTGGTGCGCAAGTTCCTGCTTGTGTGCTTCGTTTTGGTGGTGCTCGTGCTTGAGTGCTGTGTTTGGTGTGGTGTTGCTGCGCGCTAGTGGTCCGTGGTGGTGTTGTGCGTTGTTTCTTGTGTGCTGTGCGAGTGCGTGGTGCGTAAGGAGTGTGTGGTTTAATTATTTCGGTGTGCTGCGTTGTTGCGTGGTGTGCTGTGAAGTGTGTTGCTGCTGTCTTGTCTTGTGTTGCGTGGTGTTCTTTTTCATTGTGATATTTGGGGTCCGAATAAGATTGTTTCTAGTTGTGATGCTCGTTATTTCCTAACCATTGTTGATGATTTTTCTCGTGCAACTTGGGTGTTTTTGATGGTTGGTAAATATCAGGCTTCTCAGTTGGTTTGTGAGTTCTGTGCTATGGCTAAGACTCAATTTGGCAAGAAAGTGAAGGTGATTCGAAGTGATAATGGCCAAGAGTTTCTGAGTTTGGGGTCGTTCTTTGCACAAAAGGGCATTCTACATCAGACATCGTGTGTTGACACGGCTCAACAGAATGGTAGAGTTGAGCGTAAACATCGTCACATTTTAAATGTGGCTTGTGCGCTTCGATTTCAGGCAAAGTTGCCGAAGTATTTTTGGGGTGAGTGCGTTATGACTGCAGTCCATCTTATTAATCGCACTCCAACGACGGTTTTGAAAGGTAAAACCCCTCATGAGCTTTTATTTGGTCAGTTACCTTCGTATGATAGTTTGCGGGTTTTTGGTTGTCTGGCTTATATTGCTAATCGTCCTCGGATTAAGGACAAGTTTGATTCTCGGAGTCGTAAATGCATATTTTTTGGGTATCCTCACGGAAAGAAGGGGTGGCGTCTCTTTGATTTGGACACTAACGAGTTTTTTGTTAGTCGTGATGTTCAATTTTTCGAGGATAAATTCCCATATTTGGAATCGCTTCCCGATGATCGACGGTTGTTGTGGGAAAAATATTTTTCGACTCCGCCATTGTGGGATGAATTTGATGAAGTTGAGGTTGATGTAAGTATAAATGGGGCGTATATGGGGGATGAGACACCCGAAACAGCTTACCCCACAACCCGACTGCGGCAGCAGCAAACCGGCCACAACCGGGCTGTGGAGCGGTCTGCCAGCGCCCAGCCAGCGCCCGAGCCAGCAGGGGCTGACATTCCAGCTCGAGCTTCTGTTCAGCCCGCTGGAATGCCAGCGCCCGCTGGCTAGCAGCAGCGTGGCAGCGTACAGCTGCAGCCGGGCAGCAGCACGGAGCGCACTGCCAGCCACCCCCTGCCCAACGCCAGCTGCGGCAGCCTGCTCTGCCACCTGCACAGTCCTCGCAGGTGGCTGCCTTGCCGGAACAGCGTCCTACCTCGCCGGAAAAAATTCCGGCGACCTCCGGCGAGGTGGATAATCGTAATTTAAGACCGGGTGTTGTTCTAAAGCGAGCATTGGTCGATGAGGATATTTTTATTTCGCCGGAATACTTAAGGGGGAGTTCGTTGGATAATTTGGGTCGGGGTCATCGCGAAAAACGACCTCCGACGTGGCATCGGAATTATGTCACTCATACTATCATCTCTGAAAATATAGACCCCGCTACTTCAATTGTCGACCCTCCTCAATCACATTCCTCAGGTAAACCTTTCCCTATAGCTTGTCATGTTGAATACAATCGTTTTTCTATGAGACACAAGTGTTTTTTGGCGACGATAACCAAGGGAAAGGAACCGTCTTCTTTCAAAGAAGCGGTTAAAGACGTCGGTTGGCGCAAGGCAATGCAAGATGAGATTGATGCTCTAGAACGCAATGGCACATGGATCGTTGAGGACCTTCCTCCCGGCAAAAGAGCGATTGGCAGTGGTTGGGTGTACAAGATCAAGTACACCGACAAATCAAAGGTGGAACGTCTCAAGGCTCGGTTAGTTATTTATGGCAATCGACAGGTTGAAGGTGTTGATTATAATGAGACGTTCGCTCCTGTTGCTAAGATGGCTACGGTACGTATTTTATTAGTTGTTGCAGTATCTTTGAATTGGGAGTTACATCAGATGGATGTTCATAATGCTTTTCTTCATGGTGATTTGGATGAAGAAGTATACATGCAGCTTCCTCCAGGGTACGGTACTCCGACACCTGGAAAAGTTTGCAGGTTGCAGAAGTCTTTATATGGCTTGAAACAAGCCCCGAGACAGTGGTTTTCTAAGTTGTCGAGTGCTCTGCGAGGTTTTGGGTTTAAGAATTCATATGCTGATTACTCTCTTTTCAGTTATGTACAAGGAAGTGTCTCTTTGCATGTTCTTGTATATGTCGATGATTTGATTATTGCCGGCTCCTCACATGATGCCATTGTTCGATTTAAAGCTTATTTATGCAAATGCTTCTATATGAAGGATTTGGGTTTGCTAAAGTATTTCTTAGGCATCGAGGTTGCTCGGAGTCCGGAGGGCATTTTTCTTTCTCAAAGGAAGTATGCTCTAGATATTTTGACTGAGGCAGGAATGTTGGGTTGTAAACCCATTGATACTCCGATGGAGCAGAATCATCGTCTTGCTCATGCTTCCGGGGAACCGTTCGTTCATCCGGAACAATATCGTCGTTTGGTTGGTCGTTTGGTTTATTTGTCGGTCACTCGACCGGAGTTGAGTTACTCAGTGCATGTTTTGGCTCAGTTTTTGAGTGTTCCCCAGGTTTCTCATTGGGATGCGGCCATTCGTGTCTTGCGCTACCTTAAGGGTAGTCCGGGACAAGGTATTTTGTTGAGACCTACGACGGATTTACACTTGACGGCGTTTTGTGATAGTGATTGGGCGGCGTGTCCGTTGAGTCGGCGTTCCTTGTCAGGTTATTTTGTTTTCTTAGGTCGTTCTCCTGTTTCTTGGAAGACTAAGAAACAGCCTACTGTCGCCACATCCTCGTTAGAAGCCGAGTACAGGTCTATGGCTCTTACTTCTCGTGAGTTGAAATGGTTGAAAATGTTATTGTTTGTTCTTGGTGTAAAGCATTCAAAGCCTATGCAATTGTTTTGTGATAATCAGTCGGCTTTGCATATAGCTAAGAATCCAGTATTTCATGAACGTACGAAACATATTAAGGTAGATTGTCACTTTGTTCGTGATGAGTTGGTAAGCGGTAATATCTCTACCTCCTATGTTTCGACAGGTCATCAGTTGGCAGATATTTTGACCAAGGCTCTTGGACGACAACAGTTTGGTTTTCTATTACGCAAGTTGGGCATTCGTGATTTGCATGCTCCAACTTGAGGGGGAGTATTAGAGTTGGTTTGGTTTATTTGGTATATTTATGTTAATATTGTATTTATGTTAAGTTTATCTTTTTGGGAGTTTTAGGCTAATTAGGTTTCCTAATGTATTGGGTATATATATGTGATTAATATCAATACAAAGTTAAGCCGTTTTCTCCAATATTTCTTGAGTTTAACAAAAATTTCCTCTAATTTGCAACAATACTTGTGCAAAGTTATATTTCCCATGTAAATTTTGTTTCCCTATGTACTTTTATTACTTTCTCTCTCTACGTTTTTGCATACCCAATGTCAATTTATTTTTTTAATGTACTTTAACTATTCTTATTTGTGTTTATTAATTCCCGTGAAAAATGCCCATAAGGGACTATCAAAAGAGAACGGGGGATAACTACGTAACATTATACAATGTACTTTTCATACAGAGTACTTCATAACGTTATAGGAAATGATTGATAAACATCTTTTTGTGTCGTCCTGCCCTTTGTCCCTTGGTGTTAGAGGATGCTAGAGTATCCTCGCCACCAAGAGCATCCCAGGCCTAGGCCTATGTACAACGAACACGATTGGTGTTAATGTGTACTCCGTATTAACTTGCAGCTAAAATTCAATTCAAGGCATTGTTTGGCATACACCAAAGAAATTAGTTTTATAAATCAGAGCTTTTTCAGTGCGGCAAGCCACATGGTGCGGCAGGGGTTACTTGTATTCTGGGTTACTTGTTTCTGGAGTTACTTGTTGCCTTGTAGGGGTTACTTATAGGATGTTATTTGTATTATGGGGTTACTTGTATTATGGGTTACTTGTATGGATTACTTGTAGGGGTTGAGTAACACCTACAAGTAACCCAAGACCAAAACCTCGTACCAAACCAGTAACACCCTACAAGTAACCCCTGACCAAAACCAGTAACACCCATACAAGTAATCCCATAATACAAGTAACACCTACAAATAACCCATGACCAAAACCAATAATACTCATACAAGTAACCCCAGAATACAGGTAACTCCTGACAAAACCAGTAACACCCATAAAAGTAACCCCGGAATACAAGTAACACCTACAAGTAACCCCTGGAAAAACCTGTAACACCATACAACTATACAAGTAACCCCTGCCGCACCATGTGGCCAACCGCATACAAAAATTTGTGTTTATAAATTACACAAATGACTAATTGATGGATTCTTTCCAATGCATAACTTTTTAATTTCATACGGAACTATAAATGATATACTAATTTAATATACATCTTGATTGAACATCATCATGAAAAATAATGGAATGCATGGAGAGTTGTAGATTAATGGTCTAATGGAGTATTGCTTTGGTATCCCTTCTCAATTGAGCTGATATATCTATATCTATATGACCCAAAATTGAGTATACTACTAGGAATTCGAAACAATTTAACATTTTAAAGACATACACTAAATTCCATAAATGTAGTACATGATATGCTGGAACATTCAAATGCCAAAGCTAGAGAAGCATAATCAGTTGCTTTGCATACTAACCTTTTTAACATCTAAACCTATTAAGCTAGAAAAGTTAAATTTCCACCTTATGATTCCATAACCATAGTTTGTATGACTGCCCAAAATCTCTTTGCCAATCTATGCATGCTATGGCCTTGTTTGAAAAGACATACACATGGCACAATAAGGCGATTGTGGTGCTCGAGTCTAGATGCAAATTAAAGAATGGACATGAGGCACACTGTTTAAAATTAAAACAGGTTGCTTTGGTTAATGAAAGCAACCACTCAATTCTAGAAATTTCTAGTATTAACAAGGAAGTATACGGTATATTAGCTTGAAATAAATGAAGTGATCATAGGTCATCAAGTTCACGCCTTGATGCGTCTCATCAACAAACACATTGCCCAATTCAAGCCATTCTCAGTCCTTGGATAGCTACAACTTGGGCTTAAACGTGGAATCGCGCACTTTTTCAATGGTAGAACGAAACACTGGTGTGGCATGACAAATGATTAAAGATTATATAGGTAACAACGCACCACACACGCTTGAGAAAAATCCAACCACAAAAGGCAGGCAAGGAAACAATAATCAAATTCTATTACATATGACCATGAGTGAATTTATATCAGTCCATACTCAATATTATACTAATACCTCATTTTTCTCCATTTACAGCTTTACAAGATAAATTAACGCAAAAAGCTTAGGTTATTTAATTTGAGACTGAGACTTACAATAACATACATCAAGGTTTGTTGATACTTGACATAGTTGCAAACTACTGATTATGTCACATTATATTCATGATCTCATAGGAGACTCTACATAACATGATTAATTTGAGTACAACACATGCCTTCAAAACAATGGAACTGCCCTTATCATGTAGTATTTGAATTGAGCATCTCACACTCACAATATGAATTTCAACAATCACACACCAACATATAGTATTTGAACTAAAATAGACCCGAAAATGTTAAAACTACTTGGCTAGTACGCGAAGACTAACTTACTAAAAAGGAATGTTGTACATGTGATATGCTTTCATCAGTTGCTTTGCACATTTAAATCACAGAATTGCTTTTTTTTGGACATCACTTCTGCTAGACAGAAGCCATATTATTATCTTTCAGCAAAATCATCTTCTGAATACGAACTTCAATAATTATACTATCGTCCACTAGGTAGCCTTTTGAAGTATCATGTACGTCCCTGAGAGAATGAAAGTATGGGAAGCCCCAATTGTTTGAGCTTGCATAAAACCAGGTACGCGCTGCAAAAAAAAAAAAAAAAAAAAAAAAAAAAAAATTAAATTCCAGAGGACACTAGCTAATTTTTTAAAACAAGAAATAAGATGTCACGTGTTAAAACTTACAAGTTATCTCACTGTGATAGTCGTCTTTTCCATGGCGTTGATTCTTCAAGTAAAGAATAAATTCAATATACAGTTTGTTACCATGAGTTAGCCCAGAACTATTGTCTAGGAGCAGAAATAATGGGACGTTTTACCAAATTGAGCTTTAAACGGAAACTATTTACGAAAATGGTTGCGTGGCAAAACTATTTACCAAACTAAGCTTCCAGCATAAAACGCTGTCCGAGACAGCGTTTTATGCTCTGGTATTTTTTAAAAAAATATTCAGTTGGTAAAACGCTGTCTCGGACAGCGTTTTTACCTTTTGTATTTTTTTAAAAAAAATTATTAACAATTGTATGTTGAACATAAAACGCTGTCTCAGACAGCGCTTTATGTACTACATACAACGCTGTCTGAGACAACGCTTTATGTTGAACATAAAGCGCTGTCTCAGACAGCGCTTTTCTGCTGGAGACAGAAAACAACATCCTGCATGCAGGCTCCATTTCTACCCTGCAGACAGCACCCCCAGCCTTCAAACAGCCACCACCACAACCACCACCAACCCCTACCGTCCCACCACCGTCGACCACCACCTCCCGCCACTTTCGACCACCCTTACGCATTTTAAAACAGTCCAACTACTCCCCGCAACAGTACAACCACCCTCACCACCAACCCCTACCGTCCCACCACTGTCGACCACCACCTACCACCACCTTCTGGGAGTTCCGTCCACCTTAAGCACTTCAGAAAACTCCAAACACCCCAACAACAGTCCAACCACCATGAACCACCAAATTAACCACCACGGCCCTTGAATGATCTATTTTGACTAACATAAGTCCGATTTAGACAAATAAGGAACTAAACTTCAAAGCACACACGGAGTCATTCAAAAAACATTTATCATATTAATTTCATAAGTGTTATGTACATCATTCCACAAAATAACAGGCAATACAACAGATAATACTAGCCCGACTCATTTATTCGGGGTAAAGGTTCTGCCTCCTGTGTGTCAGCCCTCCGTCTGACACGTCGCCGCCTGTAATGAGTAATGGTGGTGAATGGGTCTCGGGGCGGTGGGGGAGTCAGCTGGCTGGACGAGGGGTCAATAAGGTCATATCTCGCACCTGCTCGACCTGGGCTCTAGTAGGTCCGCATTCAAGGGAGACTGACAATGCATCAACCATCGCCACCATATCCGCCGCCTGCAGTAATCATCGATCAGTCAGATCTATGGTATACAAATTTGAAAATTGATGAAAATGAGTAGAATAAAAATAACTCACATATCCGCTAATGATGTCATATGCTGGATGGTAATGTGTGGATGGTGGTGCGTAGCTGGGGTTGATGAAACGTCATGTGATACGCCTGTACCACACCATGTACGGATCGTCAGGATCCATGACGCCCTGCATCAGATCACCTCCAACGACGAACAATTTCATGAACAATTTCATCAATAATTATCAACAACTTCAACAATTTCATGAACAATTTCATCAACAATGTACCACATCACCATCAATAATTATCAACAATGTACCACACATAAAGCGCTGTCTCAGACAGCGTTGTATGTAGTACATAAAGCGCTGTCTGAGACAGCGTTTTATGTTCAACATACAATTTTTAATAATTTTTTTAAAAAAAATACAAAAGGTAAAAACGCTGTCCGAGACAGCGTTTTACCAACTGAATATTTTTTTAAAAAATACCAGAGCATAAAACGCTGTCTCGGACAGCGTTTTATGCTGGAAGCTTAGTTTGGTAAATAGTTTTGCCACGCAACCATTTTCGTAAATAGTTTCCGTTTAAAGCTCAATTTGGTAAAACGTCCGAAATAATGAGAGGCATTTACCATCATCAGCCTCTCCTCTAGGAAATAAGTTCAATTTCCTGAAATATTACAAATCAGAGTTAGTCACAATTGAGTGAATTTTTCCACTTCCTATTTAAAGTATGACTTAAATACATACCATGACCATCCATCAAAGCGAAATACAGGAGAAAACAAGTCATCATTCAAAGTCGAGAATTTCTCAATACTCCAGGTATATCTTCTGTCATCATTTTCTTCAACAATCGACATAGTAGATATCTTGAGTTGGTTGTTTATGACAAGAACTTCGGCACCAAATACACATACATCATCAACCAAATATCCATTTTCCGCATCATTGAATGTGGAAATTGGAATATATTTATGGACTCCCCATGTATCTTTCAAAGCATGGAATCGCCTCTCTCTTACATCTACATCAATATTAACATTGCAACTTATCAAGCACTCAAATATAATTACTCAATTTAACAATAGTGTGATGATAATAAAGAGTACCTAGACACCTTGCTTTCAAAGATTTAATAATTGTGATTAATGTTGTACAGGAATTACTATCTTTGTTTCACATTATTTGCAACAATTTGACATAAAGTGTGAGTGAAAAATGTCTAATAGTTGCAACTAATATGAAACAGAAACAATATAATACATTATAGTTACTACATTATATGAATATTTAATTCAGAAGAAAAAGAGTCCGAGCCTAAGACAGACAATAGGTATCCCTTAGCTGATCATAAAGGTAAAAACGAAGCACTGCATCAACAAAGCTACCAGGTTCGAGATTATCAACCAATGTCACATAAACAGAAAGGTAATCTTCAGAACGTCTTACAGACAGCACCCTGAGGCAAATATCGACAGTCAACACCACGATAATCAGGCCTACAAGTATTCAGTTAATGATAAAATCAACACGTACAACAATTATATTACGAATTGAGATATACGTACCATGTGTAGCCCCCAACGCTAAATTCCGTTGTTTAAAAGTGATGATCTTTGTTTGAACCAAATCCAATCACATCTTGAAGTTCAGAGAATGAATTGATCTTCAGAATACAATGTGATGGCGGTTTATCTGTTGTTACTCTCACAACTTCTGCAGATGACTTTACGGAACAAGAATTCATATGATATTTATACCCGAGATAAGAGAGAAAAATAATACAGAGAAAAGCAGAGTAGATGAGCAGTTTCAGTTTCAGAGGTCTGCTTCGCTTCAAAGGAAGTTGATTGACTTTACTTTCTTCCATCTTGGTTGCAGTACAACACAACTATTTCGAAATACGGAGGTATATATTATATGTTAGATTTCGCGAGAACTCTTATAGATTTAAGATATATGCGGAGTATAAAAATATATCTATGACAAATATTATCTTTTTTTAATATCTATCACACCCCGGAGTCTTATCGGAAAAAGGTTATACTTCATTGTTTGGAAAATAGTTCTTCACAATGCTCGCTTCATATGACCATGCATGTATATGTATTATCAAGTCTATTATCCTAAATTCTTCATTCTTCTTCATTACAGCTTTATAAGATACATTAACAAGGACAAATCTTTGGTTATTTAGCATTGACATTTACACTAACAAATATCAAAGTTTGTTGATACTTCGTTCTTCACATTGTTACATTGATGTCACGTAGTATTCGTGATCTCAAAGGAGAATCTCCAATTCCATACCAGGCTATGATAAATTAGTACAACACATGCCTTTATCATATCAGTTAGATAATGAGCTTCAATATGAATTCCGAAAATCATATAACAAATTTGTAATTTAACTGTATTTGACCAAAACTGTTGAAAGGCATACACCAACCTTCTAATATACAATACGAATGTGATTATATCATACGAAATGTGATTATATTACTACAAAAGTGATTATATTATCTGAAATTGTTATGTAAATGTATCACTCAAAAAGTGAATTTATCATTATAAAAAGTATCAAATAGAAAGTTACTTCATTCAAAAAAGATGATTTTTAAATTTTTATCATGCTAAAGATAATTATATAATCTCATTAAATGGTTTAATATGAGATTATATGATTCAAAATATGACTCACAAAAAGATAATTATATCATCTAAAAAAGTGATTATATCATCCACAATGTGATTATATTATTTGAAAGTGTCAAATTTTAGGTCTACAATAATTTATTGTATACCGGGTACATACAAGACCAATTGTTGCAAATTACACTAATGAACCATTTCTCATGGTATGAAGAACAAGGAAAATCGCGGAATTGTTTCTTGTTAGACATCCTTAACGCTCTCCTTACTCCTATCTAGTTGACATCAGACTCGACATCTCTCAGCAAAATCATCTTCTGAATATGAAGTTGAATAACTATAGTATTGTTTACTAAGTAGCCCTTCCAAGGATCATTTAGAACTTTGAGAGAAATAAAGCTTTTGAACCCCCAGCTTTTCGCACTTGCAGAAAACCATTGATGAACTGCAATAAAAAGAAACTAATAAATTATATATGTATGAATTAGATATTATGCCCTGAGGTAGAGCAGCAGGTAAAAATTATCATACCGAGTTCTTGGCAGTCTTGTCCTTGGCGTTGATTTTTTACGCGAAGAATATATTTAACAAACAGTTTGTTACCATGAGTTAGTTTCGAGCTATTTTCTAGATGCAGAAACAATGAGACGTATTCTCCCTTCACAGACGAGTCCCCTTTTGGACGTAAATCCAATTTCCTGGAAATATACAGTGCAATGATGGCAAATCAAAGAGTACGCTTGTGAAAATTTCTACGTTTGAAATTTGTTAGAAAGGTACTTATGTATTTTTTGCAAATAAGGACCTTTTATGTTCAAAGAGGTGAAAAATGTCCATATAAGTCAATTTTGTTGTAAGGAGGGACTTTGACGTCGAAATATGGTCGTTGATTTTACTTTTTCGGTGTTGACAATCACGCACCTGGCACGTTATATTTTAAAAAGGCCCATTCCTTCTTTTTTTTTCCACTTTTTCACTTTCTCCCTCTTTTTATCCCCATTTTTCTCTTTCTTTAAAATCTTTGAATGAAAAAAAGGGAAAAAAAAAAACACTTTTTAAACATAACGTGCATTTCACATAATGGTCAACGTCGAAAAAGTGAAGTCAGCGACCATTTTCAAATATCAAAGTCTTTTCTCACAATTAGTGAACAATATAACGACAAAATTAACAATGAATACATACCATGACCAGCCATTAAAACAAATTTCTGGAGAACATAACCGATCACTCAGTGATTGGAAGCTCTCAATTCTCCAGGTATATTTGTCACAATTTTCTCCCACAATCGACATAGTAGATATCTTAACCTGCTGGTTGTTTATGACAAGAACCTCGGCACCAAATACACAACAATCATCAACCAAAAACCCATAATCCTTTTTTTTGAATGTGGAAATCGGGAGAAATTTAGGAACTCCCCATTTATCTCTCAAAGCATGGTATCGCTTCTCTCTTACATCTACATCAAAATTAACATCACAGCTTATTAAGCTCCGTAAACAAGTACTTGGATGGAATTAATGATCAACTAGCTTAGTTAGTTAAATTATCGAGGGTTGGTTGAAACTAAAGGTAGACCGAACACATAACACCAGAAGAAGCAGAACACATAATATGAAATTTATAGTTTAGAAGAAAAAGAGTCCAAACCTAAGACTGAGAGATAGGCATCCCTTAGATGATCATAAACAAAAAATCGAAGCACCACATCGACAAAGCTACCAGGTGCAAGTTTATCAACCAATGTCACATAAACTGAGAGGTGATCTCCTTTTTCTTTCTTGTTCCCTTTAGAAAGACTAACAGACAGCACCCTGAGGCAAATATCGACAGTGGACACCACCATAATCAGGCCTAGACGTATTCAGTTAATGATAAAATCATACATGTACAACAATTGCATTCAAATTTGAGATTTACATACCATGTATAGCCCCCAACGCTAAATTCTGTTCCATTCACAGCTTGAAACATAGAGAATGAATTGATTTTCAGAATGCAATGTGCTGGCGATTTTTCTGTCATTACTCTCACAATTTCTGAAAAAGAATTTACAGTACAAGTATTTATAAGATTGTTTAAATACATACCAAGAAATTACAGATAAAAGCTAAGTAGATGAGCAGTTTCATACATACCCCCATTTTCGTCTGTAAAAAGTCTGCTTCGTTTCAATGGGAGTATATTCTCTAAGTAGCACAGCTTCATCGTGATAAGAGTTTATGTATGGAGGTATATGTTAAATTTCGTGAAAACTCTTGTTTTGAAGCATGCTAAGGTACATGTAGATTTCGGAAAAACTCTTCAAATTGGAGTGAATAATGTTAATCATAAAATATAGGATTATAAGACTTGTGTTTGATAACCTGATAAGTATACAAAATATATGAAAATATATCATACATCTACAACAAATATTATCTTATGTTTTAATAAAATCTATCACAGCCTCGTGACGTTTTGTGAAAATGTCAGCAAATCAATATCGACTAGGAATATGATATCTACTTTTATTTGGAAAATTATAATATAAAAATAAAGATAAAAAAATCGACCAACCACATATGAGTATATGACCATGCATGTATTATTATCCAAAATGCTTCATTCATCACCATTACAGCTTTATAAAATACATTAACAAGGGCAAACCTTTGGTTTACACTAACAAATTTCAAGGCTTCTTGTTGATACTTCTTCACAATATTACAAACTACTGATGTCACATAATATTTATATCTCAAAGGAGAATCTCCATACCATGATTAATCTTCTGTAAAAGACATGCCTTTAGAACAATGGAATTGCCCTTATCACATCGGGTTAGAAATAGAACATCTTTTCGGATCCTGCCCTTTAAGCCTTCATGTTTCTGGATGCTAGCCACCGAGAGCATCCCAGGCCTATGTACAAAGCGGTTGGTGTTTATATTTTAACTCATATCTAATATTCAAGGCACTGTTTGGCATACACCAAAGAAAGTTAATAAGCCTCTTAATTCCAAAAGCGGTCATTCACATGATCTTCCAAGTAGCCCCAAGCTTTGCAAAAGCCACTCATGACCGATGTCCATAAACAGCTGCTCAAAAAAGCTAGCTTCAGTGTGCCAAACATAGCCTAATTCAGTATCTTCATTTGTTGCATGTGCTAAACGCTATCCGAAATCTGAATCCCTGCGTAAGGGTAGCTTTCATGAAAAGGTTGTATTGTTTCGTAATGTCACAGGGATGCATCACCGTTAGAACCACCTCCTCTACGGCCTGCTGTTGTGTTCTTCAGTATCTGCATTTCACAATCACAAAAGCATAAGAAATCTCCATGTGAAAGAAGTTTGATCCATCTTATACTGATAAGAAAAACATAGACAGTCATTTACTGGCTTTACATCCAAAAAACAGGATAAAGATAATCTGATTGTTCTCATTTGTCTTTACCCCATAAAACACTGGGTAGCATGTCTTTACCCCAAAAAGCGAGAAATTTTATCACAGTTTGCTCTTTATAGCTATATAAATATGCGTACTAATGACCAGCAAGTTCAGATAACATAAACTTAATCACGAGGAATTGTAGGAAGAGCTCAAGTGCTACTAAGGAGAAATTACAAGTCTATCAGTTATCAAATGGAAAAAGTGTAAATAAATCAACTTTTTATTAAAAACAGGCCCCCATGAGTTAATAATATTACAATTTTGCCACTTAACTGGAGCTTCCTCGCTGCTAAGTTCGAATAATGGTTTTAAGATGACAAAAGAACGGTTAAATGACTCATATTCTCAATATTCATAATCTTCATCAGTGATAAGCTATATACAGTTATATCAAGGCCATATAAATCTCATATATTCAATGTATCCTTGCAAATGAGTGAAAAAATGACATTAATCTCTTACACAGTCCTCAATAAAAACAGTTAACCGCATCAGTGTTTGGATGATTTACAAATATAGTTTACACATGAAAAGCTTTACTATTGAGGTGAGAATAACTGAAATCACAGTAGTTTAAAATTTGGGAAGAATTGTATCAAATGCCACATGTGCACACAGCTAAGGCCTTGCTCTCTTTAAATTATTTTGACTTACTTCAGGCAAATTGTACACAGATAAATTCAAAAGTATAAGTTTAAATAAGTTTTCTAACACAATCACATGTTTAGCTAATTTCAGATGAATCAGATCAATAAGTTAATTTTAGACAGAACAAGTCAAATATAATAGTCCCTAATGTGCACAAACCTTCCATTATAGCTCATACTTGCCTTTGTATGTCACTAACTTATATTATTAGTTGCTAATTTGTGTGTATTAGCATATAGACGTGGACAGCTACTCAGTAAATCCTGGTTCATGATCATTTGCATTATCCTGATTCATGATCATTTACATTAGCATATAGACATGGAAAGCTACTATATCCTGGTTCATGATCATGCACTGCCAAAGTGCAAAGGATTTCCAAAGACCATCCCTCCACCCCCACGGTCCCACCACAAGCAGAACAAAGAAAGCAAATTGCACAAGCCAACCCAACATGTTATTTCATTGAATCCATGTGATGTATCTATACAATAATGGCAGCATATATTTATACAATAATGGCAGCCAAAGCTAAAATAGATGATAATGGAGATAGTGGCAGTGGGCCCCGTAAAAATGAAGATCACATATCAGGAATGACATCCCTAAATGTTAAAAATGGGCCTCTTGTCTTAATTTATCAACCCTACAGGAGCATTCAGCTCAATGGACCATTTCATATATCCTTGACATATGTAACTATGCAAGGGTGTTTTGAGATTATCCCGATTTGTTTGACTCTATTAGGAGTTAATGAGTATTATCTAGTCTCCGAGACAGGTTAGGTTCCACTCCATGGCCCAATGCAAGTTACCGGTCCTTACCATTCTCAACCTGACGCTAAATGCCAAAACTATCACTAGTAATAAAGATATATGGCGTAGGTGTGTAACCATATAACATCAATATCACATATATTCTTTGGGGGGGGGGGGGGGTAATGAGATGATGCAGACATATTCTGTTAGATGACAATAACTGCAAATATGCAACTTTCAGATTGTGATAGCGACTCACCCTATTTCGAAACACAAGTTCAAAAGCTATCATTTACACACATTACGTAAGTGACCGATAAAGGCAATACTTTTGCATCATAATTTAGCCCTAGCAATTAATACTACATTGATATTAAACACGACAAGTCTTATGACAGCAAAAGGCGATTTAAAAGTAATACGGTGTGACAATAAGTTTAAACACGATATTAGCCAAAAAAAAAAAAAAAATGTATTGCAAGTAATCAAACTTACATGTCTAAGCATCTGATTCTCATTTTGCAAAGTAGATAATCTCTCTTCCAACTCAGAGTTTTTGTTCTCCAAATCTTTAACCCTTGTTTCTAAATCACTCAAATATGCCTTCTTTCTTTCTCTTGCTTGCTGAGCTGAAACTCTATTCCTCAACAACCTGCCCATATCAAATAAACCACCACTTTTAATCCCCTAATCCTAAACAGTAAAAATATCAATCAACCTCATATTTTTACCACTGAAATTTCCAAAATGCCATACTTTCACCAAATTGATTAACAATTTAAGTATGTAAAAAAACTAAAAACTGTAACATTAGTTTTACCTCTTCAAACGTTTGCTTTCTTTGTCAGCAGGGCTTCTACCCCTCTTCCTTTGGCTCTGTCCTGATGCTTGAACCCGGTCTGGACCGGCCGCAGAACTGGTGTCGCGGCCGGAAGCCGAATTTACTCCTGGTTCACCTCCCATCTCTGGTACTCTCCGGATTTCGTCATCACTCTCCATACCTTACATCAAAACAAACACCAAAACAGTGAAAATTTAGAACTCCTAAATTTTTTATTTTTTTACAAAAAAAGCTCCAATTCCCAATATACTATAGCCTTTGCCCTGGAAATTCTAATCAATCCAATTGAGAAGTTCCCAAAACTTCTTCAATTTTCTACTTAATAAACTTCATATTCTTAATACTCACTCATTTTATATATTATTTGATTATGTTCCAATTTAAAATGTCAATAAAAATCAACGAAATCACATATGTTAAAACCATAAATTTCTTCAATTCCACACTAAATTAATAAGAAAATTCACAACTTTATCCAAAAAGTTTCCACCTTGGACCATTCAAACAAAGAATTCAATCAAACATGTAGCAATAAACAACCAAGACATGTGATCCAATACCGTCTACACTATTACCCTTTACTGTTCTTCCACAAAAAAAAAATTAATTAAAAAAAATTCACACCTAAAACAACCGCTAAATCACCTCTATTTTAAATTTCTCAATTGAATAAAATATAACTTATTCAAATTCACATCAAATTTCATCAACCAAAATCAATTGGGTAGTTATTTCCCCTCTACCCAAAATCTCAAATTTTTTGAAATTCCCAAATAAAATAAACTTGAATTTCACCAAATAAATCAAATGGGCATTCAAATATATTAAAAAAAAATTACATTCTAATGCAAACAAAAACTGAAAATCAAAAATTAAAACTTAAAATTGAAATTAAAAAAAAAATTAATAAAAGTTACCTTCTTTATGATCAAGTTGAAGGGCAGAACCAGAAGATCTCTCACTACTAGAAGGCAAAGAATTAGCAGCAGCAGAAGTAGCACTTGTAGTAGCCTGTTCTTGCATATTTTCCAACTTTTTTAATAGCACAAATTTATTAATAATTCTAATTTTAATTATAATAAAATGATGTAATTAAATTAAATTAAATTAATAATATAATAAAAAGTGTTTTTGTTTTCCTCTGATTTTCCTTCTTCTTTCTTGACTTCTCTGTATTTTTTGGGGAGAGAAAAGGCGGGATATTTCCAGAGTTTACTCAAAAGAGTAATAACATTTGGGAAGATGGAGTAGAGAGTGAATCTGAGCCGTTGGATGAGGTTGTTCTTGATCAACGGTGAATAATGAAGGATCGTGGAGGTTAAATAGCCATACACACATTTAAGTAATCAAAGGTTTGGAGAAGAGATCGTGGATGTTTTAGAACCGTTGGATTTGGAGAGAGGAGGGAGGAAATCAAGGGTTGCGATTGATTTGTTGATATTATTAATAATATGGGATGATTTTCTGACGTGGACATGTGCTGGTTGAAAAAGGGTATGGAGCCATGGAGGACAGAATACAAATTGATTTTGGGTTTTTTTGGGACAAATAGTTTGAGAAATTACAAAAGTAACCTTATTAAATTGTGATGAATTTGGTTGGTAAATGTTGAGGGACAAGGGCAATCTTATTGGAACTTTATTCCTAGATGATGACAATAACTGGACATACCATGAGTGATGAGTCCATGAGCATGAAACATGAGAATTTGGGAAAGTGGGGCATAGATGAAGGGTTCTGGTCTTCTGGACGTAAACTCCCCACGGGTCAAACCGACCCGGTTTAGCAAGCTAGATAATTTAGAAGAGTGGGGGAAAGGTAAGGGAATCTCATCCCCAAATTTTCACTAATGGGATTAAACTTTAAAAGATGTTTTCCTTTCTACTAAACCAAGCTTGGCTTATTAATCTTTTACGAAGCATTAAAAGAGGACATATTGTATGTTGTTGTTGCATTGCTGGAGTGTTTATCCAAATTTGTAAGATAATTGACTTGTTATAATCAAATGGTTAAAAAGGTTCTAAGGGTGCCAATTAGGAATGTTGTTAATTTGGACAATTAATATTGCTCAAACGTATTCGTGCTAACGTATGGGATATATGTATATGCTGATATGCACGCTTAAAAAAATTAAATAGTAAAGACATAATACAATTAAGTCTTAAGAATTAAGATGTATACAATTGGCCTAACATACTATGCCCACCTAATTCTCTACCGACTACCTTAGAACCTTAGAGGTACTCACGGATTAAACCAACCTAGATAGGAAATGGGCCAAGGTCATATGATTAAACATTTTAAGTTATCATCGACTTCCATTTCTTCATGTTCTTAGTAATCTGGAAACCTTAAAATTGCAAAGTATTCTTATTTCAAGAAGCGTTAATAATATTATGCTTAGACAACTTAAAAGATCTCGAAAATACTCTATTTTACTCTCATTTCTAGTTCAAATTATGTATCAGTTGGACTCTTCACAACCATTGTACCATTTCAAACCAGTACCCGATTGTGAAGCAACAACAAATCGGGAAGTAGAGATTTATAATTATACTCGTATCTAACTGCAACATTGACAGGATAGGGAGCCATGAATCAAGCGTTACAAACCCTGTAATAGGTTCAGCCTGTAGTACAAGTATTAATCACCAAGTAACACATACAGATATCATGTTCACATATCAGTTCTTCCTGCATTTGGTCTGATCTCAATAAGCAAACTGGAGAGTGCCTCCCATGGCACATCTGATCAAGCTAACTTGGCCACTCTCCCAAAGTTGCAGGAGAACTGAGTGCATAGCTCACACTCTAAAAAAGGGACTTGCTCCCCCACATCAGTATTGTGGCTCAGCCGCTCAGGTCCATATGAATAGTGTTCAATCTGTAACAAGCATTATAAACAACCGTGATATCAATTTTTTTTTCAAGGCAGACAAAAACGCCAATATTAAAGGATATACTTCGTATGTTGTAGCAGGAGGTCTGTTTGGTGTTAAGGTCATCATTACAGTATCAATTCATTTAGATCTCAACTCAGCCTGATATATTCAATAAACATTAAGATTAGAACAAAAACAGCATGACATATTACCTGTCAGAAACAAAACCTCCATTGCAGTTTCTTTAACATGCTATGCATCTTCATCAACAAGAATGATTGATTCATTTCCAACTCCAACATCAAGCAAGGAATCCATTTCATTATCAAGAAGTATTGGTAATGGTGATCCCTGCAAGGGAACACAAGCACGTGGTAAGAAATTTAATTTTCAACAACTAGATGGTGGATAAAAATAATCGCTAGCTACTAGCCAAGTTAAAGGAATTAGTGCAATTATTTCATTTCAGATCATACATCACAAGTTATGGACTAATATGCAGCAACTAAATGTGATGAGATTCAGCTAAAAAATACTTAGGTGTCTTAAAAGTCTTTTCTCTCGATCACTTACATTAACAACATAGCTCATTGGAAAGTGTCATTATACTAGTCTATGTGAATTTGCCTTAGTCTAATCTTACAAATATTCACATGTTACATACAACAATATCAATCACATGACCGCTCAATATGGATCCTGCAGCTGGCAGGTTCAGGTGAATATAAGATGTATGCTAACATGCGTCATGATGCAAAACTAGTACAATTACATTGGTACATAGATAAGCTATCTACAATTTTTAAAGAGGTACTTTTCAAACTTAAGCAGATTACATCTATCAACAACCAAAAAGAAACAAATAGGGCATCACTTAACCCTCTACATTCTATCCAAGGGAATAATTTTTCAATTTTTAAAATTTTAAAGTTTAACATTGCTATCAAATGCACAATATCTGTGAGCCAAAAGCGTATAGAGCTTGAAGACCACTTAGTACCTCTTCTTGCAAAAACAGCTTTAACTTGATGGATTTCAACTTGAAGAATGTCTCACAAAGAATTTTCAGCTTGCCAACCTTGCAAGAGCAAAACAAATGAGAAGTTATGTCAAATGTCAATGTAACCTATAGAAAGAACCTAAACAAAGAGAATGGTAATCCTCTGTACGGCTGTATGCTACAACTGAAATCCAACACATGGATCCTGCATTCAACTCTTTGACAAGGAGAAAGTGGAAGGCCACCAATTCATCAAAAAAATAAAGATGAAACAAATTACAGTAGTTGTAGCTGGCAACTTTTTAGTCAACAGTGGCTTCTCTCCCATTGATGCCCCAACACACTTCAGAGTGATAGCTGCCAAGTTGAGATGTGTATAAGTGACAAGAAAGACATCTAAATAGCATACTTCAAAATAACAGATCACAAGTTCGTATACATACTAAGAAGTCCAGAGCTCATTTTTTGAGGTCCTTTTGCTCCATTTGATGGCCTTTCATCTTCTAAACCATGCAAACGTTTGAGTTCATGAAAGCTGTAATATATAATAAAAGAAGTTTTATCAGATTATACATCCAAAGCTATTGTTCTCATAACAGCATATCTCAATTTTACAAACATACATGATGGATTAGAGAGCACAATATCAAAGCAACCAGGAGTCAAGCAACGACAACAAAAAAATACAACAAAAGTTGCTCCTTTCACTATGATAATGAGTAAAACAAGCCACTGCACACTTTGTTTTTCTCATTATCATAGTGAAAGGAGCAACTTTGCAAATAGAAGCAAAAGGAGAGGATTAAAGTATTAAAAAAGAAACTACTAGACCAAGAGATGGAAGTATTCTAAGAAGCAGTGGCCAAAAGGGAAATATTCAAACAAAGGAACAAATGTTAAACCTCCAAATCTTGAAAGGCATAATCTAGCAGATCATGGAAGAAAATAGACTGACTCATGCAATCAGAAATTCACAAATTTGTTCATTTTCTTACTGTTTGGCCAACAGAGTTACTATCCAGGCTTTCATGTGTAAACCTCTGGTGTTGTGGCCATAGTGGAATGATAGTATAATCCACAATAGCCGCACAGAGAGTGTGCTTTAAGACAGAGCTTCATCCTGTCAAGAATGTAATGATATGTATTCCGATTGAAATATCTTTTGTGATTTTGTAAAAACATTATCACAAGATGCATAGTAGTATGAACTATGAAGGCATTGTTTATCCACTAGCCCAAATGAGAAAACACCCTCTTGGTCTCTTATTACCAACTTAACATTTCATCTCAAAAAAGATGTCTCCATAGACTTTTGACATAGTTGAAAATTAACTTATCTTTTTGATGTATTATGCCAATGTTGGAATTTATTGGATCATGTTTCAGTTCAATCATTATTCTAGGAAAACGGCAAGGGTTGTATGAGAAGTTGACCAAAATAAGCAATCACTTTAATCTATCGGCTCTTAGCTAAGTGGGCATGTTACGAGGACATTTCAAAGAGGAATAGTAGGCATTCTGTGGGATCACGCAGCACACATTAACTTGTTAGTTTATGAAAAAAAAATTGGGCATGGACCTTCCATGGTCCTCTCAAATGTAAATTAATTCTCAAGTACTTTGAGCATAAGATAAATATAGAATAAACATATTCCATAGGATGCACCACTAGAATAACATGACCATGGTGGATGTATGGTACTCTTTATTTACAGTGGCCAGCAGGCCCATCACCTGTACCGTCCATCCTTGGACTAATCAGTTACAAATATTGGTCAACAAATTATCAAAGCTTCAAAAGATTTGAACAAAACAAAAATTACCGGGGGTGGGAACGCTTAATTTCCTCTTGATTATCATGCAGCTTTGACATAACTAAGCGTACATACCTGCAAGAAAGATGACGACTCTCATATATCAGCAGGAAAAGTCAATCGTATGCAGAAAGAGTCTTGGCTTAAACAGCTCTGTATTTTGCAAGATTCTCAAGATATATACTATCTGGAAGCATGACATTCATTACAGTTATCATACTTTTGTTGATATAATTTTTCTAGGAATCATTTTCATACAAAAGAGAGAAATTACAAATGTAAAAAAATTTAGTACATGACTAACAGTCCTTTAACAATGCATCCTGTGGATGATAATTTAATTCAGCTAAATCATACACCATGCTGATAATGGAATTTTCCGTTGGGTAGCACTAAACAGACAACAAAAGCAAGCACATTTATTCCCTAGTAGGAGCAAGAATTTGAGTACTGCTAGCCAAAAGTGGCAAAACAAGTACAGGCTGTAATGGAAAACACTCTTACTAACAAAAAACATGTGCTCTGTATTTGGATTCACAATGAAAGCTATGCAATTTTTTGGAGCAATAAAATGTATCCAAACCAGATGTGTTTAGCTATACAAAAGCCTCAAAAGAAAACCGGGGGAAAAAAAAAGGAACTTGAAACTTGACAAGGGATTAATAATCCATTGGTTTCTTTCTTCTTAAGCGGACCACCACAATGGCAACCTTTCTTCATCCATATTTTTATGCTTCAAGAACATCTTTAAGTAACAAGGTCAGACACACTTCATCCTTAAAAAGGGCTAAAAGGCTATGCCAAGGGCAGAAGAGTAAGAAGATGATGAACAAAAAGTACCTCCTTAAGACATAAACTACAATGACTTGCAATGAAACTCATCTCAGACGTGCACAACTATATGTCTATATGCATCATACTATCTCGACGACATACTTAGACTTCATATTAATATTCTTCTTTCTTTTGGTCACAAAGAACTCAGAATCACAATAATTTCCTAGCCCTGAAACACCCTTGTCCTTACTTCTTTATATTAACTAAAACAAGCTCAACTTTTAAGTTAATTTACCTCAATAATCTGCTCTTATGATTATACTCCTGTTAATACATTCTAGGAAATTTTGACTTTTGCTACCTGTTAAAAACGCGATTTCACTTTTGCTACCTATCAAAACTTTTATTTTATTTTACTACCTAACACATGCCCTTTTTTTAACTTTTGCTACCAGTTAACGTTTTCAGTTAATAATGCCGTTAGTGAGATCCAACCACCCTCATGACCACCTTCCGACCACCACTACCTCTTCAGCCACCCTAAATGCCTCCTCATCAGCCACCAAAATAAAAAAATAAAAATAATTTAAAAACCAGCCACCAAGCCCACCCCTCCCGTAATCCCTGGCCGGCGCTGGCGAACCCAACCCCCCCTTCCCCACCAACGCAGCCCCCTCCCTTCCCCCACCATCGCAGCCCCCTCCCTTAGCCCACCATCGCAGGCTCGCAGCCCCTGCCTTCCCCCACCACCTCACGCCAGCAACAGGGAAGCAACAATTCCTCCCTTAACCAACCAAGCAGCCCAATTCGCGACCTAACCCAGCTCTGCTAACGTCACAATCGACCACCAATTCGCCACAATCGACCAGCCACCACAGATTTCCCCAAGAAATGGTTTGCCTCCTTCTCAATCTAGGGTTTCTTCTTCAATCAATCATGAATTCTGGGTTTGCGATTGCGATTGTAAGTTTTTATTTGGCGATTGTGGTTTCTGTTTGGCGATCGTGGCTTCGATTGTTGTTGACTGAAGAACCGAGCTCGAAACCGGAGTGGCGATTGTGGGTTCGCCGGAGAAACGCCGAGAGGGCAGAGGAGAGAGATTGGTGTGTGGCGATTGTGGTTTTGGTGTGGTGATTAGGGTCGGGGCAACAAGAAGGGGAAAAGGGAGGGGGTTGGGTTGCAATGGCGGGGAAAGGGTGTAAAAGAGGGTCGCCGGCGCCGGCCGCAGCTTTGGGTGCCGGTCGCCGGCAGGGGGGAGGGGGAAGGTGGCTGACGAGAGGGCTGGGCATTTGGGTTTTTTTTATTTTTTATTTTTTTTAATTTTTTAATTTTAATTTTAATTTTATTATTATTTATTTATTTTTAAAATAAACTTAACGGAATTATTAACTGATTCCGTTAACTGGTAGCAAAAGTTAAAAAAAAGGGCATATGTTAGGTAGTAAAATAAAATAAAAGTTTTGATAGGTAGCAAAACTGAAATTGATAGGTAGCAAAAGTCAAAATTTCCTACATTCTATCTCAACTACTAACCTACCTGAAATCTTCCTCCTTTGAAGTCTTTATAACTATTGTTAAATTGAGATTGCCAAAGAAAACAATCAAACCCTTTTTAAGAGCAGGGAAGGTTTTTTTTGTTTTATTGATCTTTTTTTTTTTAATACCATAAAAATTCTTGCCACTTCGGAAAATCGATACTGGTTAAGAGTTTCCCAATTGGTTATTATTTCCTCAAACCATAAGAATTTGACCAAAATTATTTTTATTCCAACATAGCTTAAAATAATGACCAACAAAATATGATGTTCTTCAAAGTACCAGTTACACCACAAATGAAATTATGTAACAATAATGTTTAAATAGCAAGTTAGCCTTCAGAGAATCATAATTCCATGTAGAAGTAATAATATCATAGAAAAGCAAATTAGATAAAAGAGCATATCAAGCAAAAACGTCTTAATATGAGCGACAATCATAGTATGCACACCAATGAATCAATGAGTGAAAGTAATTTGGGAATATTTACCGGATCTCAGACTCTTTTCTTTCACGATAGCTCACCTGCCATGATTAAAAATATAAAGTACTCATCTAATCTTAAACTCATTCTGCATGAAAAAAATTATCTAATAGACGAGAAATTTTTGAAACTCACCTCACTTCCATTTAGTACTTCAACTTTTGCTAATCGGGCAATCAGAGCAAACCTGGGTATTCCACCTCGTCCTGGATCAGCAATGGGATTCTCAGAGAGCCTAACATCCTACATAAATCCATACATAAACAAAGACTTATTACAACTTACAGGAACAGTATAGTGTGCTTAAAGGAAAGAATGTCAATATATTCATTTACTCTCGAGTCCTTAAAGCAGCAATGCTTTCAACTACAAATAATTTTCTTACAAAGTTCAGAGTCAACCTCCACAATTTGATGTCAACCATATAAAAGCAAAGGCAATAAGATTACAAAAATTTCAGCCTTTTTTCATTGATAATTTAGTCCCGAACTAAGAAAACTGGATGTCAAAATAATAACTGGTAACTTAACTTGTAAGTAGGAACATGATATAAACAAGGCTATGTCAAATTGACAACCCCTAAACACAACAAACGGCACAGTGCAATGACTTCTTGAACCCTGCTAAGCCCCCCATGAGTCCATGACCACTGAAAGAGAACACTATACAGAAGAAAACAACATTATCTAGAAGGATCACATGATAGTTTAATGTTCGATAATGGCAACCACAAGCATGTCGCTACTCCTCGCCAAACTTTAAATACTTTGAATAATTTGAGAAACTGTGTCTGAACATGAGCATTGAGGGTCAGGAAGGGATTGAAAGACGTAGCAAGTCGCACAAGAGGTACATTCCATGATTGTGCAACACCAATAACTCATCAGTTGTTCTAGGGATTCTTGCAGGTCCTAATATCAAATTGTTTTGATTAATTCAGGATAAAAGCGACTTCTTCCATCACAAGTCACAACCTTATTTTACTTTTCTGCTTTTTCACCACCTTCAGAAAATACTTGACTGAGTGTTATGTCAGGATCTTCATGTCCATCTATTCCTCAATCAAGTCAATCCTCTGTTGTGATGCTGGATCTTGAAATTGACGGTTAAATGCTTAAATCTTAGGTGAGTTTCACTATCTTCCTGTATGTTTTAGTGGTAATCATCATAGTCACTATGGTGCTCTAATAGAGTCTATACTACTCAGCAATTTTGGAGAAAATAATGGTATCTTGTTAGAATTTATGATTGTGATATGGTATCATATGCAGTCTGATATGGTAATCCAGCCTATCAATCCAGAAAATTTACCCTTGTTCATAATATCAGCAAGCATGTAATGGAAACATGTGCATCTAAAGATCAGATAAATTCAACAAATCCAGCTGTGAAGAATCTAGCATAAGCAATTTGAATGAAGTCATCATTTAACATACGATTGACAAATAGCAGCCTGTGTATTTATTCATAGAAAGTAGAACCATCTTGTGCCACATACTGCTTCATGTTCAACCTATACATAATTCAATCCCATCAATTGAGCTTTGATATCTAAACTTCTCCTAACTATATCTTGAAAAGTGAGAGATATTAAAAAGGAATGCTAGACAAACATGAATGCAGCAATAACGCTCCCTACCTCCATGGCAAAGCAAACTATACCTTCTTTCAACCATTCAATCTCCTTGAAAGTTGTGAGATAAAAAGCTCTCAAAAGGCCTCCGACTCTCCGAGTGTGGATTCATGGATTGCCTCCTAGAGGAAAACCCAAAAAACTAAAAAGCCAATTCTGGATCTCATACCCCACCACAGTAGAAACCCCCAAGAACATCCCGGATAAGTTAAATTCCTTCTAAACTACAACTTGAAAGGTTTTTGCTAGCTAAGATCAGAGAATATAAACTAAAGAAGAGGACAAAGCACCTAAAACTTCTAAATACAGCACACTTTCTTAAAATTTTGTCTCAAACCTCTAAGTGGCAAGCATGTTTGACGAAACAACTTTTGATATGTCCTAGAGACAACTTATCTTTCTTGCTATACAGGAACAGTCAATAATGGAAACAAGCTATGTCTAACAAACAAACCCTCAATCACAAAGCATGCAGTACTCTATAGGTAGAATATAAAAGATTGACAAAAACCCACTCTTAGGATTTCTATCAAAGTCAAAATTTCAATACATTACCTCTCAACTAGCACATCAAAAAATGACATCGTGACAAATAGAGGCCAAAATAACTCCAGCAACAGGGACTTCAAACAGATCCAAAGTCTAATTCCTACAAGGATGGGGTAGGCTACATAACCCAAGGATCTATCTCCTGTGAATCATACACGATGATCATCCATCTTGCACCAAATGCTCTTGCAAA
This sequence comes from Chenopodium quinoa, assembly GCF_001683475.1. Taxonomy (NCBI): domain Eukaryota; kingdom Viridiplantae; phylum Streptophyta; class Magnoliopsida; order Caryophyllales; family Amaranthaceae; genus Chenopodium; species Chenopodium quinoa. The sequence goes on along the minus strand of NW_018742720.1, from coordinate 2,358,647 downwards.
CCCATTCTTTTCATGTCATTTCAACTACCTTGTCCAAGTCATCTTACGACTCCCTCCACAGCCCAAAAATCCTCCAAAAACTGACTTTTATGCACATCAAACTATGTCTGGCCATTGGAAACAATAGACTAAATCTAGGATACAAATTTTCATGGACTAGAAAAGAAGTCTGAAACCTTACAAGCAAAAAGAGTCTTGCTCAAAAGAGAATCACCATGACAACTTCCCTACTAAAGAGATGTTTTTAGAACAAAGATTCACAAGAGCCAGGCCTTACTCCTGGTAAGGTATGCAAATGTGGAGACTTGAGACTAGATAACACAGCAAACAAGAGAGGCAAGCAAATTAAGAGGAAAAAGTTCCAAATTGATCTATGAGACTTGCCTAGACTAATCCTCAACCCTGGAAAAATATAGAATACTTGCATGGTAGTAAAAAGCATTCTTGCCCCTGATCACATCAACCAAAAGGAAAAATGTAGTATTATACTATTATCCACAAATTAGAGATAGTGGAAAAAAGGATACCATCCCATGTACCCTTAAGGCCTAATGCCCTTGACATAACCCAAAGCCTTCTCTTATAAGAAAATGTCAAGCTATCAACAACCAAAGTGAAGAGGACAAGGAAGCACCTTGTCACATACCCCTGGAAGTCCCTATTTGTTGCTTAATGTTATTATTTGGATTTCTAGTGATAAAACATGCAATTATTAATCACATAAAAGAACTATTCATATCTAGTTTACACATCTATTTTAAAATAGTTTTACAAAGTTCTATCAATTTATATAAAGGCAAGTCATGCCACAGTATTTCCATAGCATGTCCTGATTCTTAATGATTACGATTACAGAGTAATTTTACGGTTTTACCTCTCTCTATACGTTCTCTTCTACCCTGTTAGCATGCAATAGTGGAGTAAAGTCAAACTAAGCATGAGAAATGGTCGAATGGGGGACATGAGCAAGAGACTCATGTCCCCAAAGCTCCTACCTTTCCTAAAATCCAGTTTTCTGGCCTTTCTTGAGGATTCTAATCAGTATAACATGCACATTATTGCCTGAGAAGATGATCAAACCCACTAAAGACACAGATTTCACAGTCACAACAATAAACAAACTTCAAGGACCAACATTATAAATATAATCATTCATAAGTAATAGCATGTATCACCACACTTCAGCACCATATGCTACACAATACTATTATTATAACTGATCACCATAAGCGTGTAACAAATTAGTAAAGGTACAAGGACATACTGTTAGGCTTGGGAAAGAATTTATTGAATCTACAGAATCTAGATCTGAAATGCAGTTAGCACCTGCAAGATACAAAAAAGCAACACCATATAGTTCAGTTTATATGAAAGTGAAATTCAACATAGACAAATATTCTACAGAATTGATCACAAATTACCTAAGAGAAGGCAACGCAAATTTTGAAAGGCTTCAATGTGGGTGGATTTATCCATAGAGTTGGTAAATGGGTAAAATACTTTGCTTATGTTATTCTTGCTTAAATGAAGCTGCTCTAAACTGGAACAAAAAAAAATGCATTTACTTCAGATCTAGTCCTCTTGGACATATAGCACGTAAGAAACAAGCTTCCAGCTCCAGATACTGCAGCAGACCTATCTATTCCCTCTCATTCCCCTTCATTTTATAGCAAACAAAAAAGCATACATATAACTTGAAAGCAAAATGTTATCCACCATTGAGTTCATGGAGTATATTAATACCTAGTTAGCTCTGATAACTTCAAAACCTCACCCCACTCAGATATACAATTTTCTTCCAAATTCAATATGCGCAGAGAACCAAAACTTTGAGCAGTGGCTGACGTGGGCTGCAAAGAACATATAAAAATGTAACTTTAGACAGAGACAAACTTGAAAATGTACACCCAGCCAGCTGAAAGTTAATTAAAAAAATTAAGTAAGCTGTTAAATCAATGTCTACATCAAAGATAAGACTCGTAGAAGTATTATTAATTCAGCTAAAGCACCACATGATAATTAGCACAGGCATCCAATCCCAGATTTTAAGAACTAACCTTGGAGCTGAAATTCTTTTCTTCTTTTTTTTTTTTTTTTTTTTTTTGTGGGGGGTTACCAAAAAAGCTCCACTTAAGTTTCCACTCATTTCCAAACTAGCTTAATGGACAAATGACCCTTTTTCTTCATAGATAAACAATTATAATCAGACAGGAAAATAAAAGCAACAAGAAAATCTTGTGCAATATTAAAGTTTCCACTACTTATAGGCAAAGAGATATGCAACCCAAAGGTATCTCATCTTTCAAGAATATGAAAATTAATCATTAAATCAGCTTAAGGACGAGGACTCCACCAGCATGAATATGTCAGACAATATACCCCGACCATGTTGAAAATATCCATTTTTTCTCGTTTCTTTGTGCACAGTCTTTAGTTTCCAACACTAGTTCTACTTTTGGGAAAGCATTTAGATTAAAAGAAGCTTTTGCTTATTTGCTTTTATTTATGGTTCCCAGTAATTGTCAGGAAAGAGGAAATAGCACATTTCTTTTGATTAAATGATCCTTAGAGCTGCAGAGGAAGGAGGAGGAAATCTACATCCAACAGGACTCACAGTATCACAAGGAGACAATATAAAGAAAAAAAAATAAAGCAAACAATAATGCAGAAGCATCAACGGCATACCTTAATTTCACTGATTTTATTCCCCATCAGATGTAATTCTTCTATAGATGGTAAGAATTCTTTGAGCAACTCAACCTGTGGAAGTGAAAACAAAAATTCTCAGATACAGTTGACAGATGCAAAACTGTAAAAAAGACATATATATATATGTACACACACACACACACACACGCACGCAATAAATCAGGATCCATATTATGTCACTAATACAGTAATAGTAATACATGCACCCCTCACTCATCAGTCTTGTAATTAATGAAAGGTCACTCCTAGGTTAAACCCCACAAAAGATGGTCTAGACAAAAGAGCGCACCTGTGTCCATTTTATACCACTATAATTCAGCACCAAAACACGGATGTTTCTTAGCATCGGTAGGCATGTCACATCCTGCGACATCATATTGTTTGACAAATTTAATGCTGAAAGAAGTGGTAGCTCTTGACAGACAGCGGCAATATCCTGAAAAATAACAGATTGACCAGCATTGGTTTATTGTACTTCACAAAGCATTAAACCTAAAAAAAATCACAGAATCAATGAGCATAGTTTTGGATATATATTCATGTTACACAACAATAGAATCTCCTGTTCTGCATTAATATTGGACCATTAACCATTTAGTTAAGAATAAAGGAACATATATAAAATTAAAAGAATTGATCATTGCAAAAATTTCTACTGAAAGAAATAGAAATTTGCTATAGCTACAAAGCTAAGCATGCCAAGGCATTATGTCCTTTTTTATAGGTGATACACATAAACAATATATAGACCCTCTGTTCCAAATTAGTCACCACAAATGTTTTTAAAGGTCAAAATTTATAAACTTCGACCATAGTCCATATATTTTCAGCTATACATGGAAAACAGTCATGGGGTATCTAATTGGATTCATCTCAATGTGTATATTCAAATTATGTATTTTCTCTCGATATGAATGTACAGTCATATAGATATCAATGGTCCAAATAGTGGCTTAGAAAATCGTTTGAGGCAACTAACTTGGGACGCGCGGGGGGGGGGGGGTGTGGGGGAGTGGGGGATGGGGGTGGTTAGATTTAATAGATTGATAAGTCACATTTCCCACCCATATGGCCACCGATTTGAAATGATGTGGCTATAACCTAAAGCTTCCTAGTAACTTCAACTCAATGACAGGTATATTATGGTCTGTGAGATTCTTAAGTTATGAAAAACTGACCTTCCAGTCTGAAAGCAGGTTTCCAGTTAAATCAAGCTCCTTCAGGTCTGTACAAAAACAAAGAAGTATCAAGAAGAAATTCTAGATATAGATTCCTTCAATAGGTAATACTCTGTATAAAATTGAGTTATTCAAACATTATGGACTGAACTTTCATGAGTGAGTAATAACCCACTTTCAGCATCCAGGGCATGACAGATCAACACTCAAAGAAACTAATGAAACTTTTTAAAAATAACGTGTATTAATCATCCTACACATGCGTGCTGCATTACACTCTACTTTCAACTGTCCTCAACAACAGCCACACAGACCAAAATTGAGGCAAATCCATATTATATTAAATTTATTTTATTAATTTTGCAGAGTGCTGCATTATACACTACTTAAGCGTTTACCACTTTGCCAATTCAATTTTCTAACGTCTAGCGCACTGTATAGCAACATTCTCACCTTCTTCCCATCTCTGTAGCATTATACATTTCCTAAGATTATTATTTTTCAATCTGAATTTCTTTAGTATTTTAATACAGAATATCATTTCACATTTTCACCTATCGCATTCATATAACCATAAAAGGAATAGCACTTCTTTTGCATGGCATCCAAGACTTCATGTGAAAGAAGAAAATACGATGAAAGGAGAAATTGTAGAAATAACTAAAATGAACAAGAAGAGTCCATACAGATCTATTCAGATTATAATCTTTATACTACGTTTCATTTCTGACTAGTAATCTACTAACTACTTCTAAAAATTTGCTCTAACAAAGGCACACAAGCATATTCAGCATTTTTCAGGCCACAAAAAAACAGCCTTCAAACAGAACTAAGATACTGGAGACAGTTTTCTCAAGAAATTTCTTTCTTTAGTGTTCACATAAAGCCACAAAGCTATCAAGGAAATCACGTTCATGGAACATGCTGAAACGAAGCTGTGAAAAATCAATATGGGATCATCATAAGCAAAAACCAGAACAAAATAAGCATTGGAAAATTGGCAATGGCTAAAACTTACATAAATCTCAAAAATTTACATAGAATATAGAGCACAGTTTGTAAACACTTTTACTAGTAATTAGCTACCAAAAGAGAAGGTATCACATTGCAAAAAGAATTGGTAAAAGAAGATGACAACTTACTGGGTACAATTGAACTAACTTGAGATGGAGGTCCAGCGGAGCTAACCCCAAGATAAGCTAATGAGGCACCGCATAGCTCTTCAAATTGACTTAGCTTATTTTGAATTTTGTCTTTCCCGACAAGTTCAATAGAAACTTTTTTGTTGCTTGCTGAAAGGACATACATTTCATCTGCAAGGGGAATGACTAGCATATAAATTCGAGAACTACTAAACTAGGGATAGTAAAATGCAACCTTAACATACACATATAGGCAACACGAAATAAAAATACCCTCAAAGAATCATCAAACATCATGGTAAATATAATGGGTTTAAGTCTATTCGATGCAAGTTGGTCATTCATCTGGTCACCTCAACTTTAATTCCCATTCAAATCATAGTCAAATTTGCTTACATTTCTGCAGATTTCCACAGTTTTACATTTCCTCATAATTCCACATAAATTGATTCCCAATGAACCCATTTAGAATGTGATAAACCACATGATAAGTTCTACTTGTATTATTTTGTTTAACAACATCAAATTAGTGAATGGTCTTGCCATAGTTATTAAATTTAAGGCAATTCACAACAAATGTACACCATTTGTCCTACACCACTCTTTACACTTTGCCTAACTTCATCGAAAAACAATCTATATTTCCACATTTAAGGTAGCACATTGCACATACTTATAAAGTTCATCATTTCATAAAAATAAAAAAAAATAAAAAAAAAAATAATAAAAAAAAAAAGCTGATAACATACTTCACTATATACCAAAACCAAATAATTCTCAATCAACTCATATAACACCAACAACAAACATAACTAAAAATAATAAAACAATAACCCTCACGCCCCGTCTAGTAAGCGGTAATAAATCGAGGGAATGGTAATGACCACCTATCAAACGGGCCGTAAATAACATTAATATACCTTCCTCTTCCTTGGTGGTTTCGCCTCGATATCGAATCATAAGAGCTTCCAACAATGTAATACCAGTAGACAGAAGATGGGGTCGAACAAAAGATGCTGATTTCTCCAATTTAGCTTGAAAATATCGAACTCCATTAATAGAACCATCATTTTTACCATCTCCATTATCCCAATCAACACCAACCCAGTCCCCAGAATAACCTTGTACTGCTCCAACATACTTCACCGTTCCAATTCTTCGAGTATCCCCAATTGAATGAACTCTTTGCTCGATTTTAAACATGGGTTTTGATTCACCCATTTCTTCCTTACTTCCTAATGTTTTATTGATGAAAAAATTGACTAAATTATATCCAAATTTCCATTTATTGAATATTTCTAGATTTTTGGGTGGATCGTGGATGAATCAAGAAATAAGTGTATTTGTGTTACTGTGTATGTCTGTATGTGATTTTGATTTGCCAGATTTTGGTTTATAATCCCTCCATTTTGCAAAATTGATTTCGTAAATACGGCATACGAAGTATAATGTACATCTTCTAGAGTTTTAGCTATTAATATCAGGCAAAAGCTAACAAACGTCTTTAAAGTCAAAGATAGCTGCTAATGGTAGAAAAATTAAATTAAAATGAACATTAATTATACCAATTGACGTGTGATTATTTTAAATGTTTATCTCACGCCCGTCCGAAAACGTTTAGCAAGATCTTAAATGTTATTAATATTTAATATAATATTATAATATTATTAATTATGTTAAGTTGCATTCCACCATCACTATTACGAAATATTTATTTGTGGGTAGGTTACTCTGGTATAAGTTGTTCCGAGTGTATGACGCAAAGTAAAGATTTGATAACGTGATTGATATGAGTGTCAATATTTCGGTTGAATATTTCAAACACTAATTTTGACATCTAAAGTGAGACCATTTTGCGAATACAATATTTAACTAATACAAAGTACAAATTTTTTTTACTGTGTAATAGTAATTTTTACTACTCCATACATTACTCGGTATAATAGTAATTTTTTTATGATTTCTGAAGTATAATACTTCGTAGGATGTTTTTTTTTTTACTACTCCATACATTACCCCCTCGGTTCCTCTTGGCAGAATAGGCATAAAGTACATAAGCTTAATGACCAATTTTAGATATAATCACTAATAAAGCTATTTTACAAAATAAACTACAAGTCACTAGGATGACAAAATTATTGGGTAAACACAGATTCAGTAGATGACCGTCGATAGGGTTGCTGCTGTGCACTAGCAGGCTCTGCAGGCACACCTTCATCGGCACGTTTGTCTTCAAACCATTTCAATATTCTCCTGCGAGGAAGGCTTATCACATGGGCAATGCTGCTGATCATGGTATTCTGCACATTTTAAGATTCAGTCTCAGTCTTTCTAACAAACAACTAACTAGTACAAGAACTTTACCACAAAATGTCGAAAGAGAAGTAAGAGAATGAACAAAGAAAAATTTTTGTATATAACTATAAATTTAAATCAAAGCTTGGCAATTGCGAGATCAAATGAACTAGATGCTTTTTATTTATCCAAAAAATACGGAATCTGATAATAAACACACAGCATACTATTTTCAGATGTATAACACTCCAATTCAAAATTAAAAACATTCTTCAACACTCAGGCTTTGTTCTCTTAACTTGAAAGCTCTTATATTAACTTAAATGTTATTGACCCTCTATAAATTCATCCTAGTTGTAAATTGGACTTCAGTATAACTTGTCTGAACTAATAGGCACTTATCCGAAGTCCAAACTATTTTTTCCTTAAACTTATTTGTTTAAGGTTAAATGAATAAATTGTCAATAACTGGTAACGTCAATAATTATTGATGATATAAAAGATAAGCAGCATATAAGGATATAAACTCTGGCTCAGGTTCTTTGCAGAAAGCAGTGCAAAGAACAGAGTCTAAACAGATGAATACTTGATGGACATAAACTTACTGTAGGATGCTTAGTACGCCTGTAGACGTTTTCTAGAGTTTCAACTTGAACTTTCTTCAATCTCTTTCGTGCAGACCAGCTACCTTGCAGGACATGGATGGGAGTTTCGACCTTGGGTTCAGGTTTATCAGAATCAGCAATCACCTCAGAATCAGCAATAACCTCAGAAGGAACAGCTGGCGTGTCTTCATAGTCTGGAATCGTGACAACAGGCTTTGGTTTATCAGGCAAAGAAGCACTCATCATTAACAGATTAGGTGGTGGCTCCCGCAGCAATTGAAGAACAACAGCCCTATCAAGACATAACTCAGCTGCGAGATTTTTTATCTGCAAGGAAAATGATAACTTTGGTCAATGGTGAAACCATAATAGTTTACCAACAAAGATAGGAAATTCTTTACCATGAGCTGGGAATATAGTACAAAGCAACATCCCCTTCACAAACTACATACACCATAAACAACTTTGAACAAATACTACAATACGTACATTGGTGCATGATAAGTCACTTTTCTATTCAACACCCTTAACCTACACCTTTTGAAAGGAGCTTGTTTCAGACTGATTGTCCTGTCAACTTATTTATGACATGATTTCACTAATTCACAATACACAGCACAATGTGTGAACACATCAGTACATGTGCCTAATGGAAATATATCAGCGTACTCCAAAGGCAAGCCTTTAATTAAGCACTTTTCGACAACAGAGAAATGAATGTCACAGTAACAGAAGCCCAGTTAATTGCTCATTTCAAAATGATGGCAACTTCAACATCATATCAGTCGATCTCGAATTGCAACGACAGTCAGTCCCTACCCATTTAATATTTGCACTGAAATGGCTCTTCTACTCGCTACAATCTCCATTCCCACTCATTTTCTGCTCCAAATTCATCTTCAAGTATAAATTTCATATATATCTTGCAAGATTTTCTAACACAAGGGTCTCAGACACTGATTATGACTCAAGTACAAATGGTATTGACAACAAAGAGTACATGACTTACACTAGTTTTACGGCGGCCAACCTTCAGCACTTGTGCCAATCGACGAAGTTGCCAACCTTTCAGTTGTACTGGTTCCTCTTCCTCCTCCTCGTCTTCTTCTTCTTCATCACCGGCATCATCTTCTTCAACTTCCTCTTCCATTTCTTCTTTTGCACTTTCTCCTTTGGGAGCATCATTTGTTGTCGCACTTAACAACGCCAACATATTTTCATCTTCTGCAAGTGCTTCTTCTAGCTCCCGTTCGAGCATGGCAAGCTCTTCTTCAGAAATCTCATCCTCACCATCATCTAAAAACTCCTTATCTTGCTTGAGATCTTCTTCAAGCTGCTTAAAAAGAGCCTCAAAACCATCCTCCTCTATATCATCATCTTTATTAGAGTCTTCTTTCTTGCGACTCTGCAAGCAACAAGAAGAATCATCTTGTTGGATTGTATAATGCATTTCCTACCAGTATAATTAAAGGAAAATAAAATGCAACAGAGAAGGCAATCATAGGAGATGAAATGCACACAGCAGTCTTATACTCTTATGTCAATGAGACTGATTCTCCCTTATCATGTAAGGCACAAAATTATTTGCAAACCACAATAATTGCAGAAGAATGCAAGAAAATTTTGTGCCAAGGTACTAAAGTTTTATATTCCTATAACTTCAAGAGGTTGCAAAGCATTCTCAAAATGCATCATAACTCACAAGGCACATAACTTGATCAATGGTGCCACCTAGCGTTATGCTTATTTGCTCTCACTTCAGTTCAACTACCATTTCCACTGTCGTACTTCCCATAAAGTCATCAATATATAAGACCACAGACTAAAACTTAGCTCGAACTCACCTTACCAGGAGTGAATCATAAACATGGCAGGTGATAGCCAATACCGACAAAAACTTGACTCGAACTCAGCTTACCAAGAGTGACTTAGTGAGAACCCAATTACATAAAACTTACCCCACATCTATAGACTATTAACATACTAAACACCTAAAATCAAATCCAAAATTGTTGGCAATTCTATGTTACTTAAACTCGGCTACAAGTGTCACACAAAACTGCCTCACGAAAATTTAGCATGATTTTGGTCCAAAATGAAGTGTCATATACTCATATCTATATCCAATTGTCAAGTATCCGACATGGGTATTCGAGAAAAAATGAATTGTTATGAGTATTAGAGTAACATAGGCTGCTAAATGAAGATAATACAACAAACCCAAGTAAAATACAGTCCCAATTAACTCAACAAAACACTCATCCAAGGTAAATTCACTAATTAATTCCATATTATTGATATTAAATACTTCCACAAAAATCCCAGAAAATATAATTACAAATTCCCATTATCCACAAATTCATGGGAAATGGAAAACTAAACAAAAACTTATTATTAACATCATATAAATGGATAAAAAGAAATCAAAATTAAGATTATAAACAAGAAATGAAAGAAAAAAGACCTTGTTTTTCTTGGAGGAGACGGGGCGGCCGGAGTTGCTACGGCGGCGAGCGTGGCAGAGGACGGAGCGGGAGAAAGGGACACGTGGAAGAGAGAGATTGGATGGTTTGGGGTAGTGAGAGAAGATGTAATTGTTGTAGGATTGTGAGGAAGAAGAAGAAGAGGAGGAGGAAGGTAAGGTTGAAAGAGTAATGGAGGATGAATTGTTATGTATTGAAGTGAAGTTCATCTTCTTCTCTTTGTTTTTCTTAACACTATTCTACAGTTCTACTACTATTGAGGGGTTTTGATTTTTGAGAGATTGTGAAAAGAAAGATTTATCCTTTGCATTTGAAGCATGGATTGGACTGAAAGAGCTGCCTAACTTTGGCTACTTGGCTAGGCTCTCAATTTCTTTTTCGTTTTGGTCCCTTGATTCGTGAGAGGCTGGTGCCCTAGCTGGGCAAGCGGCAGGGCATGACCGCATGAGTGCACAACCTTTATAGGAAAATATAGAATGATTGGTGGATGTAATTTTTCGGATTTCACATTGGATTCATCTCAAATTTTGATTGGAGCAAATTTGAGTATGATTTAAGGGGTGGTCTATAGTTGACTAATGGGTTTGATATATGTATGACTTATCAATTGGCTATTAGACGTGGGTGGGAGGTAGATTTGAAAGTATATTCACTTACACTATCTCGGTTTAGCTCTTTTATACATAACAATTTTGATATGCATGTTTTTTTTTCCTTTTGTTTTTTTTAGGGTTTTTTGAAATAAATGTTATTAATGAATGTGGATTTTAGATTTGTGAATTGCAAATATTTGACTAGTGGTTTTTAGTAAATATGTTAGGTTGTTATTTTGTTAATAAACAGGTCATATAAGACCACTCTTATTCATGGGCAAAAAAAAAAATGGCATTGTCTCTCTACCCACTTTCTCACTCCTCTTTCCCACTTTTACTCATGGGCATTTTATTTTTACAATTTCTCAAACACTCGTGGGATAAAAAAAAAACCCACACTTCTCTCTCTCTCTCTCTCCTTCACACTCACGGATTATATGTTAATTACCTTGCTTTTACTTTTTTATAAAATTTTGTTATATTACTTGCATGGCCCACCAATAAATCAACACGGTAGCAAATTGATTTGCCAATATGCCATTGTTATGAGCAATGCTATGGGCATTTTTTTTTTATGCTTGGGAAACAATTATTCCATTTTAAAAAAAAAAATTCTCCTCATGGGCAAAAAAATGCCCATGAGTGAGAGTGCTCTAAGCATGTTGTGGATATCTAATTAGATGGTAAGGCTAATGCAAATATAGATTTCAATGTTGGATTCATATCTAATGATGTATATGTGATTGATATTACCTATGTGATTGCATGAAGTTAAATTAGTTTGACTTAACATCAAAATACAAGCACACAAAACATAAATGGTTGATATTGCTTGAGTGACCAGTGAACACCACCAATTAAAGGTTCAAACATCCTCTCTTGTTTTACTTTCAAGGTTTTATCACCTATGCCTTGGCTTTTCATTTTATATATTTTGAATATGTGTTTGATTGTGGTTTTAAGGAACCTATAGGTAAGATTTTTTTTTTCTTAAATTTTTGCTCTAAATCTTTAAGTCCCATTGAAACATGCCCTTTTTAAACAATACATGTAAGTGTCTCACATCAATGAAAGAAGGGAGAGTTAAACACTTTTTAAGGCTTAGGGTTCTCTTCCTATTGTCTGATGGTTTCAAAATAGAATTTATAGAGACTTGTGAAGTTGATTTGGTCTTTTGGTGATAAGTTTAGCCCAATGCTGAATTTACCATAGTATTAGAGCTAGACCCATGATTTAGGACCTCTAATGGCTTTAATGTACTTTGGGTCAAATTGAATTGAGTCCATGTGAGTGGAGCGTGAATGCAATCTAGTACCATGAAAATATTTGAACTTGTGAAGTGAACTTTCTCTCTTTTTATCTATCTCTTGGTGACAAGTTCGGCCAATATTTGTATTAACAAATCCTAACATTAATTATTTGTTTGTGCATTTTGTCTTTCAATTATATATACTTTTTTTTTGGAAAAATTGTCCAGAATAATCCAACCTTTTTCTCATCCGCCCAAAATAATCCCACATTTGGATTATTTTTAAATAATCCGACCTTTGATATCAATCCGCTCAAAATGGTCTCAACCGGTCATGCAACTTGTTATACCAAGTTACTTGACACGTGTCGACTCGTGATTCGTTATAAAAATAAAAATAAATATTAAAAAATGTTAAAATTTTTTAAATAAAAAATAAATAAACTTTAATTTCCCTCCCCTGCCTGACTTCCCTGCCCCGTCGCTCCGGCCACCCAGTCCACCAAATCAAACGCCGGAGCCGGCGCCGAAGCAGCGCCCATCTGAACCTTCTAACCTCAACCCCTTTTGCCAACCAAACACGCACACCCTCGTCTCCCCTGTTCCTCCTTCAAAACAGCAACGACCAGCCACAACGCTACCATTTCCGGCAACCGTAAGCAGCTCTATCCATTTCTCACCCATAGCCTCACCTCGCACCAGCCACATACCCCTACCACAATCCACAATCTGCCACATTACACCCATAGCCTCACGCACACCGCATATACAGCCCCCAAAAACCACCAACCATCTCCAATTCACAAGCCCGCAATTGTAGCGGCAACCACTAATCACAACCGCACCAAAAACCTCCCACCCACTGCAATTCAAACCGCAACAATCTGCCGCCATGAACAAACCTCTAGCAGCCCCAATTTCAGCCAATTTCGGCTCAATTTGCGGAACCCATGGCAACTATTTCGGCCTCCCTCACCTTCCCCTGCCCCGATTTTGGCCGCCCAGACCACCCACAATAGCGACGACGGCGATCGAGCTCCGATGTCACAGCTGCTACAATGATGTCACGGTGGTTGGGGCTGGGAAAGGATGTGGCTGGGTAGCTGCGAATTTTTTTTTTAATTCATTTTTTTAAAAGATTTAAAATTTTAGACAAATTATACGGTGACACGTGCACTCTAAACTCATTTTTTTTTTTACTTGTTTATTAGGTAACCGGTCTCTTGGGTCAATTTTGAGCGGAGTGATATCAAAGGTCGGATTATTTAAAAATAATCCAAAGGTGAGATTATTTTGGGCGGATGAGGCAAAGGTCGGATTATTCTAGGCAATTTTTCATTTTTTTTTTTACTTTGATTTATTTTTAGTTCTAATTTTTGTCTTTTGCGTTGTTAAAGTTAGCTTTTATGATTAACTTATATTCCCTTGTACGTGTTTTTATAAGATTTTATTTAATCGTAAATTTTACGAGATTAAAGCTATTTTACTTATTTTTTGTCCCTAATTTCTTTATTTTCTTCATGATTATACTTTGCTTATTTTAAAGCTTTCTTTGTACCCTTGTTCATAGTTTTGAAGCTTTATATTGATTAATTTAGGTCCTTCACTTCAATTAATGTTTTTGAAAATTGCATGCTACTTTGAGTTTAAGATTAAACTTATTTGACATGTGTTGATTTGTGTGTCTTGGTGATTAGTTTTAGCTTTGCTTTATGTTGTTATCCTCTCTCAATTTTAATTCTTTATTTATCAATATTTTAGGAGGGTTCTCAAAAATTTGTAATACTAGTTTGCAAACCAAATGCCCCTAAATCTTCTATTAACAGCTATGGCATCATCATTGATGTCAGTGTTCGACAATCATTTTCCTTATTTTTGATTTGCCATTGTATTTGCTAACTCTATCGATAAGAGGTTTCTTTCACCGCTCCTAGCTTTCTTAAAGGAGAAAGGATAACGATTTTTCACTCTTACGCTATGGAGAAAATACAAGTTTATCTCTAAGTCCCACAAATTTTAATTTAGGGCATGTTCACATTTACTTAATTTCAGTTCAGTTCAGTTCAACTCCAATCAATTCAGTTTAGTTCAGCTCCTAATTTCCCTCTCTCATAAAATATTCATTTCAGCTCAATTCAGTTCGGTTCAGTTCAGTTCAGTTCAGCTCCAATCAATTTTGTTCATTTCAGCTCCAATCAGTTTAGCTCAGTTCAGTAAATGTGAACAGACCCTTATTTAAATAAATTAGATACCCTACTTGATTGGGATGAGAATCAAACCACTCTTAAGTATGAAAAGATGACCTAAAAAAACATAAAATTGAAAGTTATATACAAAACATTTATATATTCTTTACAAAACATCTTCATATTCTTTCCGCGTTTTTTGTCTTTACCAAGCAAGGTACAGGCTGGTGTACCTTAAAATTCAATGGTTCGTGGAGGCGGATGTACCATTTTTTAAAAAACGATTTTACTGAATAAAAGCATGGTTTAATATAATTATTTGTTTATTATTTTGGAATATTTCAACCAATTATAATATTGGACTATAAGAAAGTCAAAAGAAATTTTCTCAATCCTAATCTTATGCCACCTAGAAATCCCATTCGTGACCATAATATCTTTTTCCAAGATTTTCGTCAGACTATCAAACAGCCTAATTGAGAACTCCTCAATATCCTTCAATAGCCCTCGGCCTTCGCAGATCGGGCCCTCGGTTTGGTACAACCCATTCGGCCTGGGGCTGACTCTCTACCCAGCCGAGAGTTAGGCTTATCCCTCGGCCTCACACCCAACCAACGTTGCTTACCCCAGCTTTGCATACCCCAAAAATTCTAAAATTCAGAAAAATTCTCAAACACAAACCCTAGAAATTTGAAAATTACACTTAAAAAACCTTGATTTCCGCTGGGCATAACCATTCTACCCCGGGGTTAAATCAATTCCATAAATTCAAAGTTCAAGTATGCCTACCCCTAAGATAAATTCAAAAATTCAGAAATTCCAAGTACAAAAACACCTAGACATGCTTTCGGATCTACAAAAATGAATCAAAAAGTGAAAATTTTTCACATACCTCTTGAAGATCTTGATGAACTTGGAAGAACTTGATGGTGTGAACTTGGGTGATGTGACCTGAACACTCAAACTCTTAAGAACTTGGGGGGGAATTTGGAGAGAATTTTTTGAGAAATTTCTTTAAGGCAAGTGAGAAATGAAAAACAAATGAAGTGAGGTGGGAGTTCATATGTTTCAAGCTAATTAAGGAGATGGCAACTCCTCAAAACCCTGGTTCAAATGGGCCTAGGTAGTACTTGAGCCCAGAAAATCACCATTGAAGGATTAAGCTTAATTACCATCTCAATTAGCATGGAATTACCATCATCTTATCTTTGAAAATCCCAATCTTAGTCAAAAATGGAGACAAGACATGCCTTCAGCAAGATACATGGGGCTCAGCCTGAAGAAAATATTCTGAAAAGGGAAAATCCATCAGTTATCCCTAAGCCATCATCAGGCTTAGCTCTCCAAACTGCTCAATCATCTAAATTAAAGTACCTTCAATGCATTGCTTGGGGCTGGTTTTCACCCTTGCAAGTCGCTTAGGGCTCTTTTTTAGCTCTCTGATACTCTTGGGGCACGTTTTAGCCCTCGGGTACGCCTCGAGATTCACTCTAGCATATGTGACAACCTCTCTCATCTTTATTCCGCGTGATATCCGAACTTCATGCGATCTCGTTCCCACATCACGCGTGAGGCTAAATGTTCGGGCCAAGTCCATTGTCCTAAGACCATTGACGTGGAATTACGAAAATACCCCTCCATGATCCATCCCATCATTAATCAGAGTAAAGTACGAATTTAACCCTAATCTGTCCAAACAAGTACAACTTCTGCCACCTGAAAGTACATCTATAAATAGCTCTCCAATCATAGTGACAGGGTAAAGTCGTATCCCCTAATCAAAAATAATTCCTAAGTCCTCTAACTAAAGTAGATAGGGAAGTAGGGTCGATCTCCACAGGGAAACAAGTCTTGTTACTCCTAATTAATTATTATAATCTAAATGATTTAAGTAACCAATATTTATAAATAAGTAAGAAACTAAACTACTAAGGTTGAGAATAGGAAGATAACAATATATGAAAGGATCTAGGGCATAGGTTCACCAATAAATAATACTACAGGGTAAAACATAGTAATCAATCATTGACATTGCATAAATAACATGATTACCAGGCTCTCGCAATTTATTAATCAACATAGATCTAACAGGCTCTCGCAATTTACTAGATCTAAGTTCTTATTGAAAATAGCCTTTAATATCAAATTAACATCTGCTTGATTCATCAATTTAACATTGCTATACTTTTACAAGCCGCAATTGTAAAACATTAAAACAATTCAATAAGAAATTATCATGCAATACCAATAATCAATAATAGTCAATCATCAATGCATCAATTAACCAGATTGTAAAGGGCTTTCGCTACGTATTACAATCACATAATTAATTTACCGGTATTAAATCTCATCTCTCGAATCTCGACTTAACCATTTATAAATTAACTTGCCTATTGAAACTAGACCTAAACATCAATTCTCATCTCTCGATTCTTGAATCAATATTGTCAAACTCATGCATAAAAGATAGGCCTAATCTAGTCACAGAGCATTAAATCAATCAATAGGAAATTAATCTAGCATTGATAATTAACAACAATAAATTACCCCTTCATATTATTTATTAGATCCCCATAAACCCTAGAAATTAAACTACTCACACATATTAAAAACTAAACTAATCAAAGTAATAAAATAAATCATGATGAAAGGAATAAAATAAACAACTAAGATTAAGGGAAGAGAAATCGTTACCAAATTAAATCTGGAATTAAGAGTAGAATTAAGAACAAAGGTTTAAGAGAAAAGAAATCTAAGAGAATAATTAAGAGAGTAAAGAAAGAGTAAAAAGGAGAAGAAGAAGAGAAGAATAAGTGATCAAAACGTATTACGGAGGAGTATTTATACTCCGTACAAAAATCCTAAACTAAAACAAATTAAAACTTCGTTAATCGTCTACTAAGAAAACACGCGCCCGATCGGGCGCCCCTTTTTTTGCTCATTACTAATAATCTCGCGCCCGGCCGGGCGTGTCATGGGGCGCCAGCCTAAGCTTCTCCCGCCCGGCCGGGCGGCTCTCTTGGGCCACTATTTGGACTTCGATTGGGTTCCAATTCTTCGGGCCAATCTGGGTTCCTTCTATGGGTCTTGAATACTCGGTCCAAATGCCCCGGTATCACCTATACCGAGCCCTTAATCACCGATTCGATGGCTTTAACCGGCCCCGGGCTATAAACTCTGGTCGTGCTTCTCCAATGTTCGTGATTGCTCCAAATATCTCGGAAAAATACTCCAAAAGCATAAATCCTTGCAAAAGTCAACCAAATCTACGAAAACACTAGAAAACACCAATTAGTAATAAAAGTGGCTCTAAAGAGCCAAAAACACTACTAATTACGACCAAGGGACAGGGGTAAAATACTATATAAAATAGACACATCAAACTCCCCCAAGACAAACCTTTGCTTGTCCCTAAGCAAAGATCTCATCAATGAATCAATAAATATGCTTCACCCCAAAAGTAAAAATCAAGCACAAACGATCCAGGGTAAATCAAATAAACATGCTTCAGAATCAACCAATCAAATCCCTCTAATTACCAATCTTCCCTAACAATTGTCAAACAGAGCAAACCAGAAGAGCATATAGAATTCAAGACTAGTGCTCACGCACTCAACTCTCATTTTTGTGGCAAGTAAAAGATGTACTTGATCGATCTCCATCCAACCCCTTTATGTGAATAATGCCCTCCCAACTCACACTCTCGTATGTATAAAACAATGAACGCTCAACCTACTAGTCGACTCGAAATATGTCAAATCATAACTTGCATTGATAAACAACACTTTCACATTCATACAATTCTATGCACAAAGGTCAAAAGGTCTTTAAAGCTTGTAATGTAAGGCTAGGGTAAAGGGTAGGATAAATTTGGGAATAAGTGAGAGAAAAGCTATGCTTAAAGGAGCTATATCCTAATAAAACCCATGATCAAAATAAATAGTGATCATACATCTCCTACATAACCAACTCTAACATCAACCAAATATACTCCAATCATAATAAATAATCCCAACTCTTACACTTTTACTCATAAGATATAATAAGGAAGAAGTGGAGTGAATAATCAAACTTTATTTCCAAACTTGAGTTTTTCATTGAAGCTCAATTTTTTTTTTCTTTTGATCGACCTCCAACTAGAACATTTCAACATTGAACACTTTTCTTTTCTTTTGAAGTTCACTTATTTTTTTACATTTTTTTTTCTTTGAACTTCTATTTTTTTCATAACATCATGCTTTATTTTTTCAAGAAAATATAACTCTCAAACTCATCAAAAATAAACATGATCAACAACAAAACAACTTCTCAAAAGCCCACCCAAATTGTGCAAATAATAAGTACACTACAAACTCCCTCACCTCACTCACTAATAGCTCCCCCAAGCCAAGCTTGGGACTAGTAACCAATGGGGCAAAATAGGCTTGTAATGTGGCTAATAAACAATAAAAAGTCAAGGCAACAACATGGGTAGCAAGAAGGGAACAAATGTATCTACAATATCTGGAGGCTACCTAAAAGAACAAGTGCCTTCGTCCTCCACAATGTGCATAATAATGAATCATATAAATATTACTAATAGTAGCAAACCAATACTCAAATTCATTGACATACCAGGAATTATGGAACTATCACACATTCCTTACCAAATCAACTAGTCAAGCACTATATTCACAAATAGTTGGACAAAATTGACGCATGTTAAGCAAGACAATCAAACATCAAATCATGATCAACTAATCCACAATGCTTATCATCAAATACCAGGAATCAAAACAATTTTCTCAAGTAAGGGGCACAGGGAAGCATAATTTATAATTCATTGGAACGTATTTTTGGATTTTTTTTATTTTTTAATTTTTTTTGTATTTTTCATATATAAGAAAGAAATAAAACTAACCTAGAAAGAAAGAAATCTAACCTAATAAAACACACCAAAAATAAAAGAAAAGAGAAAAATACCAAACCAAAATCTCCCTCAAGCCAAAATCAGACAATGTCCTCATTGGCTCGGAAACTAGCCCAGCATAGCTAGTCCTCATCATCTTTGTCCATCGAGCCGAAACCCGCACCTCCACTGCCACCTGCACCAGAAGATCTACCACCAAAATAATCAGCGTGAAAACTCCCCCCCCCCCCGCCAGTCCCCCAAAAGGAATGTCCTGCCCGTACCCGAAGAAAGAAGAATAGTCAGTGTAAATACCACGGGCAGTGGGATCCCTATCGTATCCCTGGGGTGGTGGCTGAAACCAGTCAGGGTGAATAGCATCGTCGGGAATGTTGCCCCGACGAGCATAATCATCGTACATAGGGTAGAGAGCTCTACCCTGGTTCCTCTCTAGATACCCTAACCTCTGGTCTAAGAAGCCTACCATCCTCCTAAGGTCAGTATGTGAATGCTCGATACGTCCTAGGGCCTGACCTATACTTTGAAGATCCCAAACTGGGTCAGAGTCAACATGAGGGACGAAATGGGACATACGAGGTGGAGAGAAAGCCACCTCGGGCTGAGGCTGAGGTGGTGGAACTGGTGGTGGTGGTGCCTGTCCCCTAGCGTTGGCAACTAAAGCATCGTAAGTGTAAGAAAGTTGCCCTGGGGGAAAGGCGGTCAAGTCTGGACTGGGAAGGGGAAAAATGGGCAAAGGTTGCTCGTTCCCAGTCCGTATCCACCAAAAGGGTGTATGCTCGCTATCCGGCCTAACCCACCCCACATCCTTAAAATACCTAGTAGTCATGTAGGTATCTGGTCCACAGTTGGTCAGCTGGTGGGGTCCGTCTACTACAAAACCGGCCTTTTTCACCGCTATTCGAGTGATAAGGCCACCTAAACGGATAGGAGACTTGGAAGTGGTGCTGGCTGTGGCATGCCTACTCAAATGGTGAACTATAAACCTGCCTATGTTCAATTTCCCGAACCCGTATACATAATGTCCTATGACAGCTAGTTCGTTCGTTTGAGCGTTATGAGGCTCGGCCCTACCTAAAAAACACAAACCTGCAAATCTTTGCCAGATTTTTGGGACAGGGTGGTGAATAGGTTTGGTACTAGCATGTTGGGGGTCGGGGGCAGGTAAACCAGTCAAAGCATAATATAAGTCACCCATTTTATAGTCTGCATGCCACTGGTGAGATAATTCAGAATTTAATTAAATTTTTTTACAAAATTCAACAAAAGTTAGACTAATATTTCTATTATTTAACCTGAAAAATAAATTAGGCCCATTCCTACTACTAACAACATGAAAAGTGGACAGGAATTCACAGGTAAGTTCTCGATAAGTAGGATAGTGCATGTCAACAAATTTTCTCATGCCAATATCATTCAAAAATCGTTTGACAAAATCGTACAAACCAAATGATTCTAAGGTAGGGCGGTGTAACCACCGAGAAGGAATTACCTCACGACCGACCAAATGCTCCAATCGTTCCTTTTGTTCCCGGCTCACGATCCGGATCGTCGGCCAATACGGGAGCTGCAAGTCTGGGTCGTATTCCTCCCTTGAACTGGAGCTCCTACCAAAAATGAACCTAGCCCTCTTTGAAGCCATGTTGAAGAAATGGGTCGAAAATTTTGTGAATTAAAACTGAAAAATTTTTGTATGAAAGTGAAGAGGGTGAAGAGAGGATCACAAATATGCAAAGATTTTTGAATTTGGGTAAGAAATGGAGGAGAAATCTTAGAGAGAAGGTAGAGAGAATTTGAGTTTCTAGAGAGGGAAAGTAATGGAAGAAAGAAGAAATGGAAAAAGAAAGAAGAAAAGAAAGGAGAAGAAGGGGACGGATGGGCTCACGCCCGGTCGGGCGGTGGGTCGCCCAGTCGGGCGATCTGATACGCACTGATTCGTAACCTCTCGCGCCCGGTCGGGCGCCACTCGCCTGGTCGGGCGATCTAACTAGTTGATTCCGTCTTGCTCTCGCGCCCGGTCGGGCGCTAGTCGCCCGATCGGGCGATTTTTAGTCTAAAATTTTCGCCCTTCTCGCGCCCGGTCGGGCGAGGCTTGCCCGATCGGGCGGACAAATTAGTCTGTATATGACGAATTTCGCGCCCGGTCGGGCGCCAGTCGCCCGGTCAGGCGCCAGTCGCCCGGTTGGGCGAGATTACTTATTTTCAGACCCTTGCTCTCGCGCCAGCTCGCCCGGTCGGGCTCGAGACTAAATCGGCGAATAATTAATTTTCGTCTTTTCTCCAAAATTTGGCTAACTCTTTTTCCTCAAACCTGTACAAACACTCATAGAACTCGTTAAATTACCTCATATCTCCTCTCACAAGAAAAAGAAGAGAAAAACTAAACTAAAAAAAACATTAAAAATACGGGTTGCCTCCCGCAAAGCGCTGGTTTATCTAGGTCCCGCACGACCTTCTTACCAAGTGCAATTTCTAGAACCCTTGGCCTAACGCTTGATCGGGTGGTTTCTCACCCGGTCTAGCGATGTTTAGGCTGCGATGCGGCTTCCTGACATAACTTGTGGGACGCCAAGTCGCCTTATCTGGTGGATCCTCCTCGACTTGGATTGGGGGATCTTCAATACTATGCACTAAAAACCCTTCATCGATCGAATGTTGCTTCAAATTGTCATTGCGTTCAACACTTGCAACTCGATCTGGCGGAACACCTACCGTAGGCTCGATTCGCACAACTTGCTCGATCGGTTTCACTTGTTCATCCTCAAAACCAAGACCAACAGTGTAGAGTGCTCTTTCTATTGCATCAACTTCCTTCTGCCATTTGTCTATCTCATATGAAAAGGATGCAACACAAGATACCGCCTCCAAGGGATCTTTTTCAAGAGCTTGGGGCTTGTTAGAATAATTTACAACCACATTAACACTAAAACATTTCTCCTCAGTCATGGAGCTTTTAGGGGCATTATTCAGATTTAAAACAACTTTGTCGTCCCCTACTGATAGTGTTAGCTTACCACTTCTTACGTCTATGACTGCTCCTGCAGTGTTAAGGAATGGTCTACCCAAAATAATTGGGGTTTGCATATCCTCAGCCATATCAAGAACAACAAAATCTACAGGTATATAAAATTTACCTACTCTAACGGGGACATCCTCTAAAACACCTAAGGGGTATTTGAAAGAACGGTCGGCCATTTGTAGAGTTATATTGGTAGCTTTTAATTTACCCATATTCAACTTAGAGCACACAGATAATGACATGACGCTAACACTAGCACCCAAATCACATAATGCATTATCAATCAAGAGATTGACAATATGACAAGGGATAGAAAAACTACCCGGATCTTTTAATTTAGGTGGAGACTTATTTTGAAGTACGGAACTACACTCTGCAGTGAAAGCTACTGTCTCTACCTCACTAATAGACCTTTTTCTCGTCAATATTTCTTTCATAAATTTTGCATAAGAAGGAATTTGTGTTATCAATTCAGTAAAGGGAACTGTTACCTTCAAATCTTTTACCACCTCCAGGAACTTACCAAACTGCTTATCCAAGTTTGTCTTCAATTGACGACTGGGGAAAGGAAGTTTGATGATTGGCTTTGGAGCATTCTTATTCTTGTCTGGAGTAGCCACCTTCTCTGGAGTTGTACCCTGCAATGTAGAGTTAGATATGTTAGTATTATCCTTTAGCCCTGCAGGGCTATCAACTACATTGTTTGGTTTAATGGAATCAAGATTAGCATTATTTGATAAAACAGGTTCATCAACTCTGGTCATAGAGGGCCCTTCATAGTTCGAACCACTCCTTAGAGTAATTGCAAATGCTTGACCCGTAGGCCTTGTAGGCTGTGCCGGCAAGGCTCCCTGTTGGCGAGCTTGTAGAGTAGCGGAGAATTGCGCAATTTGATTATCTACAATTTTATTATGCGCTAAAATTTGATCAATTGTCGCATCTCTGCTCTCCATGTGCTTTTGCATATTGACCAACATTGCTCTAATTTCAGCCAGAGAAGGGTCAGAAGATGAGGAGGGTTGTTGTGGCTAGTTCTTCTGGCTAGCATTGGGATGATAATATTTCTGCTGCTATTGCTGCGGCGCCTGTGGTTCTTGTGGTGGTGGATTTTGAACATTAGTGCTCCGGTAGGAAAGGTATGGATGATTCCGATACCCAGGATTGTAAGTGTTGGAGTTTGGGTTATTCTGCCTATAAACTTGGAAGGCATTAACTTGCTCCACGGAACTCCTGCAATCCTGCTCCCAATGACCTACAATACCACAATTTTCACAGAAAGCCTCATTAGGTTTATTATTAATTGCAGAAACATTGGCTACATTAGCGGTGCTCAGGTTATCTAATTTTTGGGAAATAGAGGTTAATTGAGCTTGCAAAAAGGATACATAGTCGACACTATGCTTCCCCTTGTTAGCAAATCCTCTGGGATTCCCATATTGGGAATTGTGTATCGCCATATCTTCAATAACCTGACCTGCATCATCAACATTAAGATTCATAAATCTCCCACTAGCTGCAGAGACTAAAATTATTCTAGAGGAATTTCCAATGCCGTTATAAAAGGCTTGGATTAACTGCCATTGTGCTAAATTATGGTGAGGGCATTCTCTTTGTAAGTCCTTGAACCTCTCACAAGCCTCATATAAAGACTCATCGACTTCTTGGGCAAAGTTCTGAATCGCACTCCGTAGTATTGCTGTTCTCTCTGCAGGATAATAATTGTTATAGAAATTCAAAACAAGAGTTTCCCAGTCAGTTATACCAAGTGTAGTTCTATTTAAGTCGTTAAACCACAATTTAGCTTTTCCAGTTAAAGAGAAAGGAAAGAGAATCTCCCTGATTTGGTCTTGAGTGACCCCGGCTTGCCTGATGGTGTTGCAATATTGACAATAGTCGGCAATGTGAAGATTCGGGTCTTCACCCTTGGCCCCACTGAATTGATTCCTCTCTATCATCGTTATAAATTGAGGTTTAATTTCAAATTGAACCCCATCAAGAGCCGGAGTAGGGGTGAGATGTGGAAAATCCGTAAGCTTTGGTTGTGAAAAATCACTAAGCTTCTTTGGAGCCGTCATCTCTGATTCTGCGTCTGATGATGCCTCTAAATCGCTGGAATCAGTTGGAGGATCGCGGTGATGATTGTTATTATCACCAGAATCCGCCAGGATTTGCTTGTAGAAGTTTTTCTGTCTATGGAAAGAACGTTCGATCTCAGGATCGAATGGGATATAACCTGATGTGGAACACCTGGGCATAAACAAAAACTAGAAGCAAATATGAGATTTGTCTCAGAGAACTAACGCTCTCTGAGACAAAAGAGAAATAATCTAGACTACAAAAACAATCAGAAATAAAAATAAAACCGTTTCCCCGGCAACGACGCCAAATTTTGATAGGGTAAAGTCGTATCCCCTAATAAAAAATAATTCCTAAGTCCTCTAACTAAAGTAGATAGGGAAGTAGGGTCGATCTCCACAGGGAAACAAGTCTTTTTACTCCTAATTAATTATTATAATCTGAATTATTTAAGTAACCAATATTTATAAATAAGTAAGAAACTAAACTACTAAGGTTGAGAATAGGAAGATAACAATATATGAAAGGATCTAGGGCATAGGTTCACCAATAAATAATACTCCAGGGTAAAACATAGTAATCAATCATTGACATTGCATAAATAACATGTTTAACAGGCTCTCGCAATTTATTAATCAACATAGATCTAACAGGCTCTCGCAATTTACTAGATCTAAGTTCTTATTGAAAATAGCCTTTAATATCAAATTAACATCTGCTCGATTCATCAATTTAATATTGCTATACTTTTACAAGCCGCAATTGTAAAACATTAAAACAATTCAATAAGAAATTATCATGCAATACCAATAATCAATAATAGTCAATCATCAATGAATCAATGAAAATTGCATGCTACTTTGAGTTTAAGATTAAACTTATTTGACATGTGTTGATTTGTGTGTCTTGGTGATTAGTTTTAGCTTTGCTTTATGTTGTTATCCTCTCTCAATTTTAATTCTTTATTTATCAATATTTTAGGAGGGTTCTCAAAAATTTGTAATACTAGTTTGCAAACCAAATGCCCCTAAATCTTCTATTAACAGCTATGGCATCATCATTGATGTCAGTGTTCGACAATCATTTTCCTTATTTTTGATTTGCCATTGTATTTGCTAACTCTATCGATAAGAGGTTTCTTTCACCGCTCCTAGCTTTCTTAAAGGAGAAAGGATAACGATTTTTCACTCTTACGCTATGGAGAAAATACAAGTTTATCTCTAAGTCCCACAAATTTTAATTTAGGGCATGTTCACATTTACTTAATTTCAGTTCAGTTCAGTTCAACTCCAATCAATTCAGTTTAGTTCAGCTCCTAATTTCCCTCTCTCATAAAA
This sequence comes from Chenopodium quinoa, assembly GCF_001683475.1. Classification (NCBI taxonomy): domain Eukaryota; kingdom Viridiplantae; phylum Streptophyta; class Magnoliopsida; order Caryophyllales; family Amaranthaceae; genus Chenopodium; species Chenopodium quinoa. Next base: position 2,332,869 of record NW_018742720.1, on the reverse strand, counting down.
TATTCATTTCAGCTCAATTCAGTTCGGTTCAGTTCAGTTCAGTTCAGCTCCAATCAATTTTGTTCATTTCAGCTCCAATCAGTTTAGCTCAGTTCAGTAAATGTGAACAGACCCTTATTTAAATAAATTAGATACCCTACTTGATTGGGATGAGAATCAAACCACTCTTAAGTATGAAAAGATGACCTAAAAAAAACATAAAATTGAAAGTTATATACAAAACATTTATATATTCTTTACAAAACATCTTCATATTCTTTCCGCGTTTTTTGTCTTTACCAAGCAAGGTACAGGCTGGTGTACCTTAAAATTCAATGGTTCGTGGAGGCGGATGTACCATTTTTTAAAAAACGATTTTACTGAATAAAAGCATGGTTTAATATAATTATTTGTTTATTATTTTGGAATATTTCAACCAATTATAATATTGGACTATAAGAAAGTCAAAAGAAATTTTCTCAATCCTAATCTTATGCCACCTAGAAATCCCATTCGTGACCATAATATCTTTTTCCAAGATTTTCGTCAGACTATCAAACAGCCTAATTGAGAACTCCTCAATATCCTTCAATAGCCCTCGGCCTTCGCAGATCGGGCCCTCGGTTTGGTACAACCCATTCGGCCTGGGGCTGACTCTCTACCCAGCCGAGAGTTAGGCTTATCCCTCGGCCTCACACCCAACCAACGTTGCTTACCCCAGCTTTGCATACCCCAAAAATTCTAAAATTCAGAAAAATTCTCAAACACAAACCCTAGAAATTTGAAAATTACACTTAAAAAACCTTGATTTCCGCTGGGCATAACCATTCTACCCCGGGGTTAAATCAATTCCATAAATTCAAAGTTCAAGTATGCCTACCCCTAAGATAAATTCAAAAATTCAGAAATTCCAAGTACAAAAACACCTAGACATGCTTTCGGATCTACAAAAATGAATCAAAAAGTGAAAATTTTTCACATACCTCTTGAAGATCTTGATGAACTTGGAAGAACTTGATGGTGTGAACTTGGGTGATGTGACCTGAACACTCAAACTCTTAAGAACTTGGGGGGGAATTTGGAGAGAATTTTTTGAGAAATTTCTTTAAGGCAAGTGAGAAATGAAAAACAAATGAAGTGAGGTGGGAGTTCATATGTTTCAAGCTAATTAAGGAGATGGCAACTCCTCAAAACCCTGGTTCAAATGGGCCTAGGTAGTACTTGAGCCCAGAAAATCACCATTGAAGGATTAAGCTTAATTACCATCTCAATTAGCATGGAATTACCATCATCTTATCTTTGAAAATCCCAATCTTAGTCAAAAATGGAGACAAGACATGCCTTCAGCAAGATACATGGGGCTCAGCCTGAAGAAAATATTCTGAAAAGGGAAAATCCATCAGTTATCCCTAAGCCATCATCAGGCTTAGCTCTCCAAACTGCTCAATCATCTAAATTAAAGTACCTTCAATGCATTGCTTGGGGCTGGTTTTCACCCTTGCAAGTCGCTTAGGGCTCTTTTTTAGCTCTCTGATACTCTTGGGGCACGTTTTAGCCCTCGGGTACGCCTCGAGATTCACTCTAGCATATGTGACAACCTCTCTCATCTTTATTCCGCGTGATATCCGAACTTCATGCGATCTCGTTCCCACATCACGCGTGAGGCTAAATGTTCGGGCCAAGTCCATTGTCCTAAGACCATTGACGTGGAATTACGAAAATACCCCTCCATGATCCATCCCATCATTAATCAGAGTAAAGTACGAATTTAACCCTAATCTGTCCAAACAAGTACAACTTCTGCCACCTGAAAGTACATCTATAAATAGCTCTCCAATCATAGTGACAGGGTAAAGTCGTATCCCCTAATCAAAAATAATTCCTAAGTCCTCTAACTAAAGTAGATAGGGAAGTAGGGTCGATCTCCACAGGGAAACAAGTCTTGTTACTCCTAATTAATTATTATAATCTAAATGATTTAAGTAACCAATATTTATAAATAAGTAAGAAACTAAACTACTAAGGTTGAGAATAGGAAGATAACAATATATGAAAGGATCTAGGGCATAGGTTCACCAATAAATAATACTACAGGGTAAAACATAGTAATCAATCATTGACATTGCATAAATAACATGATTACCAGGCTCTCGCAATTTATTAATCAACATAGATCTAACAGGCTCTCGCAATTTACTAGATCTAAGTTCTTATTGAAAATAGCCTTTAATATCAAATTAACATCTGCTTGATTCATCAATTTAACATTGCTATACTTTTACAAGCCGCAATTGTAAAACATTAAAACAATTCAATAAGAAATTATCATGCAATACCAATAATCAATAATAGTCAATCATCAATGCATCAATTAACCAGATTGTAAAGGGCTTTCGCTACGTATTACAATCACATAATTAATTTACCGGTATTAAATCTCATCTCTCGAATCTCGACTTAACCATTTATAAATTAACTTGCCTATTGAAACTAGACCTAAACATCAATTCTCATCTCTCGATTCTTGAATCAATATTGTCAAACTCATGCATAAAAGATAGGCTTAATCTAGTCACAGAGCATTAAATCAATCAATAGGAAATTAATCTAGCATTGATAATTAACAACAATAAATTACCCCTTCATATTATTTATTAGATCCCCATAAACCCTAGAAATTAAACTACTCACACATATTAAAAACTAAACTAATCAAAGTAATAAAATAAATCATGATGAAAGGAATAAAATAAACAACTAAGATTAAGGGAAGAGAAATCGTTACCAAATTAAATCTGGAATTAAGAGTAAAATTAAGAACAAAGGTTTAAGAGAAAAGAAATCTAAGAGAATAATTAAGAGAGTAAAGAAAGAGTAAAAAGGAGAAGAAGAAGAGAAGAATAAGTGATCAAAACGTATTACGGAGGAGTATTTATACTCCGTACAAAAATCCTAAACTAAAACAAATTAAAACTTCGTTAATCGTCTACTAAGAAAACACGCGCCCGATCGGGCGCCCCTTTTTTTGCTCATTACTAATAATCTCGCGCCCGGCCGGGCGTGTCATCGGGCGCCAGCCTAGGCTTCTCCCGCCCGGCCGGGCGGCTCTCTTGGGCCACTATTTGGACTTCGATTTGGCTCCAATTCTTCGGCCCAATCTGGGTTCCTCTTTGGGTCTTGAATACTCGGTCCAAATGCCCCGGTATCACCTATACCGAGCCCTTAATCACCGGTTCGATGGCTTTAACCGGCCCCAGGCTATAAACTCTGGTCGTGCTTCTCCAATGTTCGTGATTGCTCCAAAATATCTCAGAAAAATTTTCCAAAAGCATAAATCCTTGCAAAAGTCAACCAAATCTACGAAAACACTAGAAAACACCAATTAGTAATAAAAGTGGCTTTAAAGAGCCAAAAACACTACTAATTACGACCAAGGGACGGGGGTAAAATACTATATAAAATAGACACATGACATAGATGATGGTAATTTTTTCCTGATTCTCTAACCTTCTCTCTCTACTTTCTCTCTCCAAAATACTCTTTCTCTCTCAATTTTCTATCTCTAGAAATTACATTCGCTGACTTAAGCATCGGAGGGACTTTCCTGGGTCACACCCCCGGGGCAGTTAACCTTCTTTCTCTTTTGCAGGTCTAGCTCTCGGACAACAAGGCGTAGCTGAGGAGAATTCGGACATTCATTGGACATAGCTCTAGGACATCTTGATTTCATTACCTTAATACCGAGGAGTATTATATTTCCAGAAACAGGTGGTCAAATTCTTCCAAATATTAACAGTAAGCGTGATCCGGAATCGGAGGATGAGCATGAACCCGAGAAAAGAGCTAGAGCAACTCGAATTTTGGAATACTTGAGGGAGAGTAAGAGGGTTTAGAGCAAGGAAAAGGGTCGACACTCAAGAGTATTTTCGTAAATATAGTGTGGTTTTGATGAATTTGGGCGATGATACAATTTTGTTCTTATATGATCGTGTGAATTCTTATTTGGTTGCGGCACGAGATTTGAAGTACTGTTGGTGGGAGTTCATCACTGTTGAAGGCGGAAAGTTGTTTTTCGGCGTTAAATGACTTAGATTTAACGAGTCTCATCAGTATATGGGTCCTCCGGCAATTATGGGGCGATACAAATTTGAAACGGCATTTAGGATGTTTTGCAATCTAGATAAGTATACAGTAGATAATCGCAAAGAAGTTGCACAAATCATTATAGCACTCACATCTAAGAATGCGCGTATGATTACACTTTATAAGGAATTCAAATATACCTTAACTGATGTCAATTAAGAGTTAACAGTGTAATTGGATGGTGATGTGAGAGTATTAATGACAAATTGGAGTAAGGCCAGTTTACACATAATTGATAATTGTGGAGAAATAGAGAAAATATAAATCGAAAAGATCTTATCTTTGAATGACAAATGTATTATTATAGTTTTGAAACAAAATGTATGAAGAAGGTAGATGATTCTTCAAATATTTATGGTTTGCTGCTAGGCAAAGTAAATTAGCAGGTAAATTTCTCTACATTTGTATTTGTTTAAATTTGTGATGTTTTCATTAATGATTAATTATATTTTATTGCTAAAAATTTGGTTATAGTTGATCTTGAACCCTCGATAATATTTAAGGCAAATTTGTCAAAAAAAACCTTTTAAAGGCAACATTTTGCGAAAAAAAACCTTTTAAAAGCTTTTTTGTAAAAAAAAAAAACCAGAAGTTAAGAAATTTTTGTTCAAGGAAACCTAGTTCTACTAATTCACTTAATTAACCTTTAATCTCTTCTAATAACACCACCCTCACCAACCCAGCCACCCTCTTCCCTTTCCCCTTCCCCTGGCAGCAGCTCCCACTACAGGCGACCCATCTCCACCGCAACCCTCCCCCTTCCTAAATCCTGACAACTCACCTACCCACCTCCTCCTCCGTTCCGCCATTGATAGATCTCGAAGCTCCATCAATGTCATCATCTTCATTAACATCACAACATTATTCTCCTCGTCAATTATCCCCTTTCTCCTCCAATTGCATGCCATTGTTCTCCCAATTCCTTTTCTTACATTCTCTATCAATCCATCACCTCTGATAATCTCTCTCACCTCAGCGTCGCCTCCAATGGCGGAGACGGCAACGTGCGTGGGATCCGTCGGCGGTAATGGCAGAGGAAGAGGAGTAAATTGGAACTCTGGTGAAAGCGAAACAAAGGAAGAGGTGAATAGGGAGTTGTCGGGGTTTATGAAGGGGGGGAGGTTTGCGGTGGTAGGAGCTGCTGCCAGGGGAGGGGAAAGAGAGGAGGGCGGCTGGGTTGGTGGTTAGAGTGGTGGGGGTGGTTTTTTTTTTAATAAATTTATAAATTAATTTAATTATTGAATAGTTAAGTGAGAGTTAGAAGTAATTAGAAGATATTAGAGGTTAATAAAGTGAATTAGTGACACTAGGTTTCTTTGAACAAAAAACTTAACTTCGGGTTTTTTTTTTACAAAAAAGCTTTTAAAAGGTTTTTTCTCGCAAAAGGGTGCATTTAAAAGGTTTTTTTTGACAAATTTGTCAATATTTTATTGTGATCACTTTTTCATTTAATTGCTGTATTTACCTTTTTTTTGTTAAAAGTGATGAACATTAAATGATTAGTTAGTTAGCTTTTGAGAAAAATAGTATGCAAATTTAAAGTAAGTTATCAATACACATCATTTTATGAATGAATTGTATGTGCAATATAATAATTATGTAGTTACATGTAATTTGTAAATGTATAAATAATTATTTGAATGAATTATATGTGTAATATAATAATATTAACGAAAGACAAGAGAGTTAATATTTTATAAAATTTAGGTGTTATATTCTTATAATAACATAATACTAAAACAGATTTCCTAATGTTTTTTTTTCTCCAAAACTCCCTCATCTTTTTATCAAAAATATCTTTTATTTTTAGAAAGTTTGTATAATACAAATATAATAATATTATTCTAAATCTTATATATAATATTTATATAAGATATATTCCTATTTATTTCGTGTTCTCAATTCTTCCTCACACTTTTATATCTAAAATACATTATTCCAACTCTTTATTAATCATAGAAAAGTGAGCCACACAAAATATTATCAATTACGCGTGGACATCTTCTAAACGGATCGGAGTATTATTGAATTTTGCCGATAAAGTAATAATATAGTTGATTCATATAATTAATATTAAATTTATTTAAAACATCATTTATGTTTTCAAATACCTCTAATATTTTGTTTATTAGACTTATGGAGTATCAAATTAGATTGTTTTAGATAATAATTATTTGTTATGATCCACATTCATAATTAAGTTGAATAGTAAAAAGACATGTCGAACGTAATGACAAGTGAGATTAAGTCAATAATCAAACAATGATCAAATTGCAATTATTGGATAGTTTCAGACACAATTTTATTTAATACTCGTAATAAAGAGCGACGATATCATGTAAAGCTTCAATCCATAAACTACAAATGTACTACTATAATATAGGATAGTGTTGCCTGATAACACGATATTATACATGTTTTATATATGATATTTGGGCATATTTTATTGTGTTTCCTTCATTTTCCTAATCTTTTAGAGCTATTTTTCTTCCTATTTCGATATTGCTCTTCTCGGTTTGTTTGTTTTTGTTTTTATAGGAATAGGGATCGATTTGCGTGGAATTCAACTTGGACGCGAGATATTCTTCATATGGAGAGTTTCTAGCATCCACGAAGCTTCATGGCAGCCTAGTCCGCAGCTTGATTGCGGTTTACTATGACCTTCCGCAACTTGCCTGCGGCACACTTCACAATGTAGCAACAAATTCATGTTCGGCAAACTCCGCAGCCTCACTGCGGCTCGCGACCTTGTACCGCAGCCCGGTTGCGGCCTCTTCATGACCGACGAAATTAGCCCTATTTTAGGGATTTTAGGAGTCCTAATCCTAAGAAAAGACTACTATTATTTTCCTAGCATATAAATAGATTTTTGATAGTCTTTTATCTATCACTATTTACATACATTATTTTAGAGCTTTTGGTATTAAGTTCTTCATTATTACTTTCAAGATTCAAGTTTTCACATTTAATTCCAATTCCAAGTATTGATTTCTCTTCCTTATTCTCTTTAATTTTTATTGTTATTATGTTTTCTTTAATTAATTGTCTTGTTACTTCTATTATTATGTGTGAGTAGTTTCATAATCTAGGGTTAGGTTGAACCCTAATATGGATTGATGTGTTATTTGATTCCCAATTCCCAATTTAATTAATTCATAATTTCTCTTTGTTAGGGTTGGTTTTATTATCAATGATAAACTAGAAATAGTATTATTGAATGTGATTAGGTTTACAACGAAAGTTGATTCTTAATTGAATTTAGAACCCTAATTAAAGGTAAGAGCTTTTATGCATGAAAATAGCTAATTGTTCTTGCTAGGGCTTATAGGATTTCGTTCTCAATGTCTTTAATATGTATGATTCCATGAAAATAGGTATGATTGCATGTTAGGGAAGCTATTAATTGATCGAAAGAAACTCTTAGTGGGGATACTTAATCTTAGATGTCTTTAGTTCTTGATTAATTCATTATTATAATTTTCTTTGCTTGATAGTTCGTAATTGTTCTATAATAGATTTCTCGATATTGATTGGTTACTTGCTTAGTATTGATTTGAGTCTGTTTAATTAGTAGTCCTTAGTCTCTTGGGATTCGACCCCTACTTGCTCAACTACATAGTAGAGTTAGTTCGGTTATTTTTGTTAGGTACGCGACACGCCTATCATTGCCTAATCATGAATTATTATTGTCTTTAATGATCCGAGTAGTATTTATTTCCATTGATATTATTTTATCAGGTATAGTTGTGATATATTATTTTTAATTTATATATTTACATGTATATTGTGCTAATGGTTACTGTAGATTTTACTTTATTGTTTGATTAATATTTTGATTTTATAAAAAAGTATTTATATTAAGTCTTTAGTCATGTAGTCATTATATTGTATAGTTTTATTGGGAATAATATGCATCATTAATGTAATATAATGTTTAGTAATTTTAAATATTTTTAACACAACATATAATCAACATTAATTTAATTTTTTTCTCAATTGTAGTTTAATAATTTTTGCCTTATTATTTCATTATTCTATATACAGTGTATTTGTTTATTCCTCATGAGTTGCCTTATTACTATTATTATTTTTTATATTATATTACAATTGATTAAGGAAAAAGATTAAAACTACAGTGCATCGCACAGGCACTAATCTATTTATCATATAATTTTGATTTTTGAAATAGAACTTTCTAGGACTTGTGAAGTGGACTTTCTCTCTTTTTATGATGACAAGTTCGACCAATACTTGCATTAACAAATCCTAACATACAATAATTATTTGTTTGTGCATTTTGTCTTTCAAATATATATACCTTTATTTTATTTTATTTTATTTTATTTTTTTTATTTTTTTTACTTTTATCTATTTTTAGTTCTAATTTTTGTCTTTTGCATTGTTAAAGCTAGCTTTCATGATTAACTTATATGTCGTGTTTTTGTAAGATTGTATTCAATCGTAAATTTTACGAGATTACAACTATTTTGCTTATTTTTTGTCTCTAATTTCTTTGTTTTCTTCATGATTATACATTGCTTGTTTTAAAGCTTTCTTTATTTGTACCTTTGGTCATAGTTTTGAAGCCTTGTATTGACTTATTTAGGTCCTTCACTTCAATTAGGGTCTGTTCACATTTACTTTATTTTAGTTCAGATTAGCTCTAATAATTTCATTTCAGTTCAGTTTAACTCCAATCAGTTCAGTTCAGTTCAACTCCAATCAGTTCAATTCAGTTCAACTCCTAATTTTTCTCTCTCATAAAATATTCATTTCAGCTCTATTCAGTTTAGCTTAGTTCAGTAAATGTGAACAAGCCCATAATGTTTTTGAAAATTTTAAATTATATCTTTGTGAGTTTGTATAATTAATTTAGTCCTGCATTAATTGCACGCTACTTTGAGTTTAAGATTAAATCTATTTGACATTTGTTGATTTGTGTGTATTGGTGATTAGTTTTAGCTTTTATTTATGGTGTTATCCTTTCTCAATTTTAATTCTTTATTTAACGGTCCTTTAGGAGGGTTTTCAAAAATTTTGTAATACTAATTTGCAAACCAAACACCCCCCTAAATCTTCTATTAACAACTATGACATCATCATCATCGATGTCTTGACAATCATTTTCCTTATTTTATCATCATCATTGATGTACTTGATCACTGATGAGGATGAGAATCGAACCACTCTTAGGTATGGATAGATAGCCTTAAAAAAAAACATAAGTATATATTTTTGGAAAATTTGTAATTATTAATCCCAACTTTCACCCATTTTCTTTCATTAATCCCAACTTTCAGTTATTACTGATTAATCCCAACTTTAGTACCCTTTTTTTTTATTCGGCCATTTTGACTGGTGACCGGTTTAACAAGTCAACCTATTCCTTTGTTGACTTAGGAAGGTGATTTCCCTCCCTAATTAAATGCTGCCTCACCTCCTTCAACCACCCCTCTGTTCTAATTAATTCCCCGCCATTACTCCTCCCCTTTAAGCTTCTCTTCTTTCCATTAACAGCAAAAAAAATTTATCAACGACCCACAATTAAAGGCGAAAGCGACTGTTCATCAAAATTTGCAAGTGATCGAGTTTCCATTTTGGGTAAAAGCGCTGAACTTGGAGCAAGACTCTGCTGATCTTCCATTTGAGGTAAAACCCTAAATCCGTACTTGTTATGATGCTTGAATGGTGTTTGTTTGCATCTTTTTATGGAAAATGTGATAACTTTAGGTCGTTTGTAGTTTAATTTGATGAATATATGCTGTTTTTGTTTTGTGGAATGATTAAAATGTGAATGGTAGGTAATTGTTATTGTTTGCGAATTTTTGGAATTGTGGGTGTAATTGTTGCTTATTTTTCTAGGCTTTGGTAGAATTGATTGCTTTGTTGTTTAATGTTGATGCAAATTGTTAGGTTAACATGGTTGGTACCTTTACTCTGAAGATATGGTATGGGGGAGTGTTTAAGCTTGTTAGTAATGGTGAATTAGTGTACCGGGGAGGGTCTGCTTGGACAAAGCAATTAGAACCTGATGTTTTATCGTATTCTGGGTTAATTGAACTGGTTGAGGGGATTTGTGGAAAGAATTATGGGGGTCTGTGTTATTTAGTCCCTGAAGTGAGTTTAACCAATGGGTTGAGGAAGTTGATGAATGATGATGATGTTTGGGAGGTTTCATATTTTGGAGACAAACATAGATGTGTGGAGGTATATGTACAGCCTATTCAAGAGGCACCTGTACTTGAAACAATTGAAACCCCACGTGTTGAAACACACTTCCAACCCCTAACCCAAGCTTCTCAATCATATGCAGCTACTACAAAAGCCAAAAAACATACCCCAAAAAAGGCCCCACCACAAAGTCAAGATGCTTTGACTCCAGGAATTAGGTCAAGTGGTAGAAGAAAACAGCCCACTGCCCCACATTTATTATCAAAAAAGCCCCCATTGGATACTGATGCCTCCTCACCTACTGAAAAGCAAACCCCCAGCTCACTCATTCATAATGCACCTAAACAAAAAGCAGATCTAGCTTTAGGTTTTAAACAACCAACTGCATCCACCAAAACCCCTTCCACCAAAACGAAGAAGAAAACCACTTCACCAGTTGAACATAAAAGACAACCAAGTGCAGCTGTTGATGACTTTGAGTGGTATGATAATAAGCCTGACAGTCCACTCCCTTTGAATGAGTTGATTGGAGATTATAGTGAAGAGAGTGATAGTGAAGATCCAACATTTGTGCCTGAGTGTACTACAGATAAGGGGAAGGGAGTTGGTTTGGGAGACAGTAGTAAGGGGAAGGGTGTAGTTTTGGGAGACAGTAGTAAGGGGAAGGGAAAAGTTGTTGCTGAAGTGTACAGTGATGTGGATACTGATGATGATTCAGGGTTTGAAGATGAGAGAGATGCTTTTTTAGAGCACTTAGATCTAGAGGTTGAGGATGAGTTTGAGGAAGAAATCTTAGAGGAGCAGCAACAATTTGATTCAGATGTCAGTGATGATGAGTACAACACTGCTAGAGAGAGAGTGAATGCTTGGAACAAGGGGATAGTAGAGCTAGCCCAGAATTTGCAAAGGGAAGCAGCTGCAGGGAGGCTTAGTTCACAGGCTGAGCCAACAGAATGAGAAGGTACTGTCACTGGTGCTCATGAAAATTTGAGTGATGCAGACAGTGAGGAAGATGAAGACACCCCACCATCTTCTGAAGCTGAGGATGATGGTGTAGGTAGAAGAAGGAGATCTAGTCTTTTAATAGGCCCTAACACTGATTTTAGTCAATTTAAGTGGAAAGTAGGGTTGAGATTTGCTAGCAGGGAGGATTTTAAGGAGGCAGTAGCAAAATATGCCATTCTGCAGGGGAAGAATTTGTTTATAGCTGTTAGTAACAAAAATAGAGGGCAAAGGGTAGGGGTGAAGTGCAGTGAGGGCTGCCCTTTTTATGTCTATGCTTCATGGCATTCTAGAAAAGCTGCATTGCTGGTGAAGAGGGTTGTCAGTCAGTACACTTGCCAGAGAAACATGAAGATGAATAGGCAAATGAAGTGTTCATGGGTGGCCAAGCAATTTATTGAGGTGTTCAAAACTAGGCCTCACTGGCCTGCAAAAGAAATAATTGAGTGCATAAGGAGAGCATACAAGGTGGTAATTAAAAGGGAGTTTTCTTATAGAGTCAAATATGCAGCTCACAGATTGCTACATGGTTCTATGCATGAACAACCAGAAAGTGGGTGGATACTTAGCTGAATTGGAGAAATGTAGCCCTGGTTCTAAATCAGAGTTTTTAACAGTCATGCCCAAGCAGCCGCCACCAGTGTTTCAGAGGCTTTTTATGTGTTTTGAAGGGTTAATGAAAGGATGGAGGGAAGGATGCAGGAAGTTAATAGTTGTAGATGCATGCTTTTTGAAGACTTTCCTTGGTGGGCAGCTGTTATGTGCAGTTGGTAGGGATGCAAATGACCAAATGTATCCCATAGCTTGGGCTGTGATAGAGGGGGATAACAATCTGAGTTGGGAGTGATTTTTCATACATTTGGTAGCATGCTTGGACCTTGGTGAAGGTGAAGGATTATCTGTTATCTCTGATGAGCATCAGGTTAGCCTCTCTCTGATATTGATTCATTTTTATTTAATTTCAATGACAAAGAGAAAATTTGCTCATTTTCTGGTTTTGTTTGCTTGTTTATAATGCAATTACATAGGCAATCTTGAATGTTGTTGCTTTAGTTCTGCCCAAAGCAGAACATAGGCATTGTGCAAGGCACATTTTTGCCTTGTGGCACAAGACTTATAGAGGTGATGAGTTGAAATTGCAATTTTGGAAAATTGCAAAGTCATACAATGAGGCAGATTATAAGTATGCATTGACTGAGCTTGAGGTGATGAACCCAGAAGCAGCTGTAGCATTCCAGAAATCAATGGCGGAACATCATGGGGGCCAAAGGGGCCTTGGTCCCCCTCAACTATAATGCTACACATTAGAAAGTACAGTATATTATAGTAGGATATGTATGTGTGGTCCCCCTCAACAATTTAAAAAAAAAAATTAATTAAACTAAAGTTTCCTAAAAGACACCGTGTACTGCTACTTGTATATGAAATGTAGTGGGGCCTTTTGTTGTCCTCTTAATAAAATTAATAAAATAAAATAATAAAAATAAAGAAAGTTGACTACTACCTTTCCTAATCTCATTATACGAGATATCCAACTACAAGTAGCTTCTTGTATAAGCTAAACATAATAATAATTAAAAAAAAAACAAAACAAAGGGTGGAAAACAAAAATCGCTTTTCTAATGTAAAACAAAAAAACCCAAAAGTTTCAGTTAGGCCTTCATCAGTTCATCTACTTGCGGCGACTCTTCCTCAGTTCCTCTTCTCTTCAATTGTTCAATTTCAACATTATTCAAGCTATTTCAGGTAAATTGATTGTGAACTTTTTTTTTTCCCCTTATTTCTGATGTTGAATTTAATGTTAATTGCACAATTATAATAATATATATTGAGGTTATGTTAATTTTAAGAGTTGAAATTCTAGGTTTTAATTTTTATTAAAAATTGCAAGAAATTTGATTTTGCTTATTTACTGAATTATTATAATTTTCTTTCATTTAGATTTGAAGAATGGTAACAAAGAGGACTATTACATCTTATTTTGCTCCCAAAAAAAGAGAGAGAATTGTTGAAGATTCAGACAATGCTGAACCAATTGAGGTTAGTGATAAAGATGAGCCAATTGTTGAACCTAATGTTGATTGCACTGCTAATGAACAACCACCTAGTGAAGAGGGTGTTGGAGTTGATTTTTTAATGCGTGATCCTGGTTTGCGTAAACAAATTGAAACTTATGATTCTGATGAAAAGGATTTAATTAGGAGAGCATACATTGATTTTGGGCCATATCAACCTAAACTTTCTAAGTACCCATACTCTGATCCCGAAAAACATCCACGTAGGTTTTAGAAAAGTTGGTATGAGAAGTTTCCTTGGTTAGAATATACTCCGACAAAAGATGTTGCCTATTGTTTTTATTGCTTTCTTTTTGCAAAAAAACCTCTTGGGAGATGTGGCTCGGATACATTCACAGTAAAGGGCTTTCAAAATTGGAAGAAAGTTAATAGTGGGAAAGAGTGTGCATTTTTGTGTCATATGGGGAAGGATTCTAATTCAACCCATAATTTTGCAACAAAGTGCTATTTTAATCTTAAAAACCAATCTTGTCACCTTGAAAAAATTGTAGAAAAACAAAATGCTGAGGAAATAGTTAGAAATCGGTTACGCCTTAAGACATCAATAGATGTTGTTAAGTGGTTAACATTTCAAGCTTGTGCATTTAGAGGACATGATGAGCGTTCTAGCTCGATTAATCAAGGGAATTTTTTGGAGATGTTAAAGCTTTTGGCATCATATAATAAAGAAGTTGATTCTGTTGTTTTGGACAATGCCCCAAAGAATGCTAAATACACATCTCCACTAAGCCAAAAGGAGATTCTACATGTGTATGCTAGTAAAGTGAAAAGTACTATTCGTAAGGAAATTGGTGATGCTAAGTTTTGTTTGATTGTTGATGAATCTAGAGATATTTCTAAAAGGGAAAAAATGGCTCTTGTCGTGAGATATGTGGATAAAAGTGGCTTTGTGAGAGAACGCTTCTTAGACTTGGTTCATGTTAAAGACACAACTTCCAAAACTTTGAAAAATGAGATTTGTGCAGCTTTATCTCATCATGATCTAAGTCTTCAAAATGTAAGAGGCCAAGGGTATGATGGTGCGAGTAATATGCGTGGAGAGTGGAATGGGCTACAAGCTTTATTTATGAAAGAGTGTCCTTATGCCTATTACATTCATTGTTTGGCTCATCAATTGCAGTTAGCACTTGTTGCTGCAGCAAGGGAAGTGCCTCAAATCCATACCTTCTTTCAACAATTGATTTTTGTTGTTAATGTGGTTACAAGCTCTACTAAGCAACACGATGAGTTACAAGCGACTCAGTTGGCAGAAATTCAACATCTAGTTGAAATTGAGGGTCTTGAAACAGGAAAGGGTCTTAATCAAATTGGTACATTACAACGACCTTGTGATACAAGATGGAGCTCACATTACAGATCAATATGTAGTTTGCTAAGAATGTATCGTGCTTCTCGGTCCGTTCTTGCTGACATTGCTTCTGAGGGAACAACATATGATCAAAGAGGTGATGCTCTAAATGGATTCAAGTTGTTAATGCCATTTGAATTTTTGTTTAACTTACATGTGGTGAAGGGGATTATGGCCATTACTGATGGGCTTTGTCAAGCTCTACAATTAAAGACCCAAGATGTTGTGAATGCAATGCACTTGGTCTCCACTACAAAGACATTACTTCAAAATTTGAGAAATGATGGTTGGGTGAGTTTGTGGTCAAATGTGAGACAATTTTGTGAGATATATGATGTTGCTATTCCTGACATGAATGCTCCTTACTTTGATGTGATGAAATCTATTAGGCGACAATCAAGACAAAAGGACATTGTGACAATGGAACATCATTACCGGGTGGATATATTCTTTGCTGCCATAGATCGACAATTGCAAGAATTAAACACCAGGTTCAGTGAACGAGCTACCGAGCTTCTTATTTTGAGTTCAGCCTTGAACCCCATAGATGGTTACAAATCATTTAATATTGAGCATATTTGCAAGCTAGATAGAGACTTCTATCCTAAAGACTTCTCAGATCAAGAGAAAGAACATCTAAGTTATGAATTGCAGCACTACAAGCTTGACATTCCTATTCATCTTGAGTTGAAGAACTTGTCCACTCTTGGTGATTTGTGTAGAGGATTGGTGACTACTGAGAAATATAAATTGTATCCTCTTGTTGATAGGTTAATTCGCCTTGTATTAACTCTCCGTGCATCCACCGCAACAACTGAGAGAGCTTTTTCAGCAATGAAGATTGTGAAAACAAACCTTCGAAGTAAAATGGAAGACAATTTTTTGAGGGACTACTTGGTGGTGTATATTGAAAAGGAGATCGCAGAGACACTTAGTGAAGATTCCATCATAGATACCTTTTACATGATGAAAGAGAGGCGAGCACAGCTCAAATGAAGTTTATAAAGGTATGTTTATATACGGAATTTTTCAAAAGTTTATTGTTAAGTATATTCCTTTAATTTTGCTATAATTTCTTAGAAGTTTAAGTGTGGAAACTTTTTGAGAATATTGGTTGTAATTATAATATGATTTCGGTATTATTAGTATTTGTTCTTCTTCGGTCCCCGCCTTGTTTATATCCTGGTTCCGCCCCTGCCAGAAATACAATCCTCATCTATTCTGTAGAGCATTCTTAAGCACTGATGTGAAGACTGATGCAATAACAAGCAACATTGCAGAAACTTTCAATGGATTCATCATAAATGCAAGGACAAAACATCTGTTATTCATGCTTGAGGAGATTAGAAGTCAATTGATGCAGAGAATGGTGAAAAAAGGCAAGACATGGAAAAGACAACTACCTATCTTTGTCCTAGAATACAGTCAAAGCTTGACAAAGAGAAAAATAAGGCAGCCTACTGTGAAGTTCTGCCCTCAACTGACACTCTATTCAATGTGTCTTACAACCTTGATCAGGTGGTTGTAAACCTTGAGGTAAAGACCTGCACTTGCAGGAAATGGGACATGCTTGGCATTCCCTGTTGTCATGCTGTAGCATGTGTTTTCTTTGCCAACAAGGAAGCTGAGCAATTTGTTCATCCCTGTTACAGGAGAGAGGTTTACCTAACATCATATGCAGGTAACATGGTTTCTTTAGCTAGTTTATAAGAATTGCATGGTGTTGTTGCTAACTGATGTGGTTATGGTACAGGTTCAATTCCACCCCTTGCTGGAGAGAGGTACTGGCCTAAAGTAGCCCTTGCATTGGACCCACCCCCAATCAAAATAGGTCCAGGAAGGCCTAGGAAGAATAGGATCACAGATCCTTTTGAGAATCCAAAGAAACATGGTTCCTTGATAAAAACTGGTGTTGAAATGACTTGCACAGTTTGCAAAGTTAAGGGGCATAATAAGAGGAGGTGTCCAAATAGGGACACAACAATCCAATCTGAGCCACCTGCTAAAAGAGCAAGGGGAAGACCAAAGAAAAATGGAGAGCAACCCCATTCCACTGTATCTGCACCATGTGAGCCTCAACTGAACACAACTGCTGCAGCACAACACCATACTGTCACAGCACAGCCTACACAGTTAGGAAGAGGGGGAAGAGCTATCAGAGGAGGAAGAGGCTCCAGGGGACAGGGAACAAGACCATCTTCTTCTGCATCTGCACCAACTGGTGGCTCAGGGAGGGGACAGGGAAGAAGTGGCAGAGCCAGAGGTAGGGGAAGACATCAATTGCCTAGAGGAATTGGTGTTTTAATTGGAAATGATGGGTCTTTAATCACAGAGGTTAGGAACAACTGAACTTTGGTGAATTATTGTTGTTTGTGATGCATAATTATTTGTTACTAACTACATTCTAATTCATGTCTCAGTTAAGGAATGCAAGGTCAACTGGAAGACCAATGACCAGGTCAGTCAACCAGCTAGGTCAGTCAAGCCAGCAATCCACCCTTCACCAAGGAACACAACCTTAATGTTTTAAGATTACAATTTGAGGTAGTTGTAGTAAACTTTTGGTACATGTGTGTACAAACTGGATGCTTAAGTAGTGTATGTTGGGAGTGGCAGCATTTTGCTTTAGTTTAGCTTCCTAACTAAAGCCTAATTTTGACAGCAACTATGCTGTTTAACAGTGATATTTGGATTTGGATGTTATGTTGTGGTGACTTATATAATTAGATGCATGTTTATATGACTATTATGGTGACATGATTGCAAAATTTATAGAAAAACTAAGATCTGCATTTTATTGATCAATGTCATTGTTACAAGATCCACCATAACCTCTTAACATTACATTACCCCTACTTCAAGTACACAACAACTATGCCAAACAACAACCATGAGAAAAATAGAGCCATTAACAACTGAGTCTCAGTCCTTGATGCCTTTACAAGTTGCATCCTAAGTTGACAGAGTTCTTTTTTCAACTCTTTCACCAAATCTTCCAATTTCAGTTTCTTTCCCTCCAATTTCTTCACTCTATCTTCAAATGAACTCATATGGAGCTCCATTTCTGCAATAGTTGTATCCTTCTCAAATATTTGAAAGCGTAGATCTTCCTCCACAAGATTACAATCAACCCATTTCATAAAATTACAATTGGTTTCCTGCACATCCAAACACAACAATTTAGTCATAAATTACAAGTTCAACCCTAATTCAAACAAACTAAAATTCGAGTACCCAACAATGAAATTAAACAACCCAACTACACATACTGGCCATTTCGGACATCCATAAAACTTAGCCCCAATATTATGGCCCCTTTTGACTGTTCGAACCACCGCAACCATTCCGCATGAACATCTAGTTCTTGGATATGTCCCTCCCCTTGTGTTCGAAGATGAGCCAGAAGAACCGCCAGCCATTAAAGAAAAAGAGTGAGGAAATAGGATTTCGATTTTATTTGAAGGACAAATTACAATTACAATTACAAAAAGGCCTAATTTTGAAAGGGGAAATTTGAAGAAGAAGAGTGATGAAACAGGGGTTGCAACGGCTAAATTTGAGGGAAATAAATAGCAAAGGGGTATTTTGTTTACCGTTTTTTTTTAAAAAAAGGAAAAATTAAATTTATTTTGCAACAGCTCCACGTCAGATTAAACCGGGTACAATAGGTTTGGTAACCTGTTGGACCGGATAAAAAAAAAAGGGTACTAAAGTTGGGATTAATCAGTAATAACTGAAAGTTGGGATTAATGAAAGAAAATGGGTGAAAGTTGGGATTAATAATTACAAATTTTCCTATATTTTTTACAAAATACTATGTTCTTTACAAAACAACGTCATAGTTATATATTCTGCGCATTTTTTTGTCTGTATCAAGCAACATGCTTTACCTTAAAATTTTCAGGCCAACGATTCTCTCCCAGTTACCACGGTCGCCGGTCGGGATTATAACAAATAATAAGAATGTAAGTTTACATTATACATATACGGATTACGGAATGCCGTATATTCAACGCCAACGTTGACTAAAACCGAGTGAAGAAATCGAGATCAAATTTTCTCTCTCCTCTCTCGCCTGAAATTGCCAAGTGAAGCAGCAGCAGCATAACAATGGCGATTTTATCGAGCAAAGGTTGGACCAGCTCCAGAATTTCCACCATTGCTTGTCGCGTCTTCTTCTTTGTCATCTTCCTTCAGATCCCTCTCTTCAAGTTCGTTACTCTCTCTCCCCAATTTTGCAATTTTCTCCTGCGCATTTCTCAATTCGCTAAATCTGCAATTAATTTTTTCCGATTCTACTCAATTCGCTAAATCTGCAATTAATTTTTTCCGATTCTACTCAATTTTAAACCAAATCAGTTGTTAAATTTGATGAAACAGTTTAAGATCTTGTTTCTTCGTTAATCTGCATTTGTGCTGAATTATTAATGCTTGCAATCGATTCAATTTGAAGAATGTATTTCTAAGCTGTAATTATTGACGTAATTTGCATTAATTTTGAATCCGGTAGACTTTCTGCATATAGAGCTGAATTCTACCTCGTTGTTAGGATAATTATTACTTGAATCGGGAGAATTCATGAGTTTTACTGATTGTTGATACATTATCACTTGAATCGGAAGAATTTATTAGTTTTACTGATTGATTAGTACTGTGTTCTGATTGGCTTGATTATATGTTTTGTTTGCAATGAATGATTGAATGCTAGAAATAACGGCACAAAGAAAATCTGTGATCATTGGATTTGCTTAGCAGTGCTATGATTTAAGATAGTTTGGTAAATTGGCCATCATTAATTCATTATGGTGTTGAAAAAGTTGGATGTTAGAATATTGTTGTATCATCTACGGTCTTCAGTAGCAATAATGTATGTTTGGAAGAGTAATAATAACTTATCTCAAGGATGAATATGGACATTATTGAATTCGATTAGTTTAATGTAGGAATTGGATTTGATTCGTTATGTGTGGAAAGCATGATTTAAAGCGTTCATGTTGGACTTGACGTTTCTGAGATGTCTCTTGAACATGCTTATTGTGCTGTTGTATGGGTTTTGTAGTAGCTGTATTTGTTTGGTTCTTAAATTGTACAATGTTTTGCAGTTGCTATCTATGGTGACATTTATTTCTCCTTTTTTTGTTATCCATGAGTTAAGAGAATTGGATTTGAATTCGTCATGTATGGAAAGCTTGGCTGAGTATGTTCACGCTGGGCTTGACTATTGCGAAATGATTTCATGCTGTATGTTTTAATAATAGTAATAATTATAGTTGGTTCTTTACTTCCTATACAATGTTTTGCAGCTGCAATCCATGGTGGCTATTATTCCTATGTTTTCTGCTTCTTGAAATTGATGTTTAACCATCAGTATGGTTAATTTTATTTCGTAGGAGAATATTTAAATAGATCATAGCCTACATGCTGTAATTAAATTTTCATCTGATTGCTTCTATTGATCCTCATAATCATGCGTACTACCCCATATGCTCTTAATTGATTGCAACATATCTATTTCATGGACTCCAATGCAAACTTTGGCCATTAATGTCTATAACTATTTTTTTAAAGATTATATAAAGTCAATCTTTATACCTTAATTCGAATCTAACAAGACTTACTGATAATAAAAAATTTGCGGTCGAAGTGTGTAAAATTTGAACACCATAATAGGTTGTAATCAGTCAAGGACGGACGAGGTCCCTTCATTTTTATGATCATTTCCTACATGCATTTCCTTATGCCACAAAGAATTATATTGTTGGTGCCAAACTATTTGAGGTTGTTGGTCTTTGCTTGCAATCTTGCTCTTATGAAATATTATTTGTAGTTGTTTATTATGAAAAAGGAAGGTATTTAAATGTTATTACTTTGATGTATATCGGTATATGTGTCAGACTTATTAATTTAAATTTGGTTACTGAAAAGAACTTATTAAATGGAGACTTGCAAAATAATGTTGGTGAAACCATTTAGAACAGTACGTTATTGGATCACTGTAGCTATTATGTTACTTTTTTCCTAGGAATATGACTATCTCAGCTGTCCTTAACTTTTCGTTTATATATTTGTAGAGTACCATGCAGATCTGGTATGTGCACAACCCCAGTTCACGTGACATCTTCTCAATTAATTGCCAGTGATATCATTCCTGTACCGGTTGTAAAAACCCTTCTTTTTCCTGGAGCCGTGGTACATGGACTTGTCAAAAATTTGACAGTCCCTAGCTGGAACAATCTCGTGGATATCTACAATCTAACTAGCGTCAAAGATGCCCCTGTTGCACTTGATTTGAAGCGCTTAGAGGTACAAATTAATAATCTATCTTCTATATGTCAATTATAACCAGGGAAATTTTAAGATGTTATACATGCTAGATTGTTCTCAGATATCAGTTGCTGAAGTGATAGTCAAGGCTATTTTCTCGAATATTGTAACTGTTGGTTTTTGTTTGCTGTCCTTTGAATCTTGGGCTTTGTTCTTTATTGGTCTATCTGAAACTTGGGTACAAATGCCTGGAAAAACCTTCATGATCTTCAGTTTAGGATTCTATGGTTTGTCCACATGCTCCTTTCTTGTTTAAATAGTTATTTTCAAAATAGAGTAGAATTCAACCATATGAAAAGTTCCCTTTTCAGCCCCATTTCTCAACTTTCTGCTTGAAAAAATAGTTGCTGCTACACCTAGTCCATATATTTGGCACCTTGTAATATGTTTTCAATTTCTACATGTCTAAACATCATAGTAATGGAAAAAAGGTGATTGGTATGTCAGATGAGTACTTTGCACAGTTCGCACCATATGCAATCTGGTGATTTGATGGTAATACATTACAGTATTATGCAGTTTTGATGCATACGTCACATACGTGAGAACAGTTTTGCAACTGTGCTTTGTTCAGTACATTAGAATTGAGTAATCTTGATTCATTTAGGGTAAGGTTGCCTACATCTTGACTCAATTCAATGTTTCAGACATTTATTTTGGTGTGTTTGTGTGTGTGTTTGGGGGGGGGGGGGGGTTCTGTTGAATTTGTTTCGCTGGAAAAACTCAAGACATTGTTTCCTTCTGCTAATTGGCAAACATCTATCTATGGCAGTTTCTTTTATAGAAGGGTATGCATGGATGTCAAATGTTAATTGTAATGCCATACATACCTCTGACGAGCAGTTTATGTATTCATTATCTTCATTACCTTGCCCATTGCAAGAGTTTAGCTTTATAAATTCCCTTCTGGATTCAGTTAAGTACCAAGCACTCTGTGATAAGGCCATCAATTTTTTTTTTAGCTACATTAGTCTCCTCCCCCCCCCCCCCCTTTCATGTGTCGTGGCCGTACCTGACTAGGAGTATGTTAAGACATTGTCTGCTCCTTGATTGTAAGCTATGCATATTGTGAGTTAGTCAACACAATTTAAAGATTCTGTTAACACGCTTTTATGATAATAGAGCAGGCTGGTAGTAATTTTTTTGTTGAATTTCTTATTAGAGTCTGGTTTTCTCTTTGCTAGTCTTTTGGACACAACCCTCTTGCTTTTCTACTAAGGATCTTGGAACATTATACTTGACTTAGGCAACTGTGTGTGCATGATTGAAACCTTGTTCATACCAGCACTCGGCACTATGATTTCTAGAAATATGAGTACACTTATGCACATCAGAGCTTCCCCCATATTGCTGTTGGATAGGGTCCGAAACAGAACACTCTGTGAGAGAGAGATTAGATGCAGCATTATATTCATTGATTTTTTTTTTTTATGCTGTACATACTTATAAATTTGTGTCTAGAATACAATGACAATATTTTCCTGACTAAGCTTTCTTGGGCTGTTTTTTTTTTTTTTTCGTAATTCTTAAGCTAATTTGCTTTCTGAACTGGTATTCAAATGCTATCTTAGTGATCTATGCCTTCAGAGAATTGATAGTTTTCGGCAATTTCAATAACTCAATATTAAGATGATATGGATGTAGCCTGTACTTTTCTTGACGATATTAATGGTGTTCAGTTTGTGCTTTTGTACAATATTGGACTTCTGGTTCTCTTTTGTGCCTTAATTTTCCTCCAAATTTTAATGATCTGGAACTTGTTTTAATGATCTATTTTCGTGAACTCCTCAGGTTTTGGCAGGTAGCTACTTCTGTGTGGCAGGTGCTTTAATCGGCATTCTGAAACCAGGAAGAATGAGCATGTTTGGCACACTCCTGATAGTTTGGGGTCTGGTCAAGGAAGGAATCCTTGCACGACCGGCAAACACAGATCCTACACAATCTATCTATGTCTATCCTACGATGCTGCTCGCCCTTGTATGTGCTTTCGCATCTGTCAAGTATGATATTAAGAAGGCCATGAGAAAACCTGCTCCTAGACCCACTGCAAAACCTCTTCAGAGCTCTTCAAAGTCCAAGCTGAAATGAGCTATCCTGTAAACCCACATTACCCTGTTTCCTCTTGCTTCCATGTCTTATGAGCACGAACTTGCTTGTTCAACTTTCTACTGTTCTTCATTAGCGGATTCTTTGTTTTGACGAGAGAGTTGGATCCAGAGTGGAACAGTTAAACAGATACGAGGTTTTCATTTTCCCACATCGTGTTGAAAGAAGATTGGAAAAAACAGACCACATCGTGATGTTGAAATGAATTTCCGCAGCCTCAAGCAAACTTTCACTTGAATATTGTTGGCATGTTATGTCAAAGCATTTGGTGGGGTGGGGGTTCTTGAAAAAACTTGTGTGGATAATTTCATTTCGTTACTTTTTGATTCCTTTGAATGCACTCAAGTTTAATGAGTTGAAGTTTGTTCTTGGCTTTATGCTGCTGCTCCTAAAATGCAGGCCAGCTTGCTATTTTTTTAATTGCAGGACCTATAACTCTATAAGTACTTTCAATTTACAAGGCCTACCAGTATTGTGGAGATTAAGTTCACTTGTTGGGAAAGGAAGTTGCATTATTTTTGTCCCTGACAAAAATTATACTCGTACTACATATTTCGCATAAATTTACAAAGAAATTTAAATGTAATACGGACTAAATATTTCTTTTCAACAAAGCTATGATTGGCTTATTGATCATTTTCAACTAATCAACTATCATTTATTTGAACAAAACCAACATAAGATATTTTATTAGTTGCTAATTTTTACATGTACTTCTGTTTCTTACTTGTATTATTTACAACAAAATGATATTATTTGTGAAACACAAAATATTCTTTTAATCCCATAAAAAAAAAGTTATTTTATTGCAAATAAATTTAAAATTTTTGTTACCTTAAAAGTACAATTCTTACACCAAATTAGCTATTTGGTCTTGCTTTATTACCCCTTTCCACCCAAGTTTTGCACTTTTACTTTGTTCCTTACTTCTCCAATAACTCTTTCAAGTTAAAAAAAAATAAATAAAGTTTGATGCTGAAGTATGAAAGTTCCCTTGAAGGTGACTGGAAGTTGGAAGGAAATGGAGCTTTCGAATCAACTTTTTCGATTTTAAGGTTATAAATATCTGCCTTCTCAAAATTCAAATTAATTACAAATTCTACAAATTTCAGGTGGTTTATTAAGTAGCAAACAATTCAACTTCATTTCAATCCAACATCAATTTTGGTAAGTTTATTCTCCTGCAATTATTCAATTTCAGTTATTATTCTTATGAAATTAATGTTCTGCATTCGCCATTTCTTCTTTTTATCTGACATTCACCTACCTGAACTTATTGGAATTTATTTGAGCTTACTATTGAAAATAATCTATATATACTGTAGCTGTAAATCAATTTTTTTTTCTTTGATGATAAATTTTTTTATGCAAATATTAAAGTATTGAATGAGTAGGTTGTCCTCTTTACACTTGAGATGTGTTCATAGTTTTTAATTTAAATCAGAACACTGTTTCTTAATTTTTGAGTATGAGTTCACAATTCGCTACCTAATTTGTTAAATTAGTCTAAAAATTAACAATTTGGTAACATAATTTGCCAGTGTATTGATGGGTTGGGTTACTTGGGTGAAGATCCCAGCTAAATACTTGTACTCTTAGGGCAGTAGGATTATCTTTAATAACTGGTATTCTCAACATCTCTTGTTTATTTGGTGATTGAGTTTTATAAATTTCGGAGTAAGGGCCTGTTCTGATTTACTGAGTTGAGCTGAGCTGAACTGAATTGTTTATGAGAGAAGGAAATTAGGAATCGAACTGAATTGAATTAAGCTGAAGAGAACACGCCCTAATTCATTGGCTAATTTTCAAGGACCGTCTTTAGTTTTTTTTTGTTGAGATGGTCATTTCTTTGATGATATTTTCTTAGAGATAAGTTGAGAATCAGGGATTATATTCAAGAAAATGAAAACAAGTGTGTTAGTACGATATGCACTTGAGCAAGTAATGGGAGTTCAGATGGTTAAAACTTTCCGCAGTCTTGAGTTAAAGGCTCATTCGGAAAAGGGGCAGAGGGTTTATATTCCCTACAACAGGGACACAGGTTGTTATTGTATTAAACTTTGTGTAATCATTAAGTGTAGCGGGTGCCCTTTACGTTGTACAATAGGAGCAACATACAGATGATTCAGTATTCAAAAGCAAACTGTAGAATCCTCACTTTGGTGAATTTAGGCCCCTTCTTGATAATTCATAGATTTGTTGTAGAATCCTCACTTTGGTGAATTTAGGCCCCTTCTTGATCAACTTCTACATTTGTTTATTACAGGATGACAAAAATAGAACAAACTTGATAAGAGATGTGGATATATTAAGATTAGTACAGTATAATGCCTGTCTTTCGATGTTTGCTGTTTTCTGATCATAGGCTTGGGCAGCCTGGTCTTACCTGTAACGTGAGAAATTCGTGTGATTTTTTGTTGAACTTTATGTAGAGGAAATTATTTTTTAATAGTGAGCAACCCAGTAAGCCTTTATACAAATCAAAACGTAAGAACCAAAAATAGCTTGAGCTGGAGAACTTTACTTGTCTCACTGCCTCTTTTCCTTTTGCTAGGAAAAAAATAAAATAAAGGAAAGCATGGGTGATCTTAGCAAATGGGTGTCTAATTCATTACTGCACAAGCTTGAATCATTGCCAACAGTTTCCTCAAATTGTTGCATCTACAGAGTCCCTGAAAATCTTCGAAAGGTAAATGAGGATGCTTATCGACCTTTGCTTGTGTCAATTGGCCCAGTCTACTACGGCGATCCAAAGCTGATAGCTATGCAAGAACAAAAATTGAGGTACTTGCAATCTTTTCTTCTCCGATCCACCTCTTACAAGTTAGATAATTATGCTGAAGTTATAAGAGGATGGGAAGAGGTAGTTCGCCAAAGTTATGTTGAGACTATAAACCTACTTAGTGAACATTTTATTGAAATGCTGCTCATTGATGCAATATTTATCATTGAGCTCTTCTTGAGGAGTTGTTTCCATGAGTTTATAGATGAAAATGACCGTATATTCAACAAACCAAGGATGATCTTACAAGTCACTCGAGATATAAGGCTAGAAGAAAACCAACTACCTTTTTTTCTTCTCAAGGGTCTTTACGACCTTGCCTTCAGGCCCTCTTCACAAAATAACCAACTTCCTTTCCTTGATATTACTTATAAATTCTTCATGGGAAAAGATGAAGTTGTTCCTCCAAGGATAGCAAGTGCAGATGTAAAACATCTGGTTGATTTTTTGAGAATATGTTACCTTCCTTCTGCCTCTCGGGATCAGTTACCTAATACCAAGCAGAACTTTGAGTTTACTTCAAGTGTAAGTGAACTAAGTGAAGCAGGAGTCAAATTTGTGACGAGCCAAAGTAAGAATTTACTTGACATACGATTTGTAAAAGGGGTTTTGGAGATTCCGAAGATTGTGGTGACAGATGATACAGAATCGTTGTTTCGGAACATCATGGTATTCGAGCAATGTCATTATTACTTTGACTCTTACATCATTGACTATTTTGCGTTCTTGGATAGTTTGATCAACACCCCAAAGGATGTGGCCATACTTGTTCAAAGTGGGGTGATTGACAACTGGTTAGGGAATAATGAAGAAGTGGCAAATCTTTTTAGCAAGATCTTCAAGCAGACGGGGCTAAAAACTTCAAAGTTCTATTACTTGGGTATATGTAACGATCTCAATGCATATGCTGGTACTCAATGGAATAGATGGAGGGCCATACTCAAGCATGACTACTTCAGCCATCCTTGGGCTGCTATTTCGGTAGTGTATGCAATTGTAATGTTGATTCTAACCGTTCTACAAGTTGTAACCGGCTTCAAATAAGTAGTTAGCTTGTGATTGTTGCAATTGGAAAGTTGGAGACTTTGAATAAATAGCTTGTGATTATTGCAATTGTGATTTGATTCTGTCTTTGGTTTTATTATAGCATTAAGAGAAGCAATGCTATGACCCATATACAGATGCTCCAAAAATTGTTCTTGCCTATTTACTTCAAAATTCACAATGGGATTCTTTATAACAGAAAGGGTACAATATGATGAAGTGTTGCAGCAGCATCACCAGTATACATTTCCCCTCAATAGAGGAGCTAAACCCTGTACAGTGTACAGGCTCTGCCTCGCTAACTCACCGTTATCAGGTGACAGCAGATCCTGTCAAAAGAATCAGTAGTTGTCTAGACGGAAAGCTACTGAGAGAATTGGTACATCTGGCTTATACTTGATAGATGGCAATCTATTTATTTGGTCATTTGTCCCACCAAATATGATCACAACAATGAGTCAATGAGTTTCGCCTTATTTTGAAGAATAGTTAGAATGTTAGATGCTGAAGTTGGCTGGTAGCTGGAAAAGGACCTTCGTATCTAACTTTTTTGTTGTTAAGGTTATAAATAACTGCTTCTTACAAATTCTATGAAATCAAGTGAGTAGCAAACGATTTAACTTCATTTCAACCCGTCAAAAAAAAAAAAAAAAATCTCATTTCAGCCCAACATCAATTTTGGTAAGTTTATATTCTCCTGCAATTATTCAGTTTCAGTTATTATTCATATGAAATAGAATTGATGTTTGATATGTGTTCTTTTCTCTGGATATCCCTTATTTGAATTCATCAGAAATTATTTGAACTTATTACTTTAGAATTTATAATATATTGCATTGTTTTTTTTTATAAATGACATTTTGATGCAAGTATTGAAGTATTGGTAGAGTGAATGGAGTACTGAAGTATTGGAATTGTTCATCCTTTTTAAAATTAAATTGGGGGATCAGTTTTACCTAATTTGCTTGTATGAGATTTAGTACGAGTTCACAATTCGCTACCTAATTTGTTAAATTGGGTTGAAAATCACCAATTTGCTAGTGTACAGTGTAGGGATGACAATGGGTCGGACTCGGAGCGGATTATGCTAAATCCGACTCAGACTTCAATATCCGACCTCCGACTCCGATTTCGATCCGACCCGACTCCGAGTTTTTTTTTTTCATTATTCAATATACTTTGAGATGTTGGGCTATTTGGGCCTTTACAACCCACACCCAATGCCACTATGACCCACACAAAAATCCACTATCTATTGGAGTTGGAGTCGGATAATCCGTCAAAGTCGGACATTTGTCGGAGTCGGATTTTTTTCTCGGATTTTTTGTAGGATCCGACTCCAACCCTCCTCGATTCGGAGTTGGATTATTTTAACGGAATCGAACTTGGATTACTTTTTTCTCGGACTCGGAGCGGATATTTTACCTCGGATCAGGGCGGAGTAGGGTCGGATCCGGACGGGATTGCCATCCCTAGTACAGTGTACTGCACTATCTAATTTGTTAGATGTACTGAGTGTCTGGGTTCCATTGTGTGTATTGATGGATTGAGTAAATAGTTGGGTGGAAATTCCAGCTAAATACATGAAAAACAGTAGAAATATATTTAGATTCTGTACTCTCACAATCTCCTGTTTATATGGTGAATTATGGAGTAATTAAGTGGCTAATTGTCACGGACCAACTTTACTTTATTTGTTGAGATAGTTGTTTATTTGTTTAGTTTTTCTGAAATATAAGTTGATAATCCGATCCTTTAGCTAGTGATGGTAGTTCAGATGGTTTAAACTTTTCGTGGTCTTGAGTTAAAGGGTCATTCGGAAAAGGGGCAGGGGGGTTTGGATGCACTATGGCAGGGATACAAGGTGTTATTGTATTTAACCTTGTGTTATTGTTGAGTGTAGTGAGTAGATGATTTAGTGTTCGAAAGCAAACTGTAAGAAAAGAAATCAGCTAATATCAGAGTAGAATACTCACTTTGGTGTGACTTTGGTGCATTTTAGTCTCCTTTTACTTTTGATCAAGTTGAGCTTTAATTTGATAGTGAACAACTCGGTAAGCCTTTAAACAAATCAAAAAGTAAGAACCGAAAAAAGAAAGAAAAAGAAAAAAGTAAGGAGTATATTTGAGCTTGGATCTGGAGAACCTTAATTGTCTCACTGCCTCTTTTCATTTTGCTAGGACAAAAATAAAATAAAGGGAAGCAGGGCTAATACCAAACGGGTGGCTAATTCAATACTGCACGAGATTGCATCGTTGCCAACAGATTCCTCAAATTGTTGCATCTACAAAGTCCCTGAAGATCTTCGAAAGGTAAATGAGGAGGCTTATCGACCTTTGCTATTGTCAATTGGTCCAGTCTACTACGGTGATCCTAAGCTGATATATATGCAAAAACAAATATTGAGGTACTTGAAATCTTTTCTTCGACGATCCACTCCTGACAAGTTAGATATGTACGTCGACTCTGTAGCAGGATGGGAAGAGGTAGTTGTTAAATAATTTTGAGAATTTAGACAAAATGTCAAGTTAATTAATTAATTTACTTAGGCAATGGTGTTGTAATTAAGTAAGAATATTAAAGCAAATAATATGTTGAAGGAAGTTTAAGATTGTTCTCGGCAACGAGAAACCCATTAAACGTTAAAATAGCAGTTATGTTAATATGGCAGTTATTGCCATATGACGGTTTTGCTTGGTAAAATATTTATTTATTTAGTTTTGATCCGAATGAAGATGACAAGCATCCAAGAAAAAAGAACAAAGAACAAAAAAACAAAAACACAAGCACACAAACTAGCCTAAACAACTAATTATGGAGGAATGAAGCGAGGCAAGGCCACACCCCTAATATCCTCATCTAAAATACAACTAAGCTCCATAGGAGCATTATTGAAGAAAACTAATTGAGAGTCTTGAACAACTCCGCGGTTGGCCAACCAATCTGCCGCTCTATTGCCTTCGCGATAAACGTGTGCCACTGTCCCTTGCCATCGATCATCATTTATAAGCTCTAGACACTGTATGCCTTACATCATGAACATTTTCACCATACGCCACTTGCTTCTTGAAGAGCTTGGATACAGGCCAGATTGTCCATTTGGATTTCAATTTTATCCATCTAAAGGTTTTTGGCAATTTCCAGACCTCGGACAAGGGCAAGAACCTTCGCTCTAAACGCTGAGCTATAACCAAAATTTGCTGCAAAGGCTTTGATTAGCTTGCCAGTATAATCTTTTATGATGCCCCCTCCTCTAGCAGGACCAGGGCACCCCTTGGCAGCCCCATCACAGTTAAGCACATACCACCCATAAGGAGGGGCGTGCCAAGTGATATTAGCTGGTATCTTATACCTTTTCTTTGCATTAGGACCCTCGAATTCATCCCATATAGCTCTTCTTGCTTCATCATATCTAACTTGGAGGAACGCATCAAAATCAATAGGTAGCTCATCCCTTCGATTGTACACAAGACAGTTTCTCCTGCGCCAAATCCACCAAACCGCAACCCCGAAAAAGGTAGGCCAAGATTATTTTCCTTCGATTGTGTCCTCTTTCGCATTCTCCATTATCCAGTGTTTTAAATCACCTTGAAAGAACCTGTGCATAATAGAATCATCTACCACTTTTCTCCAAATTACTCGTGCTGCAGCACAGTCTCGAATAATGTGGAGAGTGCTTTCTTCTGGAGCTCCACAAAAATAGCATTTGGGAGAGTCCGTCATGTGCCTTCGAAACAAGTTAAGATTCCCTAAAACTCTATCGTGGCAAGCCAACCATAAGAATGCCCAGATTCTTTGTTGAACTGGAGCATTCCAAACAATGTCCCAGCATTCATCATCCAGTACTTCCGTGTGGTGCTTCAAAATACACACAGCCGACTTAATTGAGAACTTGCCTTTATTCCTATCCTTCCAATATACCAAATCAGCCATCGATGGGTCATTTCTTACTTCATAATTTTGGATTTTTTTTCAAGGTACTTTGATCCAGGTAAGGGGAGAAAATGTTCCATCTCCATCCAATTCCTTCCTCCCATATTTCCCCTACAGTCGCCCCAGCAATCTCTATTGGGATTGGGTGCTGAACCAGATCACTTAACGGCTCATCAGTGGCCCTTTTATGGTCCCAGAATAATGTTCTTTTGCCATTCCCAATTGCAACTTTCGATCCAGCATTGAGGGTCTTTGCGTTCTCGGAAATGCCACTCCACACCTTCGAACTACCCATTTTTGGCTCAAACATATCGAGATCACAACGCCCTTTGCAGTATTTGGCCCTCAATACCCTCGACCATAATGCATTGGGCTCCGAGAGAATTCTCCATCCAAGCTTCGTAAGGAATGCAACGTTCGCTTGTTTGGCTGAGAAAATCCCTATTCCTCCTTTCTCAATTGGTCTCTGTAAGACCTCCCGAGATAGGAGATGAATTTTTTTCTTCTCTTCATCTCCTCCCCATATAAATCTTCTCGCCTTCCTATCAATTTCCTCACAAACTGATCTTGGGATTTTGGCCGATTGCATCGAATAAAAAGCCATGGTTGAAAGGGTAGATTTTGCGAGAGTAATTCTGCCAGCCAAAGATAGATACTTTGTCTTCCAACCTGAAAGTCGTCTATCTATTTTTTCACAGAGATGGTTGAAGGTCTCTTTGGTAACCCGACTAGTGAGCGTTGGCATACCAAGGTACATGCCAAAATCGGCAGTGACTTGCATTTGGAGGGCATCACTGATCTGTTGCTGAGACTCATCACTTACATTAGCCGAGAAGTAAACCCTTGATTTTGCAAGGCTTACTTTTTGACCTGAGGCTCTACAAAAGTGCTCCAAACAACAATGAATAATCTCTGCTTGTTCAACACTAGCTTCGGCAAACAAGATTATATCGTCCGCAAAGAATAAATTTGAAAGGGCGGGTCCATCTCTACTAGCATAAATCGGTTTCCACCTTTTATTAATGATGGATTCTTCAATTACTTGGTAGAATCTTTCCATGAACATAACAAAGAGATATGGTGAGAGAGGGTCCCCTTGACGGATTCCCCTACTAGGCTTGAAGCTCCTAGAAGGTTCCTATTCCAAAGCACTTGAAGCGAGGCTGAAGAGATACACTCCATAATAACTTCAATCATTGTAATTGGGATATTCATTTGAACCAAAGTGTCTCTAATGAAAGACCATCGTAACCTATCATAGGCTTTCTCAAAATCGATTTTGATGGCCATGTACCCTCTTTTTCCTTGCTTTTTTCGCATTGTGTGGATAACTTCTTGCACTATAACAATATTATCGGTAATTTTCCGGCCCGGGACGAAGCTAGCTTGTGTGTTCGAGATTAAGATAGGGAGGACTGACTTGAGACAATTAACAATGACTTTCGTAACCACCTTATATGCCACATTACAAAGTCCAATTGGCCGAAATTGGGACGCTAATTCTGGATTTTCAATTTTTGGAATTAAAGTGATGAGAGTATCATTAAGTCTCTCCGGGATACCCTTACCCTCCAATATAGGCACGCATGATAGTGTTAAACACTGTATTTTTAACAATTTTCCAATTTTTTTGATAGAAGAGAGCCTAAAATCCATCGGGCCCGGAGCTTTAAGAGCACCCATCTAGGGATGTCAATGGGGCAGGCCGGGGCGGATGTTGGCCTTCCCATCCCCATCCCCACCTAATATTTTCATCCCCATCCCCATCCCCGCGGCGGGTCCAATTTTCATCCCCATCCCCGCCCCACTGGGTACAACTCCAAAACCATCCCCGCCCCACCCCCACTTGGATATCCATCCCCACCCAAGACCCGCCTAATCCCCACCCAAGATCCACCTAATATCCGTATCTCAAATACACAATCTTACATAATTAATACGAATTATAAAATAAAACATTCTATACACATTTTTGTGTTATAATATAAGTGTCGTACAAAGTATTATTATTAATA
Organism: Chenopodium quinoa; assembly: GCF_001683475.1. NCBI lineage: Eukaryota > Viridiplantae > Streptophyta > Magnoliopsida > Caryophyllales > Amaranthaceae > Chenopodium > Chenopodium quinoa. The sequence continues at coordinate 2,299,947 of NW_018742720.1, read as the reverse complement.
TTGTATTTCATGTAATTATTTTATAAATAGAATAAAAGTATGTAATGTTGTTTTAAAATATATATAGATGTGGGTATGAGGTGGAGATGGGGCGGGTACGAAGTGGGGGCGGGTGGGGCGGGGCGGGGATGGGGCGGGTACAACTTAAAATCCATACCTTCCAATATATAATTGAAACTGCTATAAACCACAAGAGTGACTAGGCCCCCTTATGTTCTTCAATATCCGTACTAGGAGACTATTTTGATCTAATCTTATTCTTTGATTCACATTAACTTGATGTGATATCCCTCCAATCCATGCTCATTTATAACTCCCGAGTCACAACCATCACTCATAACTCATCTCTTCCTCACTCACAAAAGTCACAATTCACAAGTCTACATTATCTATTTTTTGTTATTATATATTACTTTCAAATTAAACTAGCTATTGCTTAAATTAAATCACCCTCTTTACTCTGTATTCTCGTACATTACACAACCTACTGTTTGTTGAGTTTTAAAAATTGCAACCATATGATATCAAGTTACTTAAGTTCCTAAAGAAAAATTGGCTCAATTGATGCATACGGCCATACGGGAGCATGTATTTGGTTCTTATTAATTGAAGTAAAAACACAGTTTTGAGAGAAGTCATACCTTTTTTTGCCAATGTATCTTAACTTCAAACAACAAAAACTGAGGTAAAAAGTCTTTCTTTTATTTATTATTTTCTTTACTTCAAAATTTCAATGTTTGATATGTATTACTTTGGTATCCTTTTATCTACAATTTTCTTACTTTTACTATTCGCATGACATCACACTTTAATTCAGAGCTGAATAGGTGGGAAGTTTTGATGTTTTAAGAAATCGTTGGTGGTAAAATTCAAAAAAAAAAAAAAAACTTTAGGTGGTAATTGCTAAAACAACAATTATTGTAGGTGGTAATTGTCAAAAAATATATATTTATTTATTCAATAAATATAATGGCAAACGTGAAAATATTGTGTTGTAAAAAAATAGGAATAAAGGAAGTATTATAATAGGTTAGGATGAAAGGAAAATAAATGATGCTCAAAATAATGATGATGATTTACTTTAATATTATAATATGCTTCCTAAAAGAATCTGTATACATCTTGTTACGCCTGTAATCTCTACTCATTATTGGCAAATGATCATAGAAAACCACTGGGTTAACTGGGTGCACCTACCTCTATGTGCATCTAAGTTTTCTCTATTCTTTTAATATTGCACCATATTATGCTAAATTTTTAAGGAAATTTTGACAATTATCACCTTATGTTATGTCCATTTTAGCAATTACCACCTCTTCTATTTTTTTTCTTTGAAAATTACCAGTTTTCTATTTTCAAAAACATCAAAAGTTACCACCTTCTTGCCCCCCAACTACCATGTGACGTCATTTTGGACCCATTATTTCCCTTCCCTCCCTATTTTCCTCACATTTCTCATTCCTATTTGGATTTTCATCTCCCCTTTCACTTTTTTTTCCCCCAAACCACCAATAATTGTACGTCAATTTTGATTTGGAGGAGTGAATTGAAGTGTTTTTGATTGTTTAGGGGAAAAAAAGTGAAAGGGGGATGAGAATCGAGTTATTGGAATGAGAAATGTCAGGGAAATAGGGAGGAATAAAGGGAAAGAATGAGCCCAAAATGACGTCATGTGGTAATTGGGAGGCAAGAAGGTGGTAACTTTTGATGTTAGTGGTAATTTTCAAAAAACAAAAAAATAGAAGATGGTAAATGTCAGGGAAATGTCTTGATTTGTACTTTCAAAATATCAATTTTAATACATTTTGACAATTACCGTACCTTCCAATATATAATTGAAACTGCTATAAACCACAAGAGTGACTAGGCCCCCTTATGTTCTTCAATATCCGTACTAGGAGACTATTTTGATCTAATCTTATTCTTTGATTCACATTAACTTGATGTGATATCCCTCCAATCCATGCTCATTTATAACTCCCGAGTCACAACCATCACTCATAACTCATCTCTTCCTCACTCACAAAAGTCACAATTCACAAGTCTACATTATCTATTTTTTGTTATTATATATTACTTTCAAATTAAACTAGCTATTGCTTAAATTAAATCACCCTCTTTACTCTGTATTCTCGTACATTACACAACCTACTGTTTGTTGAGTTTTAAAAATTGCAACCATATGATATCAAGTTACTTAAGTTCCTAAAGAAAAATTTGCTCAATTGATGCATACGGGGAGCATGTATTTGGTTCTTATTAATTGAAGTAAAAACACAGTTTTGAGAGAAGTCATACCTTTTTTTGCCAATGTATCTTAACTTCAAACAACAAAAACTGAGGTAAAAAGTCTTTCTTTTATTTATTATTTTCTTTACTTCAAAATTTCAATGTTTGATATGTATTACTTTGGTATCCTTTTATCTACAATTTTCTTACTTTTACTATTCGCATGACATCACACTTTAATTCAGAGATGAATAGGTGGGAAGTTTTGATGTTTTAAGAAATCGTTGGTGGTAAAATTCAAAAAAAAAAAAAAACTTTAGGTGGTAATTGCTAAAATAACAATTATTGTAGGTGGTAATTGTCAAAAAATATATATTTATTTATTCAATTAATATAATGGCAAACGTGAAAATATTGTGTTGTAAAAAAATAGGAATAAAGGAAGTATTATAATAGGTTAGGATGAAAGGAAAATAAATGATGCTCAAAATAATGATGATGATTTACTTTAATATTATAATATGCTTCCTAAAAGAATCTGTATACATTTTGTTACGCCTGTAATCTCTACTCATTATTGGCAAATGATCATAGAAAACCACTGGGTTAACTGGGTGCACCTACCTCTATGTGCATCTAAGTTTTCTATATTCTTTTAATATTGCACCATATTATGCTAAATTTTTAAGGAAATTTTGACAATTATCACCTTATGTTATGTCCATTTTAGCAATTACCACCTCTTCTATTTTTTTTCTTTGAAAATTACCAGTTTTCTATTTTCAAAAACATCAAAAGTTACCACCTTCTTGCCCCCCAACTACCATGTGACGTCATTTTGGACCCATTATTTCCCTTCCCTCCCTATTTCCCTCACATTTCTCATTCCTATTTGGATTTTCATCTCCCCTTTCACTTTTTTTCCCCCAAACCACCAATAATTGTACGTCAATTTTGATTTGGAGGAGTGAATTGAAGTGTTTTTGATTGTTTAGGGGAAAAAAAAGTGAAAGGGGGATGAGAATCGAGTTATTGGAATGAGAAATGTCAGGGAAATAGGGAGGAATAAAGGGAAAGAATGAGCCCAAAATGACGTCATGTGGTAATTGGGAGGCAAGAAGGTGGTAACTTTTGATGTTAGTGGTAATTTTCAAAAAACAAAAAAATAGAAGGTGGTAATTGTTAAAATGGACATAACAGAAGGTGGTAATTGTCAAAATGTATTAAAATTGATATTTTGAAAGTACAAATCAAGACATTTAAAAAATATCTCACTTAACTGTATTATTCATTACGTATAAGTCACAATAGTTAGTCAAAAAAGAGAGTATAAATAGTGTGAAAGTCAGAGTGGTGCAACATTCATTAATATAACATAAAAGGTATAATGTATTCCATATATAACATGTTATCTATGATTTGAAATTACAGAATGACAGCTAAAACCAAGGATGATGTGGAATCTTCAATACAATACAAGCTTAGTTCCTTACCCAAAATTTCCTCAAATTGCTGCATTTATAAAGTGCCTGGGTATATCCGTGAGGTAAATAGAGAATGTTATCAGCCTTCAGCTGTTTCAATTGGTCCAATTCACTATAATAATCCATCCCTAAAATCTTCGTTGGAGTTAAAATTAAATTATCTCAAATGCTTCCTAGAACTTGCAACCCATACCAATGGCAACAAAGCTTATAGCTTAAGTCAATACATTGACTTAGTAAAAATTTGGGAGGATGAGGCTCGTTCCTATTACGAAGAAAAATTAAGTCTCTCCAGCAACGAGTTTATTGAGATGATGATAATCGATGCTGCATTCATCATTTACTTTTTTATGAGTCGTAGTAGAAAATTTCAAACTCAAAATATTGCTAGTAATGAAAAGATTACTTGGATTATGAAAGTAAAACAAGATATATTTGTAGAAGACAATCAACTCCCATTTTTTGTTCTTAACAAGTTATACAGCATAACATTTGGTGAAGCTCACCGCGAAACTTCCTTTGAGGATCTAACTTGTTATTATATATCTAACAATTCTGTTTTTGGAAATACCAATTTAGCTATTGGTAAAGAGAATGTTGTGAGAAACACATCAGGAGTTAAGCATCTTTTGGATTTTTTGAGGATTTGGCACTTACCTTCCAAACCCCTTGACGGTACATCAACAACTGAATCTACTTTACCGCCGCCAAGTGCTGAAAAATTGGAGGTTGCAGGAGTAAAATTCAAGGCAGGTGAGGGTAAACATCTATTGGATATTAAATTTTCAGATGGTGTTTTAGAGATTCCAAGATTGACTATGGAAGACAGGACAGAAGGTTTTCTTCGCAACATTATATTTTTTGAGCAATGTCATCATTTTAATAACGAGTCTTACTTTGCCGACTATGTATCGTTCATTGATGCATTGATTAACACTCGTGAAGACGTGCAAATATTAGTTCAACATGGTGTAATCAAGAATTTTCTTGGGAGTGATGATGAGGTAGCTAATGTCGTCAATCAACTCTGCAAAAATATAATGATTCATAGTCCTAAACTCTACTACTATTCTGATATTGCTGAAAAACTGAATGCGCATGCCAACACCAGGAGGAACAAATGGATGGCTATATTAAGGAAAGACTACTTCAATAATCCTTGGTCAATCATTTCCGTTGTCTATTTGGCGATTCTTCTTATCCTCACCGTGTTACAAGTTTATACTGGTTTTAAGAACTAATTATTCTTTGTTCATTTACGTACAGATTCCAATTCCAATTTATTGTTGTACAAGACAATGAATTAAGAATTTCTTTTGATGCTAGAATTTGTTACATTAATGATAAGTTGATTGAACTTTGGTATATGTGAGATGGTAAAAGACTTGTCAAAAAAAAAAAAGAGATGGTAAAATGGAAAATAGCTATGGCCTATGGGGGTGCAAAATTAGGCTCAATTAAAAAAAAAAAAGAATAATATGTGGAGTTTTATCATTTAATTTTTGGAAAATTTGAAAAATACAACCATTTAAAATAGTCAATTTTTACATTACCACCTCAATTTTTTTTTTTTTTTTTTTTATTTGTATTATACCACCTAGTTTTTTCCAAAACGTTAAAAACTACCACCACTTATCTTAGTGACGCTATCATGGGTCCCACAAACGGCCTTCCTTTCATTTTTCCTCTCTCTTCTCTCGATTTCCCTTGTTCTTCCCTCTTTCTATCTCTTCATCTTGCAAACTTGATTTCATTTGTCACTTTTTCGCAAATTAGGGTATTAAATTATGCAATTAAACCTTCAACGAATTGAAATTTCAAAATCAAGGGGTTGAACAAGCTTACTTAATTTGGGTAAGTGAAATCAATTTGGGGGGTTTTCTCAATTCAAAAAATTAGGATTAGGGAAATCAATTTGGGGGTTTTATCAATTCAAAGACAACAACAAATTAAATAACCCTAATTGAGGACTACTTTTTGTTCTTGAATAGTTTTATCAACACCATGGGCGGATCTAGGGGGGTTCATTGAACCCCCAGATTTTTTGAAAAAAAATTATAAGTTTTGATTTTTTCTAAAAAAAGAAATAAAAATAAGGTTACAAGAAATTTTTGTGAAGTAAATAATCAAATATGTAAGTCTGACATTGGTAAGGGAGTGACTAATAGAGTAGTGAGGCTCCTGTTAGATCAAGGGTTCGAGACTAGTTGCCCACATTTTTTATTTTTTTTTTATAGTTGGGTCAGTAATTTAGGAGTAGTATGTTGGTCCTTTTGTTAAGTTAGAGAGTCAAATGAATTTAGAAGTTAATGATTTTATTTAGTGGGTTTAATCATGGCCAGCCCCGGCCCTGAGGGTAGGCGGGGAGTGCCATGACCAAGGGCCCATGGCCAATGGGGGCCCAAAATAATATATTACCTCAGCTTTCATAAAATTATAATAAATAAATAAAAAAAGAAAAAGAAGACAACACTCTTTAATCCTTCGCCGTTCGCTTCACTTCAAAATTGTTGCAATTCCCACTATCCAATTCTCTTAGCATTAAATACAAGTAAAAAACTTCATTTCCCACCAAGTAATTAAATTAATGGGTCTTGCCTTTCACTCTTATCAATTCCCCAAATATTTTGATAGTGTAAATGAAATTATGGGAATGTTATAAGCACGTAAAATATTGTTAAAACTATTACTCGTAAAAGACTACACCAGTCATTACTCATTAGCTTCAATTATACTCGTACATTTTAATTATCCTACTATGACTGAAAATAACAAAATCATTTATTTAATCATCTCATTGAGTTGTTTGCCTGTATTTGTGTCCACTAATTGTGTTTATTCTCTTTCACATTCAGATAAAGTTTCTCTATCCTTTCTTTGTTTTTATCCATGGATGGTTATTGGGAATTAGTGTTTAATTTAGATAATGTAGTTTTAACTTTTAAATTAACAAACTTATGATCAAGTATTCAACTTTATTTTAAATCTTTGTAATTGAAAAATATTTCAATTGTTGATACTCTTAAAATATACTACGTATTATAGCAGTAGATCATAGTTACAATGAAACATTGCTTTTATTTACTCCGTAGTACACAGAACTATGTCTAGATTAATAGCTAAGTGTAATATAACGGAGTAATATGGAGTATGCAGTATATTGTATATATTGTACTAGAGACAAATTGTTACATTATTTTAGAATGCGGTTTTTTTTTTTTTTTTTTTTTCTTTTTCTAAGGGCCCTTATTTATGATTTTGCCTATGGCCCATAAAATGTCAGGAACGGTCTTGATCATGGCATTATACTTCCACTTTTTTAGCTTATTATTTGTTGTTTGTTAGCCTACATATATGGCTCTTGTATTTGGTGAATTAAGCATGAAGAAATATTATTGAGTTCCTTATTTTACTTGCTTCATACTTATCTAATATTATTATTATTTTTATCCTTTAGTACGTATTAGTTTCAACAATCCTCTTATTCCTCTACTCCTCTTAATTCTTAAATCTTTATTTGTTTGTAAATTAGTAATAATTAGATTAATTATTAAGGGTTCGTTTGGCATTGATGTGGTTTTCTGTGTTTTGGTTTTTTGTTATATTAAAATATATGATATATGTCACATAATGAATAAAAAATTATTTAAACTTATTAAAATCATAATAATTTTGAAAACTGACAACAAAAAAGTGGAAACACCTTTTTCTTGTTTCTTGTTTTTGGTTTTTAGTTTTCAAAAAAACAGGAAACTAAAAACCAAAAATGATACCAAACAAGCCCTAATTTGTTTAATTAGTTTTGATATATTGTTGAATACTTGAATTGTTGACAAATTGAATTTTAGAAACTTAGAATTTAAAATTTTTACTTGGTCTTTTAATTGATAATTAGAAAAAAATTTCATTGTCAAATTTGTGTTTATTGGGGACTTGTATTTTTGTTTTATGTGTAATATTAATTTTTTGCAATAGAATTATAGATTTATCATTTATAGAAGTACTAGTGTATTAGCACGCTTTCAAAGTATAAAACTCGAAAAATGCTTTTGTAGGTTTTTTTATTTTTTTTATTTTTTTATTTTGTAACTGTTTAATCCATCCATTTGCAATAAAAAATTTGAACTTATGTATTGAATATTTAATTAATATATGAGCATCGTTTGTTTTTTAAGATTCCGAACCCACAGTTTGGAATTCCTAGATACGCCACTGATCAACACCCTAAAGGATGTGGCCATACTTGCTCAAAGTGGGGTGATTGACAACTTGATAGGGAATAATGAAGAAGTGGCAAATCTCTTTAGCAAGATCTTCAAGCAGACAGTGCTAAAAACTTCAAAGTTCTATTACTCGAGTATATGTAAATGATCTCAATGCATATTCTGGTACTCAATGGAATAGATGGAGGGCCATGCTCAAGCATGACTACTTCAGCCATCCTTGGGCTGCTATTTCTGTAGTGTATGCAATTGTAATGTTGATTCTAACCGTTCTACAAGTTAAAACCGGCTTCAAATAAGTAGTTAGCTTGTGATTTATGCAATTGGAAAGTTGGAGACTTTGAATAAATGGCTTGTGATTATTGCAATTGTGATTTGATTCTGTCTTTGGTTTTATTATAGCTGTAAGAGAAGCAATGCTATGATCCATATACAGATGCTCCAAAAAAATTTCTTATCCATTTACTTCAAAATTCACAATGAGATTCTTTACAACAGAAGTGGTACAATATGATGAAGTGTTGCAGCAGGCAGCAGCATAACCAGTATATAATTCCCCTCAATAGAGGAGCTAAACCCTGTACAGCGTACAAATTCTGCCTTGCTAAATTGTTTTCGGGTGACACTGACAGCAGATCCTGTCAAAAGAATTAGTAGTTGTCTAGACGGAAAGCTACTTAGAGAATTAGCGCATATGGCTTATACTTGGTACATGACAAGCTATCTATTCAATCATTTGTCCCACCAAGTATGATCACAACAACGAGTCAATGAACATTGCCAAATAGAAGTTCAGAACTTCAGACAGTTGAAGATGCAAGACTCTCCAGTGAGCTCATAGGCAAATCCGAAAGGAGTAGCTCTTATCATCTCTGAAGCTAGAAATAGCCCCGTAATCAAGGCACAATAGACTGTGCCTCATTCTTGACATCAAGCTCTGGGTAAGCCTTAGCAAATATTGATCTGAGTCACTACTAATTTAAGCATCAAACAATCAATTCTATGAAAGGCAGCATTGATTATATAGGTAGCTTCGGCATTGGCGGGCTGTGCTTTTGGAATTTTGTATTAAGATTTAGGCATCTGTGTTGCAGTGATCAGTTTATCACTATTTTGACAGAAAGATTATTACCCTTGTAAATCATCACCAGTTTCCAATAACAGAATGTTTGCAATGACTTAAATGTGTACACTATTGCAGTAGATCTCCTTGAAATTGTCTTAAATGTGTACACTATTACACTAGATCTTCTTGAAATTGTCTTTAAAAGCTCCTATAAGATAAATACTCAATAAATTATCAGTACTTGACACTATTCTATGATTCCAAATTTCTAAAATACTCAATAAAAAGTTAATAACTCTTTAACCTTGGTCCCAACCCAATATGGCTATACCAATTAAGTTACCCTATCAAATAAAGAAGGTTTAATATAGTTTTAGAACGAGTTAGTTTTCGCAATATAATTATGCATGCTTATACCAAGTGAGACTTTGTTCTTTTGAGCTTCTGGGCTAGCAGAGCAGATTTCAACAGAGCAAGGAGAGTAGAGCAGAACATATTATTATTATTATTTATTTATTTATTTATTTTTTTAATCAGAGTTGAGCAGGCATAGCAGCGCAGAGCAGATTGAAACAGAGCAGCTCTAAAGAACAGGGCCTAGTGAGTTACCAATATAATTATGTGTGTAACTACTACAGTAGATCTATTATGCTGATATTAGTCGATATTTAAATGCGTATACAGCTATATTGAGAAGAGATTTCTTTAATCATCCATGGTCAATCATTTCTGTGATCTATTTGGTGTTCCTACTTATAATGTTACAGGTTTATTCTGGTTTTAGAGGACAGCTACTGTTCTTCACAAATCGTTTTCATGTGCCCTCGCTTATTTATTTACTGTAAACGAGTTTCAATTTCAAATCTTGAGTATCACCTTTTTTACACATACTACTATTAATACAAGTTATAATAATAACTCCCGTCAAAAAAAAAAAAGTTATAATAATAACAACAATAATAATGCATATTCCTCCTTGAATATATTTCTAAATATATTACTACTACACATTTACAGTATTTATTAATTTTTTTTTATAAAATAATTTTCTCTGCTCGGGTCACCTTGCGAAGCTGCGATCTACATTTCGATTTGCAATTTCGGTGCGTCCCTTAGCTTATTCCCACAATTTTCTATTCAGAAATTTTATACGAATACTATTTTATTTGCTGTAAATTTGATGCTATTCTCAAATTTAGAAAATTTTCTAAATCATTCTTAATTGTGAAAGACAGTTTTATCATCAAATTCATAAAATGTGAGTCACTATAAGTATATATATATGGGCCTATTCAGCTAGTTTATTTCACAATAATAAATATATATATATATATATATATATAGAGAGAGAGAGAGAGAGAGAGAGAGTATAGAATATAGTATATTTTTATACAATCACACTATATAATTGGTCCATCATAGTATGATGACCACTTTACATACAATATAGTATATTTTTATATGCGGTCAATCACACTATATAATTGGTCCATCATAGTATGATGACCACTTTACATATAAGACAATTAATTTAGTAACGAGGGTTATGTCAAATGTCAGATGGGTCTAATACAAGTAGATAGTAGTTACTCCAATAAAAAGTGGAGTTACTCCAATAATATATCACTCACAAATAAAATTGTATCTAGAAATCGGCTATGTCACATTGGTAAATAAATTGAAGTAGAAGTAGTAGCCTTTTCTTTCCAAATATTTTTTTCGGTTTCTTTCTTGTTAACTTGTAACTTTAGCTACATTTCTCAACACATAAATTCATTTACAGATCAACAAGAAAAAATTTATAAAAAATTTCATACTTTCAAAACCATATTTTCATATGAATCTAATAGAACACAGCAATATATATATATATATATATATATATATATATATATATATATATATATATATATATATATATATATATATATATATATACATACATCATAAAAGATGGTGGTAAATTGAGACATGTGAATTAATACGAACTTCCTTTTTTTAATTGACAAGTTTAAACTTTTAACACATAATATCCTACCTTGTAAATAATTTTAAAAAACTCTTATAAATAATGTATATGGACATTTATATCTCTTTTGATTTCAAAAGTTTTAAATTGGTCTCTTGAATTCCCTAAATTGATTTTAAAAGTTATGTTTATTTTCATTTCCTTTTGTTTTAATTTTTCTATTTAGAAATTAATTAGACATTTATATTTCTAGATTGAACTCAATATCTTTTTACTATACTTTCACTGAAAAAAAAGTAGCACAGCTAAAGTTTCGAACATTGCACAACTACACAACTCCAAAACAATAACCGTTTATATGCAAATAAATTTAATAATATATATGCAACCAACATAAGACATAAATGCCAAAATGCCATCAGTTAATATTTTTTTTCAAAGGGCTAGCTATATGGTGCGCATCACGCGTTGGAATCTCTAGTAGTGTTAAAATTTTAAACTTTCCAACTAAAATCAAAGGAAGTTGGAAGTATATTGCAACATTTGCTATTTGTGAAATATTTATTGCATAACATTTAATCCTTGATGTATTAAGTGACTCCAAAATAAGTAACCCCACCGATTGTGTAACTCCTAAATAAGGAACCCTTGAATAAGTAACCAGAGCCACAGGCTGTGGCCAGCCACACAGAAAATGCACTTAATATTTTATACTTCATATAATCGTGTTTAGATCTTAATTATTAGACCTGATTGAATTTGAACTTATCAACTCTTAAGTGATATGCTATCATGTTTGAATATATCTGAACTTATTAGCCAAGCTAGCTTATGAGTGCACTTGTGTAATTCACAAATGCAGGTGAGGGTTCGTTGTAGAAAGGTAAATAACAATGTTGGATCAAGTATATGACGAGATAGCAATTTCAATGGAAGAAAAGGTGAACTCCTTATCAAATGGTTATTCCAGCAAGTGTTGCATTAATAAGATTCCAGCCTTTATTCGAAAGGGAAGTGAAGAGTGTTATCAACCTTCAGTTGTGTCAATTGGTCCCATCTACTACGATCATCCATCTCTTAAAACGATCCAAGACCTGAAATGGATTTACTTGAAAAACTTCCTACAACATCCCTCAAATGATAATCCTAGTTTGAAGGATTATACCAAATTTGTGAGAGACCATGAAAGCGCAATCTATGAGTGTTTTGACCTACATAATGTAGGAGGCAAGCACGACAACAATGTCGAAGTAACAGTGCATGATCCTTACCGGAAATGTTATGAACAACATATAGTAGAACAAATCCGTCCTGATAAATTTATCGAAATGATGGTGCTTGATGCTGCATTCATCGTTTACTTATTCATAAGTAATAGCGATTTGGACTCAAGTACAATCTCCATACCAAAGAGCCAACAAGGACTAGTGCCTTACCTGGTTAAAGATTTGTTTCTACTAGAGAACCAACTTCCTTTTTTTGTTATCCAAGGTTTCTTTGACATAGCATTTGGTAATCCCAACGATCCACCTAGTAAATTTATTCACATTATTCTTAATAACCTTATTAGCATTACTAGTTTCCCAGGATATAAGGTTATGAAGAGAGTTGTTGATAATAAGGAAATTATTGATGCATCAACTACAATGCATTTATTGGATCTTTTGAGGAAGTGTTGCTGCTTACATTCAAACTTATCGCCAATAAATCGAGAAAGCCGAAAAGATAAATGTTATCCAAGGACAGCCAAGAAACTAAGCGACAATGGAGTAAAATTTGAGGTACGCGAAAGTGAGTGTCCATTGCACATCACATTTAAGAAGGGGAAGTTGATGATTCCAGAATTTGTTCTAGATACTGACACTGAACCTTATTTGCGGAACCTCCTATACTTTGAAAAATGTCATTATTCCGAGGAAGATTACATCAATGATAATTTGTTATTCTTGGATAAATTGATTGACACCATAGAAGACGTGGAAGTACTACAAGAAGCGGGAATTCTCTTAAATCATCTTGGCAGTGACGAAGATGCAATCAAATTTTTCAATAATGTCCCCAGAAACACTACTGTAGGAAGCCATTTTCATTACTCACAAGTTAGTAAAGATGCAAATGAATATGCTTCCGATTGTTGGAATCAATCCAAGGCTATTTTAAGGAACAAATACTTCCACCATCCATGGGCAATTATATCTGTCATTGCTGCAATCATACTTTTTATTCTTAGTCTCTTACAAACTATTAGTGGTTTCACCAAGTAAAAATCTTGCTCTATCCATCTTGTAATAAATCTTTTTTTTTTGTTGGCTGTAAAATGTACTATATTAGTGTCACTTTCATTATATAAACTCCATATACATATTGTGTACGGTTTGAATGTGATTTTTAAATGAAGATATAAGAAGTTGTAACTACTATGGTAGTTAGTGGAAGATAATACACTACAAGAAAAAATGCAAATACTATGGCTAAAAAACCATCCGTAAAAGCACCAAACGGTTGGAAAAACGAACAAAAATACATTTAGAAAAAGTCATAAAGATTAATATTTTGTAAACCAGTTTTGATAAGATAAAATCTCTCAAAGATCTTTTCTATAAATTAAAACTTATCTTTACTAAAATTTTGATTTTACTTAGCTTCTCAAGCTTTATCATGTTTCTAATTGATCTCATGCATAATTAACAAACATCAGCGCATTTCTAGTGCGGCTGGTCGTACGGTGCGGCAAGGTGTCATATCAGTAACTCTTCTAGTAACCCCTCAAGTAACCCCACTAAAGTAAGCCCCCCAGACAAAGTAACCCCTTACCAAGTAACCCCTGACTAACCCCAAGTAACCCCTAACCGACCTAGTAACCCCTAACCTAGTAACCCCAAGTAACCCCTAACAGACCTAATAACCCCTAGTAACCCCTAACCGACCTAGTAACCCTTAGTAACCCACCACTTAGTAACCCCGACCTAGTAACCTCTAACCAACCTAGTAACCCCTAGTAGCCCCCGACTTAGTAACCATTAACCCAAACCCAAACCCACCGTAACCACCACCAACACCAACCTTTCTCAACCGCCGTCCTCAAAACCTTAAATTCCACCACACCACCACCAACTCCCGTACCACTAACAACCATTAAAATTATTTTTAAAAAAAATTAAATCGAACAAATACCTCAAAATAAATATTGGCTTCGAATTTCACTTGAAATATGGCTAAAAAGGCCAAATTTAGTCATAAAAACTCTAGATCTAGAGTTTTCATGTCTGAATTTGGCCTTAAAACCTCTAGCTTGTATTTCGGCAACGGAGTACGTGGAGTTTCTTTACCCCCTACCACTGCTGCTCCATTTAACTTGATTAATTGAGTGGGGTAACTAGAGAAGATGAAAATAGGAGAGAGAAAGAGGAGATAGGAGAGAGAAAGAGGAGAAAGGAGAGATAGAAGAGGGTTCATGAAAAGAGTGTGTTTAGGTGGGAAGAAGAAAACTAAAACGAGAATGGGAGATAGATAAGAGAGAAAAAAAATAAAAAACGAAATTATATTGCGGTTGGCCGTACGGTGCGGCCAACCGCATATGAAACTTTGTGAACAAACATATATTTACAGCAATCCTAACAAAAATAAACTTAACAAAAACTGAATGCAAGAAAGTACACCAGAAAGCACCATGTGCATGGTGCACTCAATAGATAAAAAAAAGTGAAAATAACATAATTTGGTTAACGAAGAACATACTTATGTTTTACAAAGAACATACCTATATATGTTTGATAATATGTTCTTTTATACTTATGTTCTTTACTATATATTGATTAAACATGTTTTTTGAGTTTCAATAATACAAAGTATGTTCTTTGAATTTAGCTTATATGTTCTTTGAATTTGGCTCATATGTTCCTTGAGGTACGTAATGAGTGATGCACACATAGTGATATTGTGTTTTTTTTATTACCATATATATATTTAAATTATTTTTATTATCGTATGTTCTTTAAGTTTGATCAGTGTGTTCTTTAGGTATGAACTATATGTTGTTTACATTATAACTTATGTTCTTATAACATATGTGATTTTGAAAATGAAATTTTGAAATATTTTTAGTTTAAAATAATTTTTGAGAGTGAAAACTAAAATTATTATAAAAAGTTGAATTTTTAGAGAGAGAAGAATTTTTTTTTTTGGAGAAATGATATCTATGGTAAAAAAAAAAAATAAAAAATTTGTTAATGCTTAAATTTTATGAAATTTTAACAAAGTTTTTATCACGTTCTTTTTCTAATGTCTTTATGTTCTTTGGTAATGCATGTTCTTTGTCAAACACTTATATGATCTTTTTCAAATATATTCTTTTTGCCTTTTTTTATCACTAGGTGCACCATGTGCATGGTGCACTCTGGTATACAGATCAGACATTAAACAAAAACCTTAATAAAAGATTTAAGTTTATTACTAAATTGCCTCATCAAGCTTCGTAAAGTATATTGGAATTTAGGTTCTACGCAGGCCGGGACTGAATTTCTGCTGTCATATTCACTCCAGGATCTTGCTGGAACTCGTAGACCACAAGTTCTTCTGGAACTTGCTATCTTCAATGCATTCCAAGCTAGTCTTCTTAGCATGCTGTGTTAGGAAGCTTCTCTCTGTGTTCTTGGAAGGATCGCTTCTAGTTCCAACGAGGAAATCTTCTTCTATTCTCTTATCTTTCCTTAGATCTTCATAGTCAGATTATTACTCAGCTCTTCCACTCCTTGAGTCAACTTCACCTATACTAATTCAATACTTAGAGAAATCTCATTAGTTGAAGTTGCTTTTCAATTATCATCAAAGCTACTTAATTAAGCCATTAAGTTTACCAATGGAATTATTGAAAAGCTTCTTCAAACTCCTTGACAGTCACAATTGTATAAGGTTCATTCTCACGGCATCAATATTGTTCTTGATCTTTCCTTGATGTAGTATGTTGAAGATAAAAATAAATAAATTAAAGTTATAGATTAATAAATAAATCTTTTAATCAAGTAACATGTTGAATTATATTACTTCTTGTATAAATTCAGTAAAATCCCTTTCTTTGAGGACACTTGAAGCCCATGAATTCAAAGAACTCTAGAACAAATTCTCGAGGACCTTGATATACGATTTGTCCATCTGCAACAAGAATTATATCATCGAAGAAGAATATGTCTTAGGAGTGGGATAAAGGATAGAAATGAGAGCAGTTCCTATCACAATATGGATAGAATGCCTGATTGAGTTCACAATCTAATATGTTGTAGATATTTTATCCATGAAAAGTGCTTTTACTGGCCCTACCAATCATGTATCAGCAAATTACAAATGCCAACTAATTTATATGTTGCAGAATACCAAAAAATTGACAAAATCAAAGGTCATCAAGGAGATAGAAAAATTCAAAGATCATCAAGGAGAGAAAAAATTGTTAGCAGTGAATGCTGAATAGTCTTTACTCATGCCAGTGGTAACTTTTTTGTCCTCCAGAAAGGCCCCTAATTATCATTTATTTTCCTACCATAGTATCAGCACATATATCAAGTTTTAAAATCTGTATCAGCGGACAAAGCCCAAATGATCATATTTTGATCAAGTTAATAAAAATTACATGGGTATCAGACAAATGCTAAGGCCGAGCTAATAGCTTGAGAATGTAATCAGTGACTACACTCGCTTCCTACTCCTCCATTGTTGCTGCCTAATGATCAAAACAAAGAAACTTAAGATAGTCAAATTCTTATAAGACGGTTTGATATGCTTTTGGTGCAAAACAAATAACAAGATAATTGATTGTAGCAAAAGAAAAGAAATATTTCCCATGTTCCCACGAAAATGAGGTATATGTCAACTTTCTTACCTTTATATATGAAGACATCAATATCAGCATATCTATATATAACGAACACTGATTAGTTTTGATACTGCCAAGTTGTTTTGGAAAATGATCATTGCTAACATCATAAGCTAACCATAATTTGTTCAACCCCTAAACTCTTGCTGAAGGCTAGTTTCTCTTACCGACATCTTTTCAAGGTAAAGATCACGTTGACTTATATATGCTGAACTCCTTTGTGGTACAAACTAATTTGCAAAGTTATCAGCCAACATTAAGACAAAATTTTATGTATGGAATCGAGATAGGGCTATACAAACATTGAAAAAACAAATTAAATAGAAACAAACACAAAAATAAGCAAACTTAACAAATCACACAAGTTAAACACAAATGTAACAAGAAATTTACCTTAAACTAATTCACTTGCTGAGAAATAATCTATACACAACAGGAGCATCTTCCACTAAATTGATCTCTCCTTCTTTTAGAGGATCGATGATGTCTTCATCATGGAAAAAATCTTTTCAATTTTTTTTTTTAATCATTTTCATTATCTATTAACAATTCATTTCTTTTTTGCCAATTCATCATTAGTGTTTTTACCTTATTTTCTAATGCTACGAAAGACGATCCAGTAATATCAATTAATGTTGGTTTAACAACTTTGTTGGAAAGTGTAACTAGACGAACACTATCGGATGTGAGCATAATGAAGATATGTGTTGATCTTTTCCGTTCATCAATGTTGTTCTTGCTCGGATTGCAAAATACATTGAAAACCCCTCCAAATTGACACTAAACTGCCATGCATCAATCCAATTTAATATCTCATGAGCCAAACAAATACGAATTTACCTTATCATACAAAAAAAGAAGGGTACGACCATTCATTGTCAGTAATACTACAAAATGATTGTTGTGTTTCGATTATGTTTTTTGCCTTCATCCCTCTCCTTCTCAATGCCTCCAAATTTTGCTTTTCCATTATTTACACAAATTAATTAAAACAAAATTATTTATATTTTAACAAATTACGTGAAATTAATTAAAAATATAATAAATACATAAAATTACATAATTATTATTATATTGCACATATAGTTCATTAATATAGTGTATTGATACATTACTTAAAATTTGTATATTATTATTCTCATATTAAATAATTTAATCTTCGCACCTTAAATAAGAATTCAACTTGTCAATGGGTAAATAAATATACAAATATAAAAAACAAAATTGTATTATCGACCAATCTCATCGAAACCACAATAAATTTACAGAAGTATTCTTGGGTGTCGACCTTATTTCTTGCTCTCAACCCTCTTCCTCTCCATCAGGTACTCCAAATTCAATTCGAGTTGTTCTAACTATTCTCCAAGATTCATGTTTATCCTCTAATTCTGGATTATCCTTACTGTTAGTATTAAGAAGAATTTGATCATGACATTCTGTTTCCAAAGGAATTTGAGGGGGGACAGCTATCCCCCACTTTAAAAAAAAAAAAAAAAAAAGTCAGTCAGTTTAATTACATATAAATCTTATTTCTTGCGCAATGATTTAGTGTACAGTTAAGAAAACCAAAAAATAAGAAATGCAGCCTTCATAATTTTTTTTTTTACTTAAATAAAAATACAGCATAAATTAACATAATTTTGCTTAAGATGTGAACTAATAGAAAAAAAAAATGTGGGCAGATGATTAACCTAAAAAAGGCCCTTTTATACAAATTTATTTATTCTAATATTGCTGAATAATTAAATATACATGCCAACCTGTACATATTATGGAAAGACTACTCCAATCTTCCTTGGTCAATCATTTCCATTGTCTATGTGACTATTCTTCTTATCCTCACTGTGTTACAAATTTGTACTGGTTTTAAGCATTGATTACTCTTTGTTCATCTAAATTCAATGAATTAGCTTCTACTTAAAGATTCCATAATCCAACTCATTACTGTACAAGACAATTAAAATTTCTTTTGGTGCTTTAAATTTATTGCTAGTTGTTATATTAGTGATATGTTAATTGAACTTAGGTACATGTTAACTAGTCAAAGGCAGATCCAAAACGTAGCTATGAGGGTGCAAAATTAGGCTCAATAAAATTATTTAAAAAAAAATCGGAATAATATATAATTGGTATACACTAGACCCTAGTGTAGGTAGGGATACCTACACCCCCTCTAAATGATGCGTTTATCATGTTACCCACATCCCATAACCCACTAACCTACTGTAACTACCCACCATTCTCTCTAAAACCTTCTTCTTCATTTCTCTAGACTTTCTCTCTCATCAAAACCAGAAAATATGAACCAAAATTGCTTCAAAATACTACGAAATTGCTTCAAAATACTACGAAATTGCTTCAAAATATTGCTAAATTCCTTCAAATGTCTACATTTGCGAAGAAATTCAACAATCGCAACAACATTCACAGAAAGAGTAAGTAATTTTACTAAAAAATTTTGTATGAACCTATTTTTTCTACTACGTATTTCATTTTGAAATTACATGTTCAGAAACATAATCTAACTTGATTAGAACTATTTTATGCAAAAATCATTAAAATCTACTATGTTTTGTGTTTTTTTTTTTACAGAACCGAAAAATATATTTCGAATTAGAGAGATAAAGAGAATGAGGATTCAGAGAAGAATCCTGTTCGTTGAACATAACAAGGCATAGTCTGAAGAAACGTAAGTATTATTTCAAAAACCTATTTAAACAAGAGTAGAAAAATTTTTTAAAAAAAAAACAACGAACAAAAGTCTCAAGTTGTAGATCTAGAACTTTTAAAAGATATTAAAAAGTCTTATGGTATAGATGTTAACATTTCTACGATTCCGAGTTAATATACGAACATATATAGAATTATAAATGTTCATTTGTATATTTGAATTTATTTGAGTTTATATTTGACTTTATATGCCTAAATAAATAATGTTCATTTTTATGATATGTTATGCACATTTATGAAATGCATAAATAATCATTCATTTGAGTTGAGAAACTGACTTATTTATTCTATCAAATCTTTTGATCATTTATGAAATTCATAATGTTCATTTACATATAAAGTAATGTTCATTTTAAAATATATGTTAATATTGGTTCATTTCAGTTTACATATATATTTATATGCCTAAATAACGAATGTTCATTTCTTTTATACATTATCCTCATGTATAATATTGATAATGTTCATTTGTATGCATTAAAACTAATATCTTACAACTAATCTAGCTATATTGTAGTGATGTCCAAAGTTACATATTTGATATAAATTTGCACATGGAATTGAAGAATACGTAGTTGTTTTGGAGAAGATAAAATGGCTTAACAACGCTGATTATACAAACTGCGGAGTATACATTATGAAGCATATAGAAACATTCACTACTAAACTTAATGAGAGTTAGATTTGTGATTTGAAACCAAATAGTGTAAAAGTGATAAATGTACAATAATGTAAGATATATTGTTCATTTATAAAGTAGTGTATATAATAATTAACATTTGTTAATTCATTTTGTTCAACAGGTGAACCAAATTAGGAAGCAAGGATGCGGAACTGATGCTATTTGAAGAAAAACACTAAATATAGGTTAAATAGAAGATAAGCAAGGAAGTTTGCAAATGAATAGTACATGTTATATGTTCATTTATGAAAGTGTATATGTTCATTAATGAATGTGTATATGATCATATCTTATACTTCCTCCGTTTCTTTTTACTTGCAACACAGCCTTGTGGCACGTGTTTTGAGGTCGGGTTTATGTAATGTAAACGGATAAATTATTCATTATAATTTTTACAAATGATACTTAACCCTATTCTAATCTTCGTGTAAAAATTATATTGATAAAATAGCTCGTTTACCCTCACTAATCATCTCCTAAAATTGCGTGCCTAAAAGGTGTGTTGCAAGTAAAAGAAAACGAAGGAAGTATATAGTTTTATAGATGATTTTTTTTGGAGGAAAATAGACTTATAGATTTTATTTGTTAAAAAAATTATTGGAATTGATATTTCATTTTAATCTTTATTTGTATGAAAAAAAATATATAATTTTTAGGTTTTATGAATTGGTTGTTGGTTCTTTACTTTTGTTCATTTTCAAATTGATAAATAATCATTTACATATGTTGAATTTAAAAAAAAAACAATATACTAAAAAAGGTATTATATAGAAACAAATTCTTATGTCTTTAACACTTGAAGAACTTTGAACAAGAGCACCTTGATCATTTATTGGAACCGTGGGAGGAATAACTTAAACATTTGTCGATTGAACATTTCTGGAATGGGGTTTAAACATTTCTGGATTGAAGTTTGAACAATCCTGAGTTGAAGTTGGAACAATGCCAAGAACTACGGGTGGAACAAAATATCTAGTTTGAGATTTTGTAAACGCATTAGTACTCTTGGATTAACTTGAGCATCATTTTTAACACCAGCACCACCTTTATTTATAGGAACATTACATTGAGCTTGAGCAGCAGAAACACCAGCAACACTTTTATTTATAGGAATATTTAAATCCTTCGACTGCAAAACAAATTAAATGATCATATTAAAATATATAAATGTTCAATTACAAACACTTAAATAAACAGATAAGAAAAACAAAACTTTAGCAAGATATGAAATATCAGCTTTTTTTCCCACTGCACAAAGTTTTAATATACAATTATAAATGAACATAACAAGTTTCAAAAAATGATCATATTAAATCCTTTAAACACTAAATCCTTCGCCTTCAAATAAAAGTTAAATGATCATATTAAAATATATAAATGTTCAATTTCAAACACTTAAATAAACAGATAAGATCAAAACCTTAGCAAGATATGAAATATCAGTTTTTTTTCTCATTGCACAAAGTTTTAATATACAATTATAAATGAACATAACATGTTTCAAAAATGAACAATAATTAACAAATACAATGTTCAATAGCAAAATTGCACATGATCAATGTGGAAAATTTTGACACATAATATTATCAAGAAAAAATGGTAAAAACAAATAATCATATATGACATAAAAAAATTAAGAAGTACAAATGATAACACATAATTGATTAATTTTAAATATAAAAATGATCCAAAAACTAAATAAATAAATAAAAGCATACAAACAAAATCACACAATTTTCAAACATAGAGCAATGAAATAAATTGAAGCAGCGAAATATTCATAACAAAGTATGAACAATCCAAAAACGTTCATCATAATCATAATCAAATTTTGAAAATTGAAGCAACGAAAAGAATAATAATACATAAATTAAGTTGAAATAAACAGAGCATTATAACACAACAATGTATTGATGATAAAAATTACAAAATTATGATTGTAATTACTCACATTGTTGATGAACAAACGAATCAATCAATCGAACTCTAGAAGACGGAAACCCACTTTCGTAATCACGATCGAAATTAGCAGATGAAGAATCAGCCATTGATGATCAACAACAATTATCAAAATCGTAGGAAAAATAAACGGCAAAATTAGTATAAAATCAAATGAAGAAGATGAATTAACTAGAGAGAATGTAGGTAGAAAAATGGAAATTGATCAATTGAGGAGAGAGAAAATATTGGATTTAAAATCATTTATATACATAGCTTGAATAATAAGAAACAAGGAATTAAAAAAATAAATAAAAAAAGGAAAGAATTGAAGCATGAATTAGCTTGTGAGTACTCCCCGCAAGCTACAAAACGGCGTAGCATCAGGGGGTGTAGGTAGACCATCCTACACTAGGATGTAGGGTATAATTTTCAACAGGAGAGTTGGGCTCGGTCTGCGGACTGGGCCGTGGGGAGAGAGGCACATTTGTGGGCTGAGCAACATCAAGATGTGGTTGTTTGGGCTCATCAGAGTGATTCAAATGATGAATTAATAATGGGGATAATCCATCATCAAGGAAATCATAGGTATGAGTCTGTGGAGTATGAAGTTTTGCAAAAGGAAACACACTCTCATCAAATACTACATGACGACAAATGATAATTTTACGCGAGGACAAGTCATAACATTTATAGCTACAATGATTGGTTGGGTATCCCAAAAACACACAAGGAGTAGATCTCGGTTCCAACTTATGAATAGTAGTGGAAGAAAATAAGGGATAACATAAACACCCAAACACCCTAAGATGAGAATAAGAAGGTTTCCGTTGATATAAAACTTCTAGAGGAGACTTTTTACCCAATAATTTACTCGGAAGAATATTAAGGAGATATGTTGCCATTTGGAGAGCATGATGCCAAAAAGAAGGGGGAAGTGAGGCATGAGCTAGAAGAGTCCTAGTCATATTATTAATAGACCGAATTTTCCTTTCGGCCTTCCCATTTTGAGAAGAATTATGAGGGCAAGAGATACGGAAAGACAAACCATGAATTTTACAAAAATCCCAAAACGGACCATTATCAAATTCCCTACCATTGTCAAATTGGATAGTTTTGATGTTTCGTTCGAATTGGGTTAAAATGTGAGCCTTAAAAATCAAGAATTTGTCATATACGTCTGATTTTCGGGTTAAGGGAAAAGTCCATAAATAATTCGAGAAATCATCCAAAATTAACATATAATATTTATGGCCATTAGAACTCAAAACAGGAGATGTCCAAAGATCACTATGCAAAATATCAAATGGCATCATAGTATTAGAAATAGAGGAAACAAATGGCAATTTAATATGTTTTCCGAGGACACAAGAACCACAAAGGCTAGAACTAGAAAGTTTAGTACAATCAATGCATTTATTATGCCTAAGCACATCTAAAACAAGAGTTCCCGGATGACCCAGTCGATCATGCCAAAGCTTAGGAGAAATAGCAGCAAAGGTAGAAGGAGATGCTTGATTGTTGAAGGAGGAGGTAATAGGATATAGGCCGCCCCGACTCTCACACCTCATGATTGGCTTCCCCGTCCGAAAATCCTTCACAGAAAACCCAAAAGGATCAAACTCAACTGACACAGAATTATCGGAAGTAAACTTTCTAATAGAGATGAGATTTTTAATGAGTTTAGGAGCATGTAGGACATTTTTAAGGGAGGGGGTGGATTTGGAGATGGTAGATTAGTGTGACCATAGCCATGAATCAGAATAGTTTGACCACTACCAACAACAATGCCATTCCTAGGATGAGTGCTCAAATTAAAATAAGAAGAAAAATTACCGGATGAAGAAGTCATATGAGATGTCGCACCGGTGTCCATGTAACAAGCCGGGTCGGGTTGGTTGAGAGTCATGGTGTGCATGGCAGCTTCAATGTTTGTTGGAGTGTACGGGGGCTGCCCGTGAGTAGTGCCTACGGAATAGGCTTGCTGAGAATGCTGCTGCGGCCTAGGATCCAAAATAGAGCTAGTCCGATTCTGTTGAGATGATTCTAACCCATCCTTGTGTTGGGTAAGGACAAGGAGGGATGGGCCAGCCATTCCACCCCCATGGATACGGCCTAGCAGGCTGCTGCCAATATGAAGGAGGAGTACCTGACTGTTGGTGTTGCTGTCCGGGACTACGTCCACCACTGGTCTGCCGACGGCCACCCTTGCCGCTGGAACCACCGGTGTTGCGCCGGCCACCGCTGTTGCCGAAGTTCTGCCGGAGCTCTTCCCCTTATTTTTCCCACCCGAATTATTTTCAGAAAAATTCGAGCTATCATCAGTAGAGGAAGCCAACATCACAAACTCAGGGGTCGTCTCCTTAGCTAACCCGGCCTCTTCGAGAGTGAGCATAGATCGGGCCTTGTAAAACGGAGGAAGGGGATCGCTTTGACGGATAAGCGTACCCAAACTACTGTATTTTTTCGAAAGACCACTCACCAAACGCAATACCATTCAGCTATCCGAAACCGGAGCCCCAACATTTGTAAGTTGATCCGCAAGGGATTTGATACGCTGACAATACTCAGAGACACTAGGATAATCCTCCATGGTCGTAGTTGGGAATTCTTGTTCAAGGGAAACGGCACGTGAATTTTGATTGTCTTAAAATATATCACGCAATCGATTCCAAGCATCCATAGTCGTAGAGTCGGGCTCAATAATGGTCTGCAGCAACTCATTCGAAATTGTGGAATAGATCCACGAGAGGACTGTGGCATCCAAAGTAGACCATAATTCCTTCTCTTCGTCGGTAGAAGGAACCTTTTCCTTACCCTTGGCAGGGGGGATGATATGGTCAAGGACCCTATGAGATCGCGCGTGAATTTTGAACAATTCCGCCCACGTAGAATATTGGACATTGGCCATTTCAAGAGTAATGGGTATGTTAGCCTTGATATTAGGCACAACAAGAGCAGGATGAACAGAAGATTTTGTTTCCACCATGGTAGAAAACAGAGGAAGAAAGTAGAGGAGAAGAAAGAAAGAAGAAGATAGAGTATAAAACATATTCCTGGGCCTCAACCATCAGCTTAAGCTTTTGGTTGAGTTGGTCCACTAACATGGTATCAGAGCCAGCGTGACATAAAGGTCACGGGTTCGAATCTCATCCACCCCCCACTTTCAAGTGGAATATTAAGCGCTGGGTATGAGGAGGGCCCATGTTGCATCCACACTTCTAGCCAAAATGGGCTCTCGTGTGAGGGGGTGATAGAGTATAAAACATATTCCTGGGCCTCAACCATCAGCTTAAGCTTTTGGTTGAGTTGGTCCACTAACAATCATTTATCTTGTGAGTTATAGTTTTATACGTTAAAGTTGGTCTACTAATTGTCTAATATTATCTAGTCGTCGAAAAATGTATTGTTTGTACGAGATTGTTTTTTTGTTTATCACATGACCATAATTTTCATTACATATGAGTCACAATATACGCTTATTACGTATAATCTCATATACCCGATGCACCCTCCATTTGACCGTTTCACTTTATCTTTTGCATATTAAGTAGCTAATTAATAATAATCAATCAATCAATATTATATACTAAAAGACACACCAGCAATGACACGTGTCATCTCCTGGTGTGTCTTTAATTATTATTATTATTATTTTATAGAAAAAAATCTATTAATTAAGGAAGCAAATCAATTTCAAAAATAATATTATTTATAGTGCATATTCCATATTAATGTAGTATATTTAAAGTAAAAAGATTTCATAAATAATTTTTCTAAAACAGAAAATTGGACAACTATAAACCAAAAAATATATTCTTAAAAATATTTTGTGATCTGTTTTACAACAAAAAAAAAAAAATATTGCTTGGATTTTTTGCCTACGTTTATTTTTAATTGTGTATTAGAAGCTACAATTAAAATTTAATGTATTACATACTTTTATTATTCCTCGACTAATTTATAATTATAATATTTATCTATTAATAATGTATAACGATCACTGTGCATGGCACGGGATCTAACCTAGTTTTAGATAATTTGTAGACTTCTTGTTTCAAATCAACAACTTACATAATTTTTCTTACAGAACTCCTGGGATGGCAGCTCAAACTGAAAATGTGAAATCTTCAATACAATACAAACTTAGATCATTGCCTAAATCTCTATCTACGCACTGCCTTTATAAGGTGCCTGAACATATTCGCAAGGTAAATAGAGAAAGTTATCAGCCTTCTGTTGTTTCAATTGGTCCAATTTACTACAAAAAATCTTCTCTGAAAAAATCAGAAGAGCTAAAATTGAGGCACCTCGAATGCTTCCTAGAGCTCGGAATCCATAAATATGATGACCGAGCATATAGTTTAGCCCAATACATTGACATTATAAAGCAATGGGAGGGTGAAGCTCGTTCTTACTACGAAGAAACAATAAGTCTTTCGAGTGATGAGTTTGTTGAAATGATGTTGATCGATGCTGCATTATTTATCATCTACTACATTATGCTTCATAGTAATAGTCAATTATCCGTCCCTACGGATCCTATGGAGAAAAAAAATAGCATGGGTAGTGAAAGTCGAACAAGATTTGTTTCTAGAAGATAATCAACTTCCCTTTTTCGTTCTTAATAAATTATATGAAGCTTTTGGTGGAGCTGATACTCGGACCCACATTTCCTTCAAGGATCTAACTTGCAATTTTATAGGCGAAACTTATATTCCTGGGAGAGAGGCCGCGCTTATTGTAGGTAGAGAGAAAGTAAGTGAGGCGTCGTATATTAAGCATCTTGTCGATTTTTTGAGAATTTGTTGCTTACCTCCAGCACGAAATCAGGATTTTATTCGACAAAACGATGAAGTAAGGCTATGTTTCTTACCTTCCAAACGTAGTCATAATCATCTGAACCCAAAAAACAAAAATGAAGAGTCTCAATTTCCTCCTAGTGCCAAAGAACTAAAGGCTGCAGGAATAAAATTTGTTGCAACTGATAGTACGAATTTACTAGATATTAGATATACCAACGGAGTTTTACATATTCCAACATTGACGATTCAAGACACTACATAAGCTATTCGCTGCATCATATTTTTTGAGCAATGCCACTACTTTACTTGATAGAGTATAAAACATATTCATGGGCCTCAACCATCAGCTTAAGCTTTTGGTTGAGTTGGTCCTTTAACATGGTATCAGAGCCAACGTGATACAAAAGTCACGGGTTCGAATCTCATCCACCCCCCACTTTCAAGTGGAATATTGCGCAGGGTATGTGGAGGGCCCATGCTGCATCCACACTTCTACCCCAACGGGCTCTCGTGTGAGGGGGCGTGATAGAGTATAAAACATATTCATGGGTCTCAACCATCAGTTTAAGCTTTTGGTTGAGTTGGTCCTCTAACATGGTATCGGAGCGAGTGTGACATAAAGGTCACGGGTTCGAATCTCATCCACCCCCCCACTTTCAGGTGGAATATTAAGTGCTGGGTATGAGGAGGGCCCATGCTGTATCCACACTTCTAGCCTAAAACGGCTCTCGTGTGAGGGGGCGTGATAGAGTATAAAACATATTCCTGGGCCTCAACCATCAGTTTAAGCTTTTGGTTGAGTTGGTCCACTAACATGGTATCGGAGCCAGCGTGACATAAAGTTCACGGGTTCGAATCTCATCCACCCCCACTTTCAAGTGGAATATTAAGCGCTGGGTATGAGGAGGGCCCATGCTGCAACCACACTTCTAGCCCAAACGGGCTCTCGTGTGAGGGGGGAGTGATAGAGTATAAAACATATTTATGGGCCTCAACCATCAGCTTAAGCTTTTGGTTGAGATGGTCCACTAACATTACTGATTCTTACTTTATCGACTATGTATTCTTCCTTGATGCATTGATCGACACTCCTGAAGACGTGCAAATACTAGTTCAGCATGGAATAATCAAGCATTGGCTTGGGAGCGATGATGAGGTTACAGCTATTGTGAACAGAATGACTACATATATTATGATATATACTCCAAACTTCTATTATTCGAAAATTAGTCGAAAGTTGAATGCACATGCTACTACTAGATGGAACAAATGGCAGGCTATATTGAGGAAGAATTACTTCAATCATCCATGGTCAATCATTTCTGTGATATATTTGGTGGTGCTTCTCATTCTTACGGTGTTACAAGTTTATACTGGCTTTAAGGGGTAGCAAATGTATTGTTTGTAATGTATTTGTTTCTTTAGTACCAGTTTTACTAGATTTTTTTTTCTTTTTTGGTTGCATATTGACGTGAATTTTGGATTTATTGAATTTTATGTTTCTTTTCAATGGCTTGTACTGTACACATATATAGTATGATAGTTGATCCGTAATTTGAAGAAATTGCATCCTTTACTAGTGCAAAAACTAACATGATCAAATTATGGAGATAATAAACCTAACGACAACTAAGGACTTGTTGTCTTTCAACTTCTTTCAGATACTTATTACTTATTCCTTAATAAATTCAGATAAGATCAGACCTAATCAGAAAGATTCAGATCATACCAGATCAGAACTTTTAAATCATTTACTTACTGTTGAATATCGTTAATTGCGTATTAAAAAAAATTATAAATATTACGTTTATAAAAAGTTCCTGATGAGACGAATCTTACAAGATACATTTTGAAAATGTTTTTCTTTATAGATTGGTATTAAAATACAGTCAAAGTTTAGTCAAATTGCTAAGTCAGATCAAACCAGACCATATCAGAAAAATTCAATCAGACTATATCAGATCTTAAAAAATTCAGACCAGATTTACTTGTTTCGGGTGAAGAGAAAGTCCTAAAAGTATTTTATGAACATGGTTACAAGATATACTCCCTCCGTTTTTTTATATGCATCACTTTGACAATTGCACTATTCACAAACCATAGTTGACTTAATTTTTTCACCTCTAAAAAATGAATAAATGTTATTATATTATATATCATTAGATTCTTCATAATGTCAAGTTTCATAATATAATTTTGTTATAACTTTTAATAATACACAATCAAAGATATTTATGGTCAAATTAGCGTCTCGACAAATATGCCGGTAAAACTGATGCATATAAAAAAAAAAACAGATGGAGTATCATTTTTAGAACCACAATTAATTTCTTCACTATTAAAACAACAAAAGTCTTAAATAAAATAAACCGTTATTACATCGTTCCAGCATATTTTGAGATCAAAATGGCTGAAGTTTCACCTCCAACAAGTCCACGTTAACCATCTACGGTCAGCAGCGCACTCCTCCTTCCACACCTGCAGAAAGTAACATTGCAGGATTTTACAGTGGTCATCTAAAATACGACTACCATACATTATTAAACTAAATGGTGCATTGTGATTGGTTGAAATTTTACATGTCATAAATTAGTATCCGGTTCAAAACAGGGGTGAATGGATTAATTTCGGGTCGGATTAATTTTGATCGGGTTGATTCTAGATCGCGGCTATTTTGGTTATGTAAAGTTTGGCTCAATAATCGATGGCATAAATTAAGTAATTATATAAGTTATGAAACTAATGACATATTGATAGATGATGGCCAAATATATGGTCTAGTTATGTTTAGGTAAAAATAAAAAAAAAGTTTTTAAAAATTAATGAAACAAACAATTACATAATCAAAGTAATTATGTTTAAGTAAAAGTAGGAAGGCCAATAATAGGTTTGGTTTGATTTCGTTAAAAAATAATAGGCTAGTTTAAATATATTTTTGGTTTAAAATCGAGACCGGTTACAATCATGTCGAGTTGAATCATGTCGAGTCGAATCAAGTCGTGTCCAAACAAATTAGATTAAATTGGGAACTTGTCGGGTAAATTTTGGGTTAGGTTGAATTCAAATCGGGTCAAACTGGTGTCGATTTTAGTTCAAGTTTGGTCAATTTAGTGTCAGGTTGTGTTCAATCAAGTTAGGTCAAATTGGTGTTGGGTGAATCAGATCGACTCGATAAATCCAAATTCGAGTTAAGTTAAGGTTGGTTACAGATTAAGATTGGATCTTAAACTTCTCAAGTCAAATTAAGTTAGTTATGTTTCAAAACAAATGGGTTTTTTTTTTCAGAGTTGATTTTAACACCTCTAAAATCCTAAGGTAATTTGCTCGTCATTGTAAATTTACTGGTGGCATGCAGCAAATACAATGTTCCAATTTAACCTAAGGCGGGTGATAAATGTTTTTTTTGTCCGCTTATCATGGTATTTTTAACACGATTTTGTTGTCCTTTTCCCCTCTTTAACCCTTTTTTAACTCCTTTTTGTGCAAATTTGTAGCTTTTGGTGTTTCTACTCCTCTTTTGTGTGTGCTTGTGTCTATAGGTACAAAGACAAGATGAAGATTTAGCTTAGGCTCAAAAGCATATTCAAGGAAACCCAGCAAGCTTAGGATCGGGCGTGCACCAGTCAATAAGGAGCGGGCGCTCCAATCAAGGCTCTACAAATCTGCCTTAGACTTGTTCTTAGTGGAGCAGGCGTGCACCAAAGGAGGAGCGGGCGCTCCTCCCCGAGCTTCCACAATCTGCCTCTTTTTTCTGCAGCTAGGAGCGGGCGCTCCTCACTGCAACCCCAATTTTCTTGACTAATTTTACAATGTAATTTTAGGAGTAAATAAATAACAACCTTGGCTTCATTTTTACGGATCTTCTTTCCCTTAGTTTTTCTTAGACCCTTATCTTTTAGTTAGCTCTCTAAACTCTCACTAATTAGCTAAGTTTCTCTCAAACTCAATAATTAAAGTAGATTAATTGAAGTTTGTATTCTTAATTTCAACATTTCCTCAAGTTTGAAGCTTCATTAGTTATTCTTCCTCTATCTCTTACTCTTTATTTTCAGTTTTTAATTGCTTTAAATTTTTAATTTATTTCTTAATATTGCTTAGTTGTTGTTGCATGTTCAATCTACCTTGTTTTTACTAGCTACTTTTCTCAACTTGTTAGATTAATGTTGAACTTAGATATTGTTGTTAGATTGTTCTTCATCATGATTATTAGTGAGTAGCTGATTAGTATAGGGGTTGGGTGAAGACCCAATCAAGCCATGGGTTGATTGATATTTGTGCTTGCATATTCATTTTGGGTTGATGATTGATTATTAAAGAATTGGTTAATTGCATGTGTAATTAGATGGCCACTTCTTGCTTATGTATTCACTTTTATGCTTGCATTGAAAGATGAGGTCTAGTTGTGAGCCTTTTCTTATGTGATATGTTATGCTAAATTTCTCTTGATTACGGTTTCTTATTTGGATGATGTAGTAGTATTAGTTGCAATAATTAGGTGAGAAATCCCAATTACTTGTGCCTTAATGCTTTCTTGGACCGATCGAAAGACAAACCTAAGTTAGTAGTCTACTTCCCATTGTTAAGAGTTGGTTGGCCTATCTTGTTAGTTGAGTTTGGTTTAGGAACGCTTAATGCTGTGGCTTCGAAAGAAGGCAATGTTGAGTGCATGCCCTTTCTATCACCCAATTTGTGTTCATGTTAGCTTATTGTTTTGATCCATTGGTTTGGTTGGTATCGATTCCATTTCCCCCTAGTGTTTGTCTCCATATTAGTTATTTAATCAAAACCCCCACTTTGTGACCGAACTAGCTTACAAACATTTCATACGTACTCTTGGTGTTCTTTACCTATTCCCGGTGGATACGATCCTTTACTTACCCTAGACTTGTCTTAGGTTGGTTTAGGTAGAAATATTGTTTGGCTTAAGGTGATTGTCCAATGACCGATTTATCCCTCTACCAGGGATCCATATTATTCTTTATTGGCCCCACCATTAACCTTGAACAATGTGGTTCACGTACGCTTTAAAACTTACTCCCTTACTCCACATGTCTGTATTCGACTATCCACCTTTTGAAGAAAAAAAGAAAACATAGTGTGCACCTTAGGTTCTGTTTACTTTGCCTTATTTAAAATGAGCTGAAATTATTTTTATTAAATTATGATTATTTTTTGCTGAACTCAAGTTACTTTTAATGAACTTAAACTATGTTTTACTAATTCTTTATTATATTTTTTCTTTAAAGGTACCGATTTTTACTTTGAATAATATTTTGGAAATTTTGACAATTACCACCTTCTGTTATGTCAATTTTAGCAATTACCACCTTCTATTTTTTTTTTTTGAAAATTACCACCTTCTATTTTCAAAAACATCAAAAGTCACCACCTTCTTGCCCTCAACTGCCACGTGACATCATTTTGGGCCCATTCTTTCCCTTTCCTCCCTATTTCCCTCACATTTCTCATTCCTATTTGGATTCTCATCTCCCCTTTCACTTTTTTTCCCCCAAACCACCAATAATTGTTCGTCAATTTTGATTTGGAGGAGTGAATTGAAGTGTTTTTTATTGTTTGGGGGAAAAAAGTGAAAAGGGGGATGAGAATCGAGTTAGGAATGAGAAATGTGAGGGAAATAGGGAGAAAAGGGAAAGAATGAGCCCAAAATGACGTTGCGTGATAGTTGGGGGACAAGAAGGTGGTAACTTTTGATGTTTTTGAAAATAGAAGGTGGTAATTTTCAAAAAAAAAAAAAATAGAAGGTGGTAATTGCTAAAATGGACATAACAGAAGGTGGTAATTGTCAAATTTTCCTAATATTTTGTAAGGGTAGAGTGAACAGTGACTAAAAAGAAAAAAATGCAAATAAGATAATATAATAATTTCAAAAGGACACCTTAAAGAGGAATATAAGGCAAGGGATGAAGAGGGTAACAATAGAAAAAACTTAATGCTCAATCTTCCCTTTAATGTGAGTCATGTGTTTTTGGGGTACGGGAATTGATTCCCACACCATTTGATTTGTTATCCGCACACCCAAGTCCCAATTGGAGAGAAGTGTCACGATTGTTTGGAGTAAAATTGGTACACAAAAATGATAATTGGGGTGCAAAGTATCACTAGGCTTGGGAAACACGACGAATTTCCATTTTATGCTTTATCTTCTAGTGCGTTGAAGCCAGGCCATTTGATATGTATCGTACATACTGATCAATTATGGGCATCTCCTAAATGATTATGACAGGCCATCGTTAACATGTTCAATTTCTGCATGATTATTCGAATTTCTTGTGGTAATTTCACATTGGTATATATTCCCAAGTCTATCTGATTTATTCATCTTTTAGTGTTCTTATTAAAACATAATTTTGAAAGAATATTAAATGTGCTTAAATGTGAAAATGGGAGGGAGTATGCTAATGAAAGAACTACCTAAAATATTACAAAAACAATCTTCATTTTTGTATTATATACCCACACTTCAACCCAAAAAAAAATTAAAAAAAAAAAAAGTTGAACGTTGTTGGGAATTTCATCCCAAGTCCCACATGGAAGAAATAGCAAGGGAAGAAGCTATTTATAAAGTGATGCTCAATACACTAGTACAAGGCCTTTTGGAAAAGAGCCCAAAAACAAAACCGAACAATATTGTACTAGCGTGTGTATGAGCATGGTTCGGCGACTTACCAAATGGTATCAGAGTCGGGCTGGTTCGGTCCAGGGTGAGTGGCTACCGTGGAGTATGTGGGGGTGTTCCCTCGTGTGTGTCCACGAAGTTTGATGATTTGTGCCCTTTGTGTCGAAAGTCTTCTAACTAGGGAAAAAAAGTGAAGGGGAGATGAGAAATGAGAGAGAAATAGGGATGGAAGGGAAAGAATGGGCCCAAAATGACATCATGTGGTAGTTGGAAGGCAAGAAGGTGGTAATTTTTGATGTTTTTGAAAATAGAAGGTGGTAATTTAAAAATTAAAAAAAAAAAGGTGGTAATTGCTAAAATGGACATAATAGAATGTAGTAATTGTCAAATTTTCCTTAATTCATTATATATAGGCTAGCATCTCAAGTATGAGGAGATATACCAATTTTCTATGATCTAAGGTTATACACAACATATATAATAATTTAATTTATATAAATAAAGTAGGCATTTTCGGGAGTATTCGGTGTGCTACATAAGAAAAGGTCTTATTTTGTCCAATGAAAAATTAGATTAATAATTTATTTTAGAATTAAAAAGTTTACTCGCCACCTAAGCAAAAGTGACGAATATGATTTAAGAATTTTGACACATAGGTAAAAAGAACGAATAGAGAATAATTAAATTTTAAATTATTTTTAAAAACCAATAATTATCTTCTCACCAAAAAAAAAAAAGAGACTAAGTAATATCTTTTTTACATATATGGATGCAAATTTTTGATCGCAAATATCTTTAATCTCACCCAAGCAAATATTATAAAAGTTTGATTTTAATAATGTACTCACGAGACGAATAAAACTAAATCTTAGATAATTATTTTCCCATAATTTTTAATAGTTAAATAATTATAAATGAGACTAACATTTTAAATAGAATGAGTATATTAAATAAACGCATAAGCAAAAGACTTATTTAGGTCAATAACAAAACGAGATTTGTCGTTACTTTTTTGAATTAAAAATTTAACCTGTCACATAAGCAAAATTAGTGAATAAGGTTTGTGATTTTAAATCTAAGCATTGCGTAAAATAAATAAAACAGCAAAAGATAACAATAGTGTTAAAATTAAAAAATTATCTTATAATATTAAGAATTTTATCCATAAATCTAATGAATGATCTTCATAAATATACAAAATTTTAAATTAAATTAATATGATTTTCAAGAACCGTGCATCGCACGGGCTTACATCTTTTTCGGGAGTATTGTTTTCTATATCTCATATTGTTGCATTAGTTTCTATATAATAATTGTGGTATATGTGAATGTTTGTTCAAAAGATCGTATGGCGTATTTGTAACAGTGATGGAAAATTATTACAAAGAAATATTTTTATTCTAATGGATCTCCTATTACTTATTTTATTAAAGTTGGGTTGGGATTAGATTATAGTGTTTCGGCCTTGAAACTTAAGAGTTGAGATATCAATCTCCTATACACGAAATATGATAGTAATAATAAAACGTATTAGATCTCTTATAAAAGTTAAAATCTAAGTTTGATACTTATTTTATTAAAGTTGGGTTAGGATTAGATTATAGAGTATGATAGTAATAATAAAACATATAAGATCTCTTATAAAATTTAAAATCTAATTTTGATACTTATTTTATTAAAGATGGGTTAGGATTAGATTATAGATTATCTTTTATTTTAATTTCTTAATTCATATGATACTAAAATAACCATATAATTGAAGGATAATATATCAAACTATGTTACTCCCTCCGTTTTTTTTATATGCATCAATTTCCTTTTTGAGGTTTTTTTTTTTAAATGCATCACTTCTATATTTGGTAACTTTTACTATATTTTATCATTTCTCTCTCTCAGGGCCTTAGCATTGATTTTGGGGGCCCTGTTCTTAATCGAAAAAGGGGTCCTTAATAATGTAAAAATTATACTATGAAACGAAGTACTTTTTATCTATAATTTAGATAATGCACAATTTTCCTATATTACAAAATGAAAATGCTTTTGTATAACAATGATATATTCAATTATGCAAAATTAATTCAAATATTTTATTCATGATAATATATCAACTAAATATAACATCATAATTATAATAATAATGTCACATATACAATTATAGGTCTGTAGAAAACTAGAAACAACCAATTAAGATTCTAATCTTAAACATACAAGTTGCAAAATAAAAAATTGAAAATAAAAAATTCATACAACTGTGAAATAATAGTAATGATTAATATACTTCATAATTGCATTCATACAATTTATACATGCCCATAGAAAAATTAGCAGCCAGGAGTCTAGGACCGTATAAAAAAAATCAATTAAAATTGCTTCAATTGATATTATCAAACCAGAAACATTAAAAAAAAATTAAAATAAAATAAATATCAAAATTTTACCTTTAACCAATAGACAAAGTAGGAATCAATGAAATCAATCATTCAAAAAGCTATCAAAACAATACCCCCAAGTGAAGTTCCAATTGGTTTTTGTTTTTGTTTGATTGTGTATCAATTGAGAATTAGATGAAATAATCATGGAAAATCAAATATAATTAATTGTTCATTGCCAATGTGATAGAAGAAAAAACGTTTGAATTTGACTGAGTATATGTAATTTTCCATTAAAAATTCTTGAATGGAGAAATTATTTTCCATGGAATTGAATTGATTTAATTAAGATACTACGATACTAATTTAAATTGATGAAGGAACTTGGAAAGTTGTAGAAATTAATATGAAGCTTGAATAAAGGGAGGAAAATGTTTTTGATGAAAATAATAGAGTGATTTGCTACATTTAAACTTGACGGCGTTATATATATAAACAAGAAGACTAACAAATACTCCGTATACAATCAATAGTTAAAAATAAAATAAAAAAAATAAAAAAAAAAGGATTAAAAAAATGGGCCCTCTTAAAATTAGAGGCCCTGTGCAAGAGGGAACCTTGCACACCCTCTTCGACGGCCCTGCTCTCTCTCTTACTTTAAACCCCGCTCAACTTATTATACTATTTCTCTCTTTTCCATGGTCCCCAATAAAATAATAAAAATATCTATCTTCTCTCACATACTTTCTCTTTCATGGTCCCCATCTTACTTTTATTATAATAATTTATTCATCCCCTTATAATATTATATTACTCTCCTAAAACTTTGTGCAAACCAAAGTGATGCATATAAAAAAACGGAGGGAGTATGATATATATAAATTGTCGTATGTTAGAACATATTTTTAAGTAAATTAATTAAAATAATCATTACAAGTGGTTCCTTCAAAAAAAAATATCCATACAAATTAATAATAAAAATAATAATAAAAAATAATAATAGTAATAATAATAATATTAAAAAAATAAAAAAAATATAAACTAACCCGTGCATCGCAAATACTTAATTAAAATTAAATATTATTTTATTAATATTTTAAATTAAAAACTAAATAATACTTATCTTTTTTTACATATATGCATGAAAATTTTTTATCGCAAATATCTTTAATCTCTCCCTAGCTAGAAAATATTATAAAAGTTTGATTTTAACAATATATTTATCGAGACGAATAAAATTAAATCTCATATGATTAATTCCCTATAATTTTAATACTAAAAAAATTATAAATGAGACTAACATTTTAAACATAACAAGTATATTAAAAAAACGCATAGGCAAAAGACTTATTTTAATCAATAAAAAAAACGAGATTTCTCATTAATTTTTTGAATTAAAAATTTAAATTGTCACATAAGTAAAATTAATGAATAAAGTTAGTTTGGGATTTTAAATTGAAGCGTCACGTAAAATAAATAAAACAACAAAAGGTAATTTTAGTGTTAAAATTAAAAAATTATCTTATGATATTAGGAATTTTATCCATATATCTAATGAATGATCTTCATAAATATACAAAATTTTAAATTAAATAAAATGATTTATTAGAACCGTGTATCACATGGGCTTACATCTAGTATTGACTATTTTAGACCCACCTTACAAGCTCACCCAAGTACCCCATACAAAACAAAATACAAATTAAAAGGTTCTTTTTCACAAGTTTTCACTTAAAATGTCCTTTTTCAAAAAGTTGACCATTTAAAAGGTCATTTTTCACGATTTTCTCTTATTGTATATATACAATATATAAATTTTAGGATTAACAAAATTATTGTACTTTTCATGCAATTCAATGAAAAGGGAAACAACAAATAACTTTTATTTTCAGCTTGCCAAGTATCAGGAGAGCCTACGGGCTTAGGGTGGGTTTGACCCACCTGTTCCGCCCAGTGGCGGAGCTAGGGTGGGTTCAACTAGGTTCATTGAACCCACTGATTTTTTGAAAAAAATTAAAAACTTTTTTAAAAAAAAAAAAAAAATCAAAATAGGTTTAAATAGAATATTTGTGTATTATATGACAACAAGTAAAGTTGTAGCCCAGTGGTTATTTTTACCTCCCATCACACAAGAGTTTATGGGTTCAAAACCCATAACTCACACTTTTTTTTTTTAATTTTGTTTCCTGAGCTTTCCCTGCTTCCAGCTTTCCTCTTCCTCATTCCCCCAAATTGCAAAACCCTAACTTCTTCCTCCTTCTCTTAATCTCTTCCCGTTCTTCCTCCTTCAGTCCTTCTCTTCCCGTTCTTCCTCCTTCTCTTCCCGGCGCAACACGGCAGCAGTCAGCAGAACGCCAGAACACGGTGGCAGCGGCAGCGCACCAGCCACTCACCCAGCAGGCCAGCAGACCCACCTTCGTCCGTCACAGCACTGACAGCCTCACAGCCGTGTATCGGTGTATGTAGGTAAGTGAATTTGGGGATTTTTTTTTTGCAAATGTAATTTACTTTTCAATTTGGGGATTTTTTTTTGCTAAATCATTGAATACTTGAAATTCATATGCTAAATTGCTAATATACATTATGAATTGCCAATTTTTTGTAAATCGCTGAAGTTTGGTTATAATTATCTAATTTACTTCTCAAGTTCTCAATTTGGGGATTTTTTTTGTTACATTGTTGAATTTCATATGCTATTTTCTGTATTTCGTTTTCTGCCTTCTAGTTTTCATAGTTTCATATGCTATTTCGTTTTCTGCCGTCTAGATTTCGTTTACTAATTGAGTAATTGACTGTAACCTTTAATTACGATAGTTTTAATTAGCTTTCTAGATTTATCATTCATTCATTGATTTCATTCTGCATTTATCATGTGTGTGTAGCAGACTAGCAGTGAAAGGGATTACCAACGTGCTAGCTAAGTTTGCGATTAACGACAATTAACAACAACGAAGACGGAAAAACAAGTAATAAACGAGACAAGGAGAATTTACCGTGGGAAACCCGAGAACCGGGAGAAAAACCCACCAATCCACTATGGAGTAACAATTTGATGAAAAACAATGTATATTACAAGCTTCAATCACCATTAAAGCTCCCACCCAAGCTCACTCTCTCAAACACTCAAACCCTAAGTGTTTGGGTTTACATGAGGCTCTCTCTATCTCTACATCTTTCCCTTCATCACATTTTTTCTCTACAATGACAATACAAGAGTATATATAGTGCTAGAAGATCAACGGCTAAGATTACATCCCGAGCGAAATAAAAGAAATCGCGTCGCTGAACAGGGGCTCGATGGTTCGACCGAACCGTCCTAGAGTTCGGTCGAACATAAGGTGGTTCGGTCGAACATCTCCCTTGGTTCGACCGAACCTGCTCTAGAAATCAAAAGGCTACACATTCTGCCTCAATTACTCAGAAGTTACTAGGTTCGACCGAACCTTTCATGAGTTCGGTCGAACTCCCTCACTGTGCAGACAACTCTTCTTAAAGCAGTCAAAACTCCCTCGATTCTTAACTAAATCAAGCTTATGACCAGGCGTTGGAAAGCTCTTGAGACGAGCTATCACCTCCAACTTGAATCATCTCAATATCACTTCTAGATCTTGAGATATGCCCATTTGAAGTCAGCCCTTTGACATCCACCATTGCTTTACACCAAGCAATAGCCCATAGCTTAATCTCCTAAGCTATGCACCCCCTTAGCCTTCTTGAAACCGTTATCCACACTCTCAAACCCAACAAGCAGTATATACCTATTATACCATGAGTTTAGAGTCATTTTGGAAACGTGCTTATTTGTGTGTATGCTTAAACCCGATCAATTCATTTGCGGCATTTGATATGCAAAAGTTGTTGAGACTTGCTGAGTTATATCCCAAAGAGTTTCCAACTAATGATATGACGATGACTGTACTTCGTCATGAGCTTCAATTTTATATTAATGATGTGCGCCAAGATGCAAGGTTTGGAGACTTGAAGGGTATTCATGAGCTTTCTATGATGCTTGTTGAAACAAATAAGCATACTACTTACAACTTAGTTTACTTGCTTATAAAACTAGCATTGATCCTTCCGGTTGCAACT
The DNA here is from genome assembly GCF_001683475.1 of Chenopodium quinoa. NCBI lineage: Eukaryota > Viridiplantae > Streptophyta > Magnoliopsida > Caryophyllales > Amaranthaceae > Chenopodium > Chenopodium quinoa. Next base: position 2,259,860 of record NW_018742720.1, on the reverse strand, counting down.
GCAAGCGTGGAACGAGTGTTTTCCTCAATGACATACGTAAAAAATAAGTTGCGAAATAGTATGGGTGATCAACTATTGAATGATAATTTAGTCACTTTTCTTGAAAGAGATTTATTTTCAAGAGTTAGTGATGATGATGTATTGGAACGCTTCCAAAGTATGAAGACTCGAAGAATGCTTCTGTAGTCTTTTTTTTTTTTTTTTTCATTTTTCTATGTGTAATCTATTTGTAATCCATAGTTTGAACTTATTTATGTACTGAATATTTAATTATTGTATTTTTATTCCTTTGTTAATTATGATTTCAAATTTCGGAAGTTTCGAACCCACACTTCGAAAATCCTGGTGACGCCACTGGTTCCGCCCAAAGTATAGCTTGAAATACCACAAGTGTATCGCTATTTGTCTTACAATAAAATAATGAAAGACCACCTTATTCAAAATTTGTTGAAAAAAAATGTATATTATTGCGTCAGCATTTAACGTCTTGACTGACGTCACTCCAGAATTTTTGAAGCCTATAAATAAAGATTTCTGAGGCTTACTACTTCCTCACTCACAACTCTGTAGTGTGAATAAGGAACAAGGTAAGTTAAAGTGGTTCACTCAATTTATTTATTTTGTTAATATTTTTTAAAACTTCTGAATCTTCCCTCTGCTATCATTATTCCTCTAATTTTGAATATTGCTGTAGCATTCAAGAAGGAATCCAAATCCGAAAGCCTGCTTCAAGTAGCAATCTGAATTTCCAATTATTGAGGTACTGTTTGAAAAGAATACATACTTTATTATTGGATAAAATGTTTCCACGTCTATAATATAAGTACGTATTTTCTCCAATTTATATAATATATATATGTACCACACTTAGACTTAAGTAGTTTCAATTATTCTATGTTCACTACTTCACTAGTATGAAGATTTCTAATGAAGGAAACGTAAAGTCATATGGAGTACTACAATAGATTTTGTTTGAATTGCTTTGGTTCACTCTTTCACAAATTTAAATTTTATTACTTTATGGAGAATTAAAGATAATAGTAAATAAAAGGAAAATTTGTGAGAAAGGTCCTTTTATAAAAAATTATAATAAAAAAAGGTAACACAGAAGGTTCTTATATTATGTTTTGGTTATGGAGAGGGTCATTTGACCAATTTCCGGCGTTGATCAAATTTTTCTGGCTAAAAATAAACTAATCCCAAATCTTCAATTCGTATCACTAAAATTAAAATTGAAGGCCAATCAAATTGGGAAGAACGTACATGAGCCTAGTTACGCGCTTGAATGAGAATATGTGGGACTTGCTTTTCCGTTTTAGGTTGCTCTTCGCCATTTACAAACAAAATTAGCAATTTTCAGTACTTTTAAAGAGACAGACTAAAGAGAGATATATATATAAAAGCCTTACCTAATGAAGAAATGGTGGTGTTAATCTACTGCTGCCAGCCTTCAATTCACCATTAATTCTTCTACTGTAAGAGAAATTAAAAAACGCCATTAATGAGTAGCTACTAGTCACATTAGAGGAGAGCTTAGAGAAAATAAGGGAGGGAAAAAAAAATGGGGAAAAAGAGAAATTGAGGGGAAAAGAGGGAAAAAAAAAAAGAAAAAAACAATTTCATTTAAGTGGTCAATGTCGGACAAATTTGGCCGGAAAAATTTGGTCAACGTCGGCCGAAATTGGTCAAATGACCCTCCCACAACCCCCAGGCCCCAACATGACATAAGGACCTTTTATGTCATTTTTTTAGGAAAATTTGATCAACTATTATTGTCAAAATTGAAAATACCATCTCAAGTTTTTTTTTTAAAAAAGTTTTACCACCTAGTTTTTTCCAAAAGTTTTCGAATTCCCACCTTTTGTGCAACATGACGTCATCATGGGTCCACACTTTCGTTTTCCCTCTCTCTTCCCTCGATTTCCCTCTTTCTTCCCACGATTTCCTTCCAATTTCATCTTTAAATTTGATTTTAAATACAAAAATTTCACAAATTAGGTTATAATTGATACAATCTAACCTACAACGAACTGAATTAAGTAGTTTAATTAGGGTTTGGGTAATCAATTTGGGGGTTTTTGCTCAATTCAAAAAATTAGGGTTTATGAATTGATTAATTGGATAATTAAACATGTAATTGGGGGAAAACATAAATTAAACATGTAGTTGGGGCGAAAACAATTGTAGTGATGATTAATGAATTCATAAACCCTAATTTTACATGTAATTGGGGCGAAAACACTATATTTTATGAATTACATGTTTAATTGCCCGTTTAAATTATGTTTTTACCCCAATTACATGTTTAATTATCTAGTTATTCATCCAATTAATGAATTCATAAACCCTAATTTTTCGAATTTAGCAAAACCTCCAAATTGATTACCCAAACGAACCCTAATTAAACTACTCAATTTAGTTCGTTTTAGGTTAGATTGTAGAATTTATAGCCTAATTTGCAAAATTTTTGTATTTGAAATCAAATTTGAGAGATGAAATTGAAAGAAGGGAATTGAAGAACAGGGGAAATCGAGGGAAGAAAGAGGGAAAATGAAAGTGTGGGTCCCATAATAACGTCATGCGGCAAAAAGGTGGGAATTTGAAAACTTTTAGAAAAACTAGGTGGTAAAATTAAAAAAAAATAATAAAAAATAAAAAAAAATTGAGGTGGTATTTTCAATTTTGGCAACAATAGTTGATGGTAATTATCAAATTTTCCCTTTTTTTTTTAAAAAAAAAAATTTAAATTTACAAGGTGGATCACTTTAAAAGACCTTCCTTACAAATTTTCCTAATTAAAATAATACATTTGAATCATCGTCAATATTGGAAAACTTTGACGTAGCTATTGTGAAATTGTTCAATAATAACATTATTTTGTGAATGCAGATGGAAATCATCCATCAACAATCAGAAACAACAATATTGTTGGATCAAGAGGAAATCTTAATGCAAAAAAAGTTGGAGTCATCGTCTTCTGCTTCCTCTGATAAGTGTTGCATCTATAAGATTCCTGAATTTATTCTAAAGGGAAACGAAAAACATTACAAACCATCAGTTGTGTCAATTGGTCCAGCCTACTACAAAGATCAGTCTCTAGAAACCATGCAACACATAAAATGGATATACTTGAAACACTTCCTAATACATTCCCAAAATGTTAATAAAAATCGCGGTTTGAAGGATTTCATCAACTATGTAAAAGGTTCTAACGGGAAAATCTGTGGCCAGTACCAAGAACAAATAATTTTCCCTAATGAATGTAATGATTTCGTGGAAATGGTGGTGCTCGATGCTGCATTCCTGGTCTATTTGTTCTTAAACAATTGGTGTCCGAATAAATGGCCTATACCAATAAACCAACCCGGACTAATGCCTTACATAAATAAGGATTTATATCTTCTGGAAAATCAGCTTCCTTTTTTTGTTCTCCAAGATTTCTTTGACTTAGCATTTGGTAATGTTTTCCAACCTTTTATTAATTTTACTCTTGCTTACATACATAATCACACAAATTTCCCCGGAGTTAAGGCTATTCATCATTGTATGCATACGAATAAAATAGATGCATCAACCATCAACCATTTGTTAGACCTAATGAGGACATGCTGCTGCTTACCTTGTAATCTACTGCCACGAAACCAATTAAATCTTCCCAAGGACACCTTTCCTAGCACCGCCAAAAGACTGTTTGATGCCGGAGTTAAGTTTGAGGTACAAGACAGTAGTGACAGTCCATTGAACATCACATTTGAGAAGGGGAAGTTAAAGATTCCGAAGTTAGTGTTAGACGATTTCACCGAACCTTATTTGCGGAGCATCCTATTTTTCGAACAATGTCATTATTCCAAAAACTCATACATCATTGACTATATCTTTTTCCTTGATGAGTTGATAGACACTGTAGAAGACGTTCAAGTACTTGATCGCAGTGAAATCATCCAGAATGATCTTGGGAGTGATGAAGACGCAATAAAATTCATCAACAAAATCACTGCAAATGTAAATTTAGAATGCAAATTTTATTACTCAGGTATTAGCAGAGATTTGAATGAGTACGCTAAGACCCATTGGAATCGATGGTTGGCGATTTTGAGGAGAAATTACTTTAATCACCCCTGGGCAAGTTATATCTGTGATCGCTGCAATCGTACTTTTTGTTCTTAGAAATGTAAGTCCTAGCTTATTCTCTAAAAGTGTTGTACTATACTACTGTATGATACATGTTTTTTTTTTTTGGTGTTTAGAGAGCCACAAGGGCAGGGATGAGAATCGATCCCTAAATCTCCTGAAACCGGGAGGGAAGCTCTAACCACTTGAGCATGTAATTGTACTTCTATTGTGTATTGATTAGTGTTATGTGATTGATTCAAAATAGTTGTGCCAAATTATTAGGAGTAGTAGTTACGTGTACTTGGTCATGAATAAAGGCTTTAGGAGTATGTTATTAGTGGGTCAATAAATTTGTTTATTAGTCAACTGCATGTTTATTATAGTTGAGAAATATTAGGAGATAGTGGGTTTGTTTCTTTTAAGCATATTTTGTTAGTGGAGTCATGCTCCTATTATTAATAAGTTATTAGTAATATAAGTATTTGTTAGAACTTGTCAATGCTTTAATAGCTGTAATGATGAGCTTGTGGCCTGAACTTTTTGAAAAATTTACTAATGTTTATAAGAATTTGTGATGTGGGAAAGATACAAAATTTACCCAATAAAATGATTAAAAGTCACATTAAAACCGAATAAAAATTAAATATGACGTCAAATTTCATAAACGATCTACATCATCTACCTTTAAAGTTACATAAAATAAGTAGCATTTTGAAATATTGAAATAAGTAGGAAAAAATTAATTCTAATACATAGTACGTACTATGAATATAATCAGAGTCTCTTATTGATAGTGTTGATATCTTACTTACCGATTTAAGACAATACTAAAGCTAAATATGCGTTTCAGCACGAAAGATAGAACTAGCTATTTATCTAGTCAGTGTAACTTGCAATAGTTTGTAATAGAGTAAGAACAAAAAGTATGAATGCAGCGATCACAGATAAAATTACCCACGGATGATTCAAGTAATTTCTCCTCAATATAGCCATCCATCGATGCCAGCGGGTTGAAGCATAACCGTTCACAGCACTGCACACACCAGAGTAATAATAATCGCATGACAGATTTAAGTGTTTGCCAATATTGTTGAAGAGTTTTATAACATCTTCATCACTTCCTAGATAATTACTGAAAATTTTGTTTTTGACCAGTACTTGCACGTCTTCCACGGTGTCTATCAGTTCATCAAGGAAGAATATATAATCGATGAAGTAAGAATCCTCGGAATAATGACATTGCTCATAATATATCATGCTCCGAAAATAAGCTTCAGTATGATCATTTATTTCCAATTTCGCAATCTCTAACTTCCCTTTTCTAAATGTTATATCCAATGGATTTTCACTTTCACCCGCCACAAATATAACTCCGGCGTCTTTTAGTTGCTTAGCAGTGTAAGCAAGATGGCAATTTCGACCATCAACAACTTCCCTCGTCTTCTTGACATAGCGTTGGCACAGCCGATTGTTACATAGCAGTAGCAACGATGAACGGATGCACGACGACATAGCCTTGTGTATATAAACTATGTATAACTTTGAATTAACTGTTTGATCTATTTTGGACTCGTTACGCAATGGTGTGCTCAAAGAAAGACAACAAGACATCCTCTGGAGATCTAATAGATGTTTAATGTTCGACTCACTGACAATTTTCTTACCATCAAGTATACTCTTGATAGCCTTAACTCCGGGAATTCTAGTCATGCATATGTTTGCAAGGGTGACAATAATTATGGTATTAGCTCCATAAACATCACCAAATGCCTTGTAAAATATGCCCTTAACAACAAAAAAAGGGAGTTGATTCTCTAGTAGAAATAAATCTTTGCTTAAGTACGGCATTAGTCCTTGTAGCTTTTTCTCTATACAAGGGTTAGGAAACATACCACTTCTGCACATGAAATGATAAACCAAGAAGACAGCATCGAGCACAACCATTTCGATAAACTCATGGTTAGGGATACGGATTTGTTGCTGATATGAGCCGCGGATTTCTCCTTCCTTTTCACTTACAAAATTGATATAATGCTCCAAGCTTGGACAAGCATTGTTGGGATTGTTAAGAAAGTAATTCAAGTAAATCCACTTAACCTCTTGCATGGTTTCTAAATTCTTATCTTTATAGTAGATTGGACCAATTGACATGACCGAAGGCCGATAAAATGCTTTGTTTCCCTCCAAGATAAAGGCGGGAACCTTATAAATGCAACAGTATCGGACACCTTATAAATGCAACAGTTATCAGAGATAACAAAAGGCAAGGATCCTAACTTGTTTTTCATTGAAGTTGCCACCTTATTATTCTTTTGATCTGGCTTTGTTAGAGTTTTGTTTTCCATCTGCATTAATGTGATTAATCATACAAGGTAAGTATATGTCTTTTTTCCAAATTAAATAAAAATACTGCTATACGTAGTCCTTAAGGTTACAAACAAACTTATCGATCTATTTGTGTTTTCTCTTACCTATTGCTATCTTCACCATATTTACACCTTAAAAAAAAACGACGAAAAAGTGTAAATATGGTGCAAATAGAATATTTACACCTTTTCATTTTTATTTTTATTTTTTAATTATTATAACACCCACAAGCATTTTTACTCATGCTTGCTAATGCATCTTTGAAAATATATGCTCCCCATTCGTTTTTATTTGTTATATTTTGCATTATGAGAGATTCCATGGCAAATTAATGATATCTATTAATGACATATATTACTTTATTATGTTTCAAAAGTTCAAAACATTTTTGTCATGCGAGAACTTTAAATATATACACCGTTAATAACTTTTTAATAAAGGTATATAAAGTTAATATTATAATAATATATTATGACGAATTTAACAAGATCGCACATGACTAATCTCTATTATACAGAATAAAGGAATAACACATAACCAATCGCTTAGTGCACTCATCATTTTCTAACTTATATAGAAGGCTAATTAAAATCATGATTAGTTCATCTTATATGATGTGAATTTTTCTAACCTATTAGTGATGGAAGGGGTATGCATTAATAGACTTTATAAGACTACTGAAGTAGATAGCAATTCTTAAACAGTATTACACTATTGCTAATAATTAATATACTATATGTAAAGAGAGAAATCAAGATTTGAGTAGCCAAATAAATGTTATACCAAATAAATGTTATAAAATGAAAGAGAAATAATAAACGTACCAGATAATATCAGGAGCTCAAGAGTTACTTAGTTATACCACGGAGCAAACTAATACAACTAAAGAGAAAGAGATAAAGTAGCAAGGTATGTAGGAGGAATCAATGAGATGAATTCTTCCTTCTTACTGTATTTAAAAGGACATGATTACAGCTTAATTAAATTTTTTATTAATATTTTTAAGTTATAGTACTTGTTTGCATTAATGCGGCATAACTAGAGTGTGGACTTAATTACTTCGTATTATTTAAGTTCTATACCCATTCAACTTATTGAGATCTATGTTCAATAGTAATACTCGGTAATTTTTTATTTTATTTATTATTATTTTTTTTTTATCCCTTAGAGTTGACTATAAGTTTTTTTGTTTTTTTTTTTGAGGAAAGACTATAAGAATTTGATTACCTTGTACATTTTCTAAATTGGTATCCTGTATGGCTGTATTTATTTCATCTCTTTAAAGTTTTTTTTAGTGTTATTTATTTAAAGAGGCTTGACTTAAATTACCATAAGATCAGTAAGTTTCAACTTAAAGCTCTTCTTGCTCGAATGATAAGAAAAGAAACAAAAACTTAACATGAAACAATTTTGTAACATAGATAATGGTATTTATAAATTGGTAAAGGGTGAAATTCTAAAACAATGTACTTCGTATATAATAATGTTATAATGAAGAGGGAGATAATGGGTTTTCATTTTTGGGTGAAATATAACTTTTATGTAGAAAAATATGTAGTAAGTGATTTTTTTTTTTTGCAAGAAATCACCTTGTAATTTTTTTTTTCAATAACACACCTTAATCAATTTTGTTTGCAATGATACACCTTAAACAATTTTTTTTTTTTTTTTTTTTTTTTTTTTTTTGCAATGACACGCCTTTGGCCGAAAAAGAGGGTTTAACCAAATTTTCCGGCGTTGACCTGACCACGTGCGAGGGACGTTACCTCTTAAAACTACTCTCCAACTATCCCAACCACCAAAACACTACCGAAACCTCATTACCCACCCACATATATCGCCTTACCTACCCCACCACCACCGAAACTACTCTCTCGATCTGGTGGCATAGGTTGGAAAGTGATTTTAAGAGTCACGTGCCTCGCACGTTGTCGGGTCAACGCCTGAAAATAGGAACAAACCCTCTTTTCCTGTCAAAGGTGTGACATTACAAATAAATTTTTGATTAAGGTATGTTATTGCAAAATAAAATTTATAAGGTGGTTTCTTGCAAAAAAATCACTTATAAAAGGTAAATTTTGCAAAATTTCCAAATATTTTATGCATCCTTTTTTCAGAAAATATTTAGAATGTTTGATATGCATTAGTATCATTTTACATTAATTGCTGTAATCAGTAAATAATTAAGCATAATACTTGCATACATATTTTCTAATCATCATAATAGTCAACCCTGGCCTTACTCGAGATTAGTAAAATCAAGATCCAATAGAAATCCACTTCTTTTTCAATGCTAGCATAGTAATGAAAGACTTAAATTAAACAATTGAGTCTTAGTTTATTATTACAATCGCAATTTCTTTCAGCTTGAATAGCGGATCACTGCCGCATTACATTATATTCAACAACTTCAAAAGTCTAAACAATGATATACCAAGTCTTGTTTATGATCAGTTAATCTCCAAAAGTCTAAACAAGAAGTGTAATCTGATATTTTTGTATTAAAAAATCAAATATTTTGTACCAAAATATTTTGGTGCCTAATAATTTTTTTTTTTTTTGGGTTTTTTCATTTTTACCACCTTCAAATAATGACTTTGTCGAATTTACCACCTCCAAAAAAAAAAAACATTTACTTTACCACCTCATAAAAAAATTAAACATCAGTTTTACCACCTCATCTGAGCTCAGGTGACGGAAAACGCTTGTGGGGCCCAGCATAACGTCTAGTTTTTGATTTTTTCCCAAATTTCTCTCGATTTCCCTTTTATTTAAACCTAGTTCTTCATTTGCACACCAAATTCTTGCAGATTGGAGATTAATTTTTGCAATTTTCTTCACAAATCAGTATTTTTGGGCAACCTTAACAATCCCAAACCCTCTAATTATCAAACAATCAATTGAACTCCTCGACAACAAGCATCAAATAGGTAAGCCATTGTCGTTAATTCTCTAGCAATTTTCGTGATTTCTGTTGTAATTTTTTGGCAATTCGTTGCGTGATTATGTTGCATTTGCTAAGAGTAATTGAAATTGGGCGTTTTGTGAGGTCAATTAAACCCCAATTTGAATTAAAATACTTAGGGTTCATGTAAGATTAAATTAGATTGGGGGTTTTTGTTATGTGAATTGGCTACTGAAATTAGGGTTATATTATGGTGATTGTGTTCAAATACAATTAATTTCATTCTTGTTCTTACTGAATTTCAGAAGGGAATGTCTTCAGTTAGCATGTCACCCTCAAAGGAGAAAAAATGCCAATGTAGAGTTCCAATGTCTAGGCTGACTGCTTGGACTAGGGAGAACCCAGGACGCAAGTTTAGGACCTGCAAATTCTATGATCCTGTGACTGAGTCAAGGGGGTGTAAAGCTTTTGAGTGGGTGGATCAACCAGATGGAACACCTTGGCAAACAGAGGTGATTAACAACTTGCTGCTGGACAAGAAACTAATGAAGGGAGAGCTGAATGACATGAAGAGGGAAGTTGATGATGTTAGTGGACAAAGGAGGTGCTTGCTCAATGAGATTGACAACTTGAAGATGAAATGCAAAGCTCTTAGCTCAGACAGGAAGAAGATGATCAAGGAAGTGCATGGCAGCAATGCAACAACAAAGAAAATGCTCACAGTACATGCTATTGTTGTGTTTTGTTGTTTTGGTTTGGTACTAGCTATGTATTTTAGATCTTAGGTTCATTTAGGAATGCTTAGAAACAAAAAAAATCCCCAACTTATGTTGTGTTTTGTTGAATTATTATGTGTGGATGTTGGGATGACATTTCTTGTACTACTTTTAACAAAATCAATGAGAAATGGAACTTTTTGGTAGAAACATATCACAATTCGTATTAGTACTTGCAACACAATGTTTGAAATTGTTTTACATTGGCTGAGACAAAAGTTAAGGCACCTTTGTGCAAAATCATTGTTCAACTATCATTGTTCAACTACCAAATAAACTTGGTTGTCCATTACAAAATACTAATGAGTAGACCTAGGGTCACAGTTGATTGAGATCCTTGTCCTTCTTGCTTGTCATTACATGAAGCTTGGACCTGGTCTGTATTTTGACTTTGGGAGGAGTAGTTGTTGGCACTCTTGTGGGCTGACTCAGGCTCCTGTTGCTCCTGGTAACAGGCTGAGTTGGCAAAGGCTCTGTTCTTGTTGCAGGCTGGCTTGACACAGCAGTTGCAGGTGCAACATTACTTGACCCAGCCTGTGCTGTTGTTGGAGGCTGATATTGTGGCAACTTCAGTGCAGCCTGCAATCACAGTATGACAAGACTCAGAAACAAAGCCACTAAATACACTCAAGTCACAAAATACACAAAATACCTGTCTTGCTGCTTTCTCTTCACTTTTCTTTCTCTGTTCCTTAAGCCAAGGAGTCTGCATCTGTGGCCTCCCACCCTTTGGATTTGTTGCAGGTGGGTTAGGCTGTTCTGGTGCTGCTTCAGCCTTGCATGTTTTGGCAAAGTGGCCAAACCCACCACAGTTCTTGCATTGTTTCATCACCTTTGGCTTCTTGCCCTCAGGTGCTGCAGAAGTGCCCTCCCCTGGTTCAAGCTTTCTCTTATTTGCCTTAGGTCTTCCTGGCTGCACTTTCAGCATAGGTGGCAAAGGCTGTCTGAGCTTGACCTTTTCCCAATTCTTAGGGCCAGGCATTGGCTGTATTGGGTTCTCATATGCAGCCAAGTATGTCACCCTATAGTAATGTGGGTGCACATACAACTCAGGATCATCCCTTTTGTCCATTATGCAAGCAAATGCATGGACACAAGGTATTCCTGTCAACTCCCATCTATAACAAGTGCATTTTCTCTCTTGCAGATCCACAATGCACTGATCATCCTTGTATTTCACCTCATAAATTTCATCCCTTGAAGCTGTAACCCCACATGTCATGGCATACTTCTCCAACCCATCAAAGACTTTGTTGACAAATGGGGTTAGTAAACCTTCCCAAGACTTTGCTGCCTCCCATTTGTCATTACTCCTCTTCATCATATATCTTCTAAGCCATTCCATTTGAGTTAGAATAGGCTTGTCTCTGGCATCTCTAATCACTGCATTAAATGTCTCACACATGTTGTTTAACAACATGTTAGACTTGCAGTTTGTAGAGAAAGCATGCCTTGACCAGTGCTGGGGGTCAATGTTTGACAACCACTGGTATGCTTCTTCATCCAAAAAATTGATACTTTCCATAGCAACTTCAAACTCAAACTGATACAACCACACACATGACAACCATTCAACACAACATAGACACATGGCATACAGTTTTCACAAAATAGAAAGACATGTAATATGTGCAAAACTAAATGTTCCTAGCATACATTATAGTTCACCATAAAACTGACATAAAAGAACCTAAATAGAAGCTTACCAGAGTGCTTGCCCTAGCAGCAGCCCAGAACAATTCCTTGAAAGTTGCACCATGAAATTTCAGTTTGAAATTTGACCAAATATGCCTCACACAAAATCTGAGCTCAGCTTTGGGGGCCACATCTGCAAATGCTTCTATGAGACCCTACACACAAGGCAAAACTAACAAGTTAGTGTACAGAAAATTCAAATGAAGCAAAGTAATTTAAACACAAACACAACCCACTTACTTTCTGTCTGTCAGACATAAAAGTCAAGCCATCTCCTTGGTCATACACACAAAGTGCCTTGAGCAAGCTCTCCAGAAACCAACACCAGCTGTCCTTGTTCTCAATCTCTGCAGTTGCCCAAGAAATTGGGAAGATGGAATTATTGCCATCTTTTCCAACTGCAACCAAGATCTGCCCAGGGTATGCCCCTTTTAGATGGCACCCATCCACCCCAATTACTGGTCTGCAACCAGAAATGAATCCATCCCTAAGTGCAGCTAAGCACACAAACATCCTCATAAAAATTGGTCTTTCAATTTGATTAATATCATCCACCACCACATTACACTCACTCCCTGGGTTCCATTTCAGCAGTGCCTTCCCATAGTCCCAAACCTTTGAGTATTGCTCTGATGAAGAGCCATATATTATAAGCTTTGCCCTGCTTCTAGCCAACCAAGCCTTGGAGTATGTAATTTTGATCCCCAAGTCATTCAAGGCCCTGTCCTGAATCTGTTTAATCTTCCATCTGGGGTTGCCCCTGAACTCCTCCAAGTACCTGTCAGCAAGGAACTCTGCTGTCACCTTGTTGTTCATTTTACTCCTAACACACCTATGCTTCAGCCTTAGTGTCTTAATTTGCCAAGCCTCTGATTTCACAAGCCTTGTTGCATAAAACTTGAACCTACACCTAACACCCTTACTACATGTACACTTCACTATCCTACAACTGTTCTTGTTATACACACACTTGCATTTCCTTTTGCAATATGTTGTTAGCCTCTTTGAATCATTGTGAAGAAGGTAATACTCATACCTATTTTCAATTGCATGTTGTCTCAAAGCTTTTCTCATTGTTTGCACATCACTGAACCTTTGACCAACTACAAATTTGATAGCCCTTTCAAAGTCTGTCTCAGGGTTAAACCAAGTAACACTACCCTGATCATCATCTGAATCACCTTCCACACTCTTTAGCTCATCAGAATCACAAGTTGCCTCCTCTTCAACCCTCACTTCAATGTTCTGTAGATTTCTTTCTATGTCAAACCCTGTGTCCTCATCATCACTTTGATCCCCTCCTTCAGTAACTCCCCTCAAACTGCCTTTCACCTCACTGTTAATATGGTCTACATTTTTCTTCAACCACTGTTCATCATCATCAGAGTATAAGTCCTCCTCTCCCTCATCAACTTCTAACTCAAAATCACTCAACTCAGAATCAGAAGACTCTGTATCACCATCCTCATCACTAAACACATCACTGTCATCCCTTAAGCTCCTCACTCTTTCTTTTATTTTTCTCACTAAATTAGCAAAATTTCCAGTCTCATCCCCAACCTTAGCCTTACCCTTATCTGCAGCAGTGAGTTTACCCTTCCCTTTATGTGTATTAGCATTCACTTTCTCTGCCCTAGGAAGCCTCTCCTCAGCCTCTCTGTCATGTATAACAATGCCTTTTAACCTAGGGCTTCTCCTAAATGGCTCTTCTTCAGTGGGCTTACTAAGTTCTGGGCTGGGTTTGTATACTTTAGGCCCACCAAACCTCTTTTTCAGTTCCTTCCTTTGTGCAGGGGTTAGCTCATTCCCAGATATACATTTGAAGGGTGTTTTGTTAGTCCCTTCAATTGGCTCATGACTGGTAACATACATCTCACATGCCCCCTCTTTGTTCACCGACTCTAGGAAACCATTCACCTCACCATCAACAAGCTCCCTTTTACCATTCACCCAAGACTTGCCCTTTTGTTTATACCAGCAACTAAACCCCCTAGGAACCTTCACATTCACATACACAAACCCATGTATAGCTGCTTGCCTCAAAAAGTGTACATCTATCTTATTCTTTTCCACCTTTCTCATCCAATAAACCCACCCACCATCCCAAGTTAACACCCTCCTATTTTTACCAGCTAAAGAAGGTATAAAGGCACCCCCTACTGTAATTTTTAAGTCCACTGTGTCCATTCTGTAACAACACCAACAAAAGCACACACAACAATAACCAATTTCAGTAATTACAGTAAACAACAAAAACCAATTCACCAATTACAGCAAGTAAAAGCAATTCACATTGACTATGCACTAAATTAACAGTAACCAAGTAAATCTAATTAACTAATTATTTAACAAATGCACACTCTAATTCAGTCAAAGATTCGCATAATTAGGGTTTATAATACTTTAATTCACAGATTCCCCAAAAAGGCATACTTTACCCCAATTGACAACCATAAATCCAACGAAATGTACTAATAAAGGGTTAAAGTACCTCTTGTAGTCAGGAATCTCGATTTCTGTCAGCAAATTACCAAGCTTTTGGTCCCCTCACCCTGTGGAAGATGACAAGAGAAGCTGATGTGTTGCAATTTTGTGGTTCCAGCTCGATTTCAACCACCCAAATTGATCTAGGGTTTCAGTTTTTACAGAGAGAAAGAGAAAATTCAAAGGAGAGAGAAGCAGTTACAGTGAGAATCAAGAAAAATCAAAGGAAAGAGAGACGAAAATTGATGAGGAAGTGAGAAATTTGGTGAGACATTGATTATGGAAGGTGGAAGGTGAGAAAAGGAGGAGACAGAGGGAAATCGATTTTAAAAGAATTAAATTGGAGGGAAGTGACAGTTAACTGGGCCCCACAAGCGTTTTCCGTCACCTGAGCGAGCTCAGATGAGGTGGTAAAACTGATGTTTAATTTTTTTATGAGGTGGTAAAGTAAATGTTTTTTTTTTGGAGGTGGTAAATTCGACAAAGTCATTATTTGAAGGTGGTAAAAATGAAAATACCCTTTTTTTTTTTTTGAAAAGCTCCAAGAGCATATATTAGAAGAAAGGCTTAGCCAACATCAAACTCAGCAAGGGAGGCTACCCCTGGCGGAAAATTATCCACATACAGCTTCTCAATACCATCAGGTGGGTATTGCCATGCCATAAGGTGAGCAACACAGTTTCCCACCCGTTTGATATGAGCACAACCAAAGCTATCAAAATCCCTACTCATTAAACGAACATCATCAATTACAAGGTCCAAAGGAGTCTTGCCTTCTCTTGATGAATTGATCAGCTTGGTGACGGTAATGGCGTCAGATTCCAGCTCCACCTTCCCATACCCACACTCACTTGCAACCTGGAGACCCATTCTAGCAGCCATAGCTTCGAGCACTTTGACAGAGGGCATACCTGCAATTCAATTCGCCTTACCTTCGCTGCCACCACAGTCCCCTGCTCATCCCTCAACACAGCACCAATACTAGTAGTGTGTTCATTAATGACAGCAGCATCGGAATTGATGCGAATAAACCCAGCAGGGGGCGGCTTCCAGTCACACAGCAGCAGGTGAGCTAACACTCACAACATTACAATACTTCTTATAATCCTTCACCAGTCTCAGGAAGCCCAAAACCCCCACATCTCTGCTCTGCCATGGACTATCAAACACCACAGAGTTACGGTATGACCATGTAGCCCACGCAAAGGCAGCAAACTCCAACAACTCACTCTTGCTCAGCTTTCCTTTCACCCACGCAAATCTGTCAAAAAAACTCACACTTGGTGCATCACGAAGTAAGTCAGCGAACGGGGAATAATTCCACACTTGGCTCACATTTGGGCATAGAAATATCGCATGAACAATACTTTCTTGCGAATTATGGCACACTCCACACAAACCATTATCCCTGACATGTCTTTGCTGCAGTCTGCCCATTGTTGCCAAAGATTCCGTACAAGCTCTCCATAGAAATTGACACAATTTAGGAGGACCACCAATATTCCATATCGAATTCCAGATTTCAGCACTGTCACCTCCGAAACGCTCAGACCAGCCACGCACATGACCCATCCTAGCTTGCCAACCAATAAGCTGATTTTGTAGAGTACATCCCATCTGTAGTAGGCCACCAATACATAGAATCCGATACATTATGTAAGCTCAAGGGAATTCCCTGGACTACAGCAATGTCCTCAGCAATCAAGTGTTGCTGTAAAGCCCCCTCATCCCAGCAATGTCTGTCATGGTCAATTAAATCTGCTACACAAAGGTCAGCGGGACTATCCACATTCAATGTAGGAATTTTAATTCCGCTGTCACTAGGCAGCCAAAAATCCTCCCAGGCATTAATCTTTCCACCATCACCTACCCTCCGCTTTAATCCATCTAACAAAATCGACTTCACACCCCAAATACTCCGCCACACAAAGCTCGGGTCGTTGCCCCTATGTGAAGATAAGAAGTCACTATTCTTAAAGTATTTAGCTTTAAGAACCTTAAAGATGAGGGACTCCGATTATTCATAAGTCTCCAACCTTGTTTCGCGAGAAGAGCTTGGTTAAAGGTTTTGAGATCCCTAAAACCCATTCATCTTGCGTTCCGTACTAGAAGATCCCCACCAAAAGCGAGCAATCATAGCATGAATTTCATCAATGAGAGTATCCGGAATATGAAATAACCCCATCATATAAGTAGGAATCGCTTGAGCCACCGCTTTAATCAACACCTCCTTCCCGGCTTGAGAGAGCAATTTTTCCTTCCATCCTTGCATTTTCTTTCAAATTCTTTCCTTGAGACAAGCAAAAACCGCTTTTTTCGACCTTTCGATAATAGTGGGGAGCCCTAAATATTTCTCATGTTTCTCAACTTGTTTGACACCAAGGACCGCAAGTATATCCATTCTCCTCATAATATCCACACATTTACTAAAGGACACTTCAGATTTATCAAAATTAATTTTTTGCCCAGATGCTCTTTCATATATGCCAATAATGTCAGCAATTTTCGAGCATTCCTGAAGTGTAGCTCTAGCAAATAAGATACTATCATCCGCAAAAAACAAGTGAGATACCCTAGGAGCACCCCAACAAATTTGCGCACAAGTAATAAGTCTAGCATTAGCCGCCTTAGTCAACATAGCAGAGAAAGCTTCGGCACATAAAAGAAACAAGTTAGGAGAAATCGGATCTCCTTGTCGTAACCCACAAGTAGGGACAACCTTTCCATCAATTTTCCCATTCCATTAGAAAGAGTATGTCACCGAGGACAAACACATTAACATTTTCTCTATCCAAGCTCTACAAAAACCCATACGACACATTACTTTTCCAAAAACCTCCATTCAACCCTATCATACGCCTTACTCATATCAAGTTTTAGAGTCATAGTTCCCGCTCTACCCTCCTTTCTTCGTTTCATAGCATGAAAAATTTCAAAAGCCACTATAGCATTATCAGTTATCAACCTCCCCGGGACAAAAGCACTCTGATGATGAGAAATAAGACCAGGAAGAATAACTTTCAAACGATTTGCAAGGACTTTCGAAATTATCTTGTAGACAACATTGCATAAACTAATAGGGCGAAACTCAATCATTTTTTTGGCTCCTGACATTTCGGAATAAGCACAATACAAGTCTTATTTATTTCACCAAGATCCCCACCATTATTCCACCAATTCTGAACAAATTAAAAGCAACAATATCCTGTTCAACAATATGCCAACATTTTTGGTAAAAGAGAGCATGCATACCATCAACTCCGGGAGCCTTATTCAGGTGCATCTGCATAAGAGCTAGGTGGATCTCCTCCTCTGTGGGAATAACAATCAGATTTTGATTCATATCATCCGTCACCAAGCAATCGAGCCCCGCAATGGCCTCCTCAAAATCAGAGGGCGAAGTCGACTCAAAAATATTAGAGAAATATTTAGAAATAATTTCTTAAATTTCCTCTTCATTATCATGCATCTGACCACTATTGTCCTCAAGCTCATGAATAAAATTCCGTCGTTGTCGATAACTCGCCTTGTGATGGAAATAAGAGGTATTCTTATCCCCATCCTTCAACTCATTGACACGGGACCGAGCATGCCAATACGACTCATCGAGGCGCTGCAATTCATCCAACTCCTTCACAATCCCCTTACATTGTTCAAGCATAGCCGCATCGGGGTCTCTACTCTGCCAATCCTGTAACTCTTGCTCCTTCAAAGCAATTTTTTTCTTCACATCCCCAAACACATCGCACGCCCATCTGCTTAGCTTATTTGCACACACAGCTATTTTAGAATTAATGGGCCTACCCGCATTACCCTCCCACGCACTCTTTACCACTGACTGAAAATCGTGGTTTGATAGCCACAGTGACTCAAAGTGGAAGCGCTTCTTTCTTCGTTTTTGGCGATTAGTGGCATTTGTCTCAAGTAATATTGGAGCATGGTCAGAGTATGTAATTGGATAATGTCGCACATCGAACCTAGGGAACACAGACCTCCACGCCTCACAAGCCAAGAATCGATCCAATCGTTCTCTAACAACCGTGCTACGGTCATTCCCCTTATACCAAGTAAAAATATTACCTTTGTACCCAAGGTCCTCCAAACCACACAAGTCAATAGTTTCCCTAAACAAATCCATTTTCCTCTCACTTCTTGGAGCCCCACCTTGCTAATTCTCATTCTCAAAAAGAATCTCATTAAAGTCCCCAAAGAAAATTAAGGGAAGTTGGATGGCATTTGTGAGTGACTTCATTAACTCAAAAGTTAAGTGTTTATTTCCACTCTCCGGCCACCCGTATATACCAACTGCAGCCCACTTGGGGACATTATTACCATCTCGAACTTCCACCGCAAAGTGATGCTCCGAATAGGACAGTGTATAAGCGTTCACCTCCTTCCACCACAAACCAATGCCACCAGAATTTCCAACACTACTCAAACACACACCTTCACAATAACCACGTTTATTTCTAATAGTCTCCAACCTTCTCGAATCGATCATAGTCTCCATAACGAAAACTATGTTAGGGCTCTCCCTCCAACACCATGTTTGGAGGGCTCGAACTCTCCGGGGATTGCCCAAACCCCGGCAGTTCCAACTGAAAATCTTCATTGCTCTTCGGAGGTTTGGCCCCTGCCAACACCTCCTACTTGGATTTCGTTGTCCCCAACCATCACACCATCATACTTGACACGTTTTTCAAAACCCTTCCCACTACACTTCTCCTCTATCTCACCAGCAGCCCGTTTATTACTCACCACGTCCAGCATTGTAGTATCGAACTCATTTTGCTTATGTCCCCCTTCTCCAATACCCTCCCCTCTTTGAACCATCTTTCTCTTCCAACCCGAGCTCCCCTTCTTCCCCATTTTATCTTCCTTCCTCTCCGTCCCCATCACTCTAGAAATAACACCACCCTTTATAACCCCACTTTGAGGAAATCCATCTGCTAGCTCCAAAATCCTCAATATTCTGAAAAGTCAACCTTTTGAAGGAGTTATGTCTTCGATAAGTGCAATTACTAGATATATCAAGGATCACTATTATGGAGATAATAAGTTCGTTCTTTTGGGGCGTCATCCTCTGTTGCTAGACTATGAGAGATGATCTTTGGACTAGTCAAATAGTCCAAAGCCCTCTAGAATGGATCCTATGAGGTCACACACAAGGGTATTGGGTTAAACAAGTTAGAGGCCCATTAATGGGCCTCATGAGAAATTAACTAATCATGAATTGGATTGGGCTAGCATAGTTAGATTGGAATTAGGTTTTGGGCTTTTGACATGGGCTCTTATTTAGAGATGAGATCTATAAATAAGATCCATGCCTAGGGTTGGATGTAAGAGTCATAATTCACACACAGTGAATTTTGACATCAAGGCAACCAATCCCAAAAACCTTATCCCTCTCTCTACTCACGGCTTTCCTTCTCCTCCCTTCGTCCATACGGCCGGCCACCCTAGGTGGTGCGTGTGGTGTTCGTGGTGGTTCATGGTGGTTTGTTTCTCGCTCTTCTCCATAGAAGGTCAATTGAAGGTTTCAATTGCAACTAACTAGCATTAGCGAGGTCTTAATCCATGCCCGTGGACCAAGTAGAGGAATCACGCTTGAGGTTCTTTATCTCCCCTTGTTCTTGCTCGATCGCACGTGGAATCACGCTTCAAAGGTAAAATTATGTGTTCTTTATGTGTTATGCAATGATCCTTGGTTTAGGTACTTGATTGAATATGATTCATGTTATTTCCGCTGTGTAGTACCTATAAACTCCTACACCTTTCCCCTTCCACTTCCCCACCATCTTCCCCTACTAATGTAGTCTGTTGCTCCTCACTCACCCCAATGAAGTGAAGGTCCAAAGGAGCAAGATGGATGAGATCCATGAAGGTTCAAGTGGGAGCATTTTTGCTTTATTAGTTTTCTTAGGATTAAGGGGCCATACTATGTCATGTTTTATTTATGCATTAGTAGATTATGCATGTTTAGGTTTATTTATGTTGCTTGATGATGCGCTAGAGTTCACTAAATAATCAGAACATAATATATCTAGATCCCAGTAATATTGATGCAGCTTTTCCAATTGAAAACCCGACGAAGCCTTCGATCGTTTATGATAGGTCGGCCCTCAGCAGAGTGTCATAATATATCTTGGGGAAGTGGGGGTAGGACCTCATTCTACACTTTTAATTGGTTATATTCAACAAGGTTACCTAAAGCGTTTAGAACCTTGAAGCTAAGGGTAATAATTAAACATGTGATGGTTAATTATTCAACCAAGAATTACAAGAGTTGTAATCAGTAAAGAGTTTACTCACCTTGAAAATGTAGTAGTTGATGGCAGGGCCTCACTCTGGTCAATTATTGCACGAATAAAGGATCTTGGAATCATTTAATTCAATTGGGATCAATTAACATTGAATAAATGCTTTAAAGTTACCAATTTAATTCGCTTATGGTACTTTAAATTTTAATAAACATAATTGAATTTTGCGTTTACTTATAAGTAACATGTCGTTCTAATTTTATTATTTTATATAATCTCCTCGATTGAAAATAAAGTTGAGAAACGTTCTCAAAAAGTTTAAAAGATAATCCATAAACCTATATTCTAATTTTGCTAAGATTGTTCTAAAAGCCAAGTTTTAGAAATTCATGTCACATGTCTAAGGTTGGATTTATTCAAAATGTTTGAGTAAAATACCAACACATCTTCATTTTGAAAAGTGTTTTCAAGGGATATAATGAGATAGAAGGTACAAACCCTCTAAAAGACAAGTATAAAAGACCAATAAAATCTCTTATCTTCAATATTATTGAATATAAGAAAGTGATTGGAAATCTCTATGATCAAAAGTTGATCAAATGACGCTATTCTTCATCCACTTTATATAGAGTTAAATAGTTGATTAAACTCTTATATGAATAACGATAGAATAGACTTAGAAAAATCATGAAAAGTGTTTAAAGAAGTTAAGCAAAGTATCATTTTGAACCTAAGAGAAGTGTTCTAAGTGGCTCAAATAGGAAAGGTTTAGGAATATATGAGGATTGCATTTTGAAGTTATAGGTCAAGAATTGCAAACAAGTTGCTGCTTCTCAAACCTAGAACTACTTACATGCTAAAAGTTGTTATGAACAACAAATGTTTCAAATTAAATGGACCAATTCCAATTGAGTAGAAACTACCTCATATAGTTGGAAGGTAAAAGAATGGAAATGTTCCAATTTAAGAAGTATATTATAGAAATTGATTTAGCATATTGCTACTTCTTGGACACATGATGTCTTGTTTAGATCACTCATTGCACCATCTGGTTAAACTAAAGGAAGAATTTAGCTAAAGGAGGAATAAATCTACAATTTTAGAAGCAAATGTTGCTACTTCACTAGTAGAATCTACGAGTCTGGAAGCAAAAGTTGCAACCTTACAAGTAGATCCAAAGGGATGGACTTTCAATATCAAATAGATTATGAATCTATTGATGTATGTAATTATCATTCTAATTTGAAATTTTGACTAGGTCACCATTTAGAGAAATGATGATGTGATGTGAACTCGAGGTCATGTAAGAAAACCATAGGCTCAAGGGCTAGAGACAGTCAATGAAACTTCATTTGTGACACGATCACTATTTATGCTTAGTTGAAGCATGGAAGTGAAAATTTTGAAAAGTTCAAAATGTTCAGTATGAAGTTCAGTATCAACTTGACAAGAAAATTATTACATTACAATATGATTGTAATTGTGAAAATTTAAGTCAAGACAAGTACTTGGCAACACATTCGAAATATTGCGATATGATCGTAATAATGAGAATTTAAGCCAAGACATTGATAAACATCCAAGAGTTATAAAATTGTTTTACAACAAACTCCGTAAGCAAACTTTGTGAAGTGTTTATAAAGGGAGCTATCAATCTATATGAGATATATTTTGATAATGGATGTAAATTACCTATCTTCCAACCATTGTTCAAGGGATATAATTTTAAAATAAGCTACAAAACTAAACAAAAACAACATAGGTCAAGTCAAAATGTAGCAAGGCTTCATATGTGATATGGATAAGAAACGTTCTTATAAAGTCTTTCTACAAAGCAAGGAATAAAAGTTGTATTAAAACGTTTAATGCACATTCGATTCCTATATATAGAGCAAGGGGTACTACTACACAAACCATACTTAGCACAAAATGTGTGTTGCTCAAGTAGGTGCCCTTATGGAAATTGTTCCAAAAGGTCAAGTGGGAGTAGTTTAAATCTCGAAAGAGCTTGAGAAAAGCAACAAACAAACATGGCTCAAACCATGGTTGGTTCACCCTATGCAAAATGTTCCTCCTCAAAAGGCAAGTGGGTGTATAAGAATCTTGAAATGTTCGAGAGCCTTGAAAGAGTTCAAGAAAAGTGATTTCGAAAATCTCGAAGAAATTTGAGAAGTAATCGAATAAAAGCAACAATATGAGCATGATTCACCTCATGTTACGAATGAAAACGCGTGGTCTCATTAAGTGTAATGGGATTAATAACCATGTGTCGAAGGTAGTACATTCCAATTACAAATCCTCTATTGTCATTTCTCATTGAAAGCTAAACAAAGTTGTTGTATGAGTTTCAATTGTTGCATAAAACCCACAATGATGACTAGCATACGTAAAACTTAGCCAAAGAAATATGATTTTATATTGACTAAGAGTTCTAAAACATTTATTTTGGAACATGATGATTATGCAAGTAATAAAGATGATTTGAAAAGTTGTGACTCCAAGTGGTTTTAAAACCAGAAAATATGAAATAGATTCTAAGTTTGTAAGTAAGTGTATGACACTTGAATTATTTGCCTAATTGGGTGAAACCCATTGTAAGCAAAACAGACAAGAAAGAAAAATGTTTTCTAACTAATGCAAAGACTTGTTAATGGATTCAACAAATTCATAGTATGACTATGACTACGATGAAACCTTTCCATTAGTCATGTTGCAAAGATCTATTAAAGATATTTAGTGATTTCTACCTTATAAGATTTGGTAGATGGATTTCAAAACGCTTTCATGAAATTTTTCTTGAAACGCTTTCTTGAAATTGTTCATGAAAGGAGTTATGTCTTCGATAAGTGCAATTACTAGATATATCAAGGATCATTATTATGGAGATAATAAGTTCGTTCTTTTGGGGCGTCATCCTCTGTTGCTAGACTATGAGAGATGATCTTTGGACTAATCAAATAGTCCAAAGCCCTCTAGAATGGATCCTATGAGGTCACACACAAGGGTATTGGGTTAAACAAGTTAGAGGCCCATTAATGGGCCTCATGAGAAATTAACTAATCATGAATTGGATTGGGCTAGCATAGTTAGATTGGAATTAGGTTTTGGGCTTTTGACATGGGCTCTTATTTAGAGATGAGATTTATAAATAAGATCCATGCCTAGGGTTGGATGTAAGAGTCATAATTCACACACAGTGAATTTTGACATCAAGGCAACCAATCCCAAAAACCTTATCCCTCTCTCTACTCACGGCTTTCCTTCTCCTCCCCTCGTCCATACGGCCGGCCACCCTAGGTGGCGCGTGTGGTGTTCGTGGTGGTTCATGGTGGTTCGTTGCTTGCTCTTCTCCATAGAAGGTCAATTGAAGGTTTCAATTGCAACTAACTAGCATTTGTGGAGGTCTTAATCCATGATCGTGGACCAAGTAGAGGAATCACGCTTGAGGTTCTTTATCTCCCCTTGTTCTTGCTCGATCGCACGTGGAATCACACTTCAAAGGTAAAATTATGTGTTCTTTATGTGTTATGCAATGATCCTTGGTTTAGGTACTTTATTGAATATGATTCATGTTATTTCCGCTGCGTAGTACCTATAAACTCCTACACCTTTCCCCTTCCACTTCCCCACCATCTTCCCCTACTAATGTAGTCTGTTGCTCCTCACTCACCCCCTCACTCAACTCCTCCCCCCTATCATCACACACTGCCCCTTCTTTTGGTTTTTTTATTCAACATTACATCATCCCCCTCCCGTACTCTTGTGGGTCTAAGCACAACTTTCTTTGACCGTTCGTCCTCAACCAAAGTCAACCTAACTTCTCGTTCCAGAGGTGTAGAGTTTGACTCCTGTACCTTAGGGGAAGCGAAGTGTAATTTACGAGCAGCCTCATAGGCCCTAGACGAATAACATTCGGGGAATTGTGCTTCCTTAATGAATCACCCCTGCGAGAATTTATTTTCTCCACGAGTTTTTTCTCCTTCTCACGAGCTGCCAGGGAAAATTTAGAGAGTTTGAGGGGAGAAGCCCTCAACCACGGGCCGTATTGGTACACCACATCATTCATCTCTTCGCCATCCATCTCCTTCTTATCACACTCTCTATCAGTATGATCGAGAATGCCACAATAAAAGCAAAAATCAGATAGGCGTTCATATTTAACATCGATCCATTTGGTTGTCGCACTACCAACAGCCACCAATAAACCCCATCTCAGCGGTTTCGTAACATCCAACATCACCCTTATGCGCATAAACTCACCCCAACCCAGCGGATCAGTATCATCTAACTCCATAAATCCCTCAAGCATGTTTCCAATTTCACTCATGATCAGAGGGTTACGCTTGTTAAACGGCACATCATAAAGTCGAACCCACATTGGAGTTCGATCGAACACTACCTCAGACGGTTGTTCCTCACCCTGAATGTCTTTTAATAGCATTAGTTTCCCATCAAAAAACCATGGCATCCCTTCAATAACTCTGTTTTTATCCTTCTCTTTTACAAATTGGAAAACGAACAAGTTTGTATCCATCGAGCGAATCAAAATATCATCAGTAACCCCCCAAACATTCGATAAGGTCTTCTTCATTGCCTCCACATTGAAGGGTTTCACCGTACAGAGTTTACCAACGAGAGCATGACGAAAGAAATCAGTTGATCCCTCCCCACCTTCGTTATTCACCACATCGCCAACAACACAATTCTCATCCTCTGTCAATTGGAACTTTTCCCAATATTTAATTAATTCATCAGCCATAATTTCACGCAAAAGAATACGAAACATATTTTGGGCATAAAATCACTCGGAAATTGTACAAGAGTACTAGAAATTGATCAAGAGAACTGTGAAAATCGCAAACCCTATTCAAAGGGCCACAGAACCCTAAGCAAGGGATCAGACCACTCAATTGAGGAAAAAAAAATTAAGTACGCGATTATGGTACAATTTTGTTGTTTGTGCCAAAAATGTGTGATTTTGTTGGTAGGAAAATGTGTTTGTTTGGTACTGTAAACCGCCTGTCACAGTTATGCACTTATGCGCCTCGCCTTACTCTTGTGGTTATTACTTATAAAGCTATTGTTTTGTCCCTAGTTAAATATAGTAAAATTATTTCTTTCTAATTATTTGGAAAATTTGCAAATTGCAACCACTTAAAGTTAATATTTTGCAAATTGCATCCACTTAAAGTTAATATTTTGCAAGTTGCAGCCCAAAGGGGTCGAAGTTTTGAGTAGTTTAAGTTGACATAAAAGCGGTTAAGGTCAAGAAATTAAATTAAAGAATTAATTAAAATACTATCAAATACATTACTCCTCTCAAGTAACAATATTAAATATGTAAGAGAGTAGCACAAATAACGCCGATCAAAGTGGAGAATAACTAGTATAAAAAAAAAATTAAATTTGGAGTCCTAATTCTTCATCCACAACAATCAAACAAAAGAAAATCAAATTACATAAAATTATATACAAATACATGAACATGTCTAATCAATCAGTTTCAACCATTTTGATGTTGGCTTTCTTCTTGGAATTTCTAATGCTCACTATAGTTGGTATATCCTTGTTTTTCCCCTGATCTTTTGCTTTGATTTCGTTGCGTACGCTAGCTATCTAACTTAATTGATGTTTCTTACCATTGACTACGCGATTGTTCGTATTATAATGATGTTTAATGGTGTATGTATGTATACAGCTCCTACACTTGCCTGCAGTGAAAAAGGAGGCTCTTGTGTATTTGACGACTGTTGTCCTGGCCTTCACTGTTAGGATTTTTTTCCAGGTCCTGTTTGCGCCTAAGTGTGCAGTGTGATCGATAGATCAAGCTACATCCTACATGAATAAGTAAAGAATTTGATCTATAAGTGTGCAGTGTGATCGATAGATCGATGTTGTTTTTTCGAATTTGGTGTATGTGTGACTGAAATTATGCTAGGACTTGTGAGGGTGATCGAGTGATGTATGGATCAAATGCATGCTCTATCTTATTGAATTACTAGCATAAAATATAATTATGTACATATTTTTTGTAACTTTGTATTGTATGTGATGCTTAGCAATAATAAATGCATGTACCTAGCTTGTGGAGCTTGTTTTAACCTATATAGAGCCTTACAAAGTTGACATACATAAGAGGGTGCTCTCTGATCAATAAAACTCCAAGGTTGATGCATGTAAACTTTTTCATACAACTCACTATGAATAAAAGCATATTTGACATCAAATTGATGAATCGACCACTTTTTAGCCATAACTAAGTTGAGAACTATATGAATAGTGGCCAGCTTAATTAACTACTGGACTAAAAACCTCATCACAATCTACACCAACTTCCGATGACTTGCCATCACAAACAAGACGAGTTTTAATTTGTACATTCGAGATCACCATTAGACTTGTACTTGTGTTTAAATAATTACATACGATTAACAATGTTCACCCTTGAAAGCCTAGATACCAAACCTTAAGTCCCAGTTTTTATAAGAGCGTCATATTCATTTTAGATCGTCGCTGCATTCCAGTTTGGGTCATTAAGAGCATTTTTATGTGATTTATGAAAAGTAAAGGTAATATTGGTGTTCCTGCTGATTTCTGCTTCCGTTGATGTCCGAGGGCTGGTAATGGTTTAGTGTCCAATTGCTCACCTACACAGCCAATACAGATTAGCTAACCCGAGGGTTATCCGGGAATAACCTCTCCGATGCTAAAGTCAGTACCTTTGTGAGAAGAAAGTGAAAGAAGAGAGAGAAAGTGTTTTAGAGAGAGAGATTCTACCTTTGAAGTGAGGATTTGCTTGGGTATTTATAGAAACGCAACCAAGCAGGTGCCACCTATACAGATAGGTGGCACACCGACCTTGTAAATTGCTGGTGCCTACGCGGCACCAAACAGCTCTCCACGTGTCAGAGGGACATGCCACGTTCCGAGAAGCAACTCTCCATGTGGCAGAGACTGATGCCGGTAAGGACATGAATTATTCAATGATTAACGAGGGCTTTAAACTGCACGACACTCTTTTACCGGCATATTGTAGATGCTACCGGTATATCCCGTACAACTAGCCCCCCAAGTGAGGACGTTAGTAAAACTGACGTGCTCACTTGCGATCGAACACGGTGCTGGTACACAATATACCATACAAGAATTATTAGAAAACGAAAAGATCCACGATTTTGGCCCTTAAGTGAGCAAATTGCCAATAGGACTTTGCTTGATGTAAGACAGAGAAAATCTACGATTTGCCCCCCAAGTGAGAAAATTGTCGATAGAACTTTGCTCAATTTAAATTAAAACCGAAAATAGTAGTGAATATGGTTTCACTTTATTTGAATTGTCCCCCAGAATTTAACGGGAAACTCACTAAAATAATGGGGCACGTGTCAGTCATCAAAGTAGGGTGTTTTTGAAAAGGCGTTTTATTACAGCCGTTGGATTGCATGCAGTAAATGTCACATCAACCGCTTCATTTGGACAGTATAAAATAGTGAATTTCGTACTTTTGACCCTTCATTTCTTTCGCGAAAAAATTTCGAAAAATTCCTACTTCATTTCGCTCGTAGTACGCACATATTTCTGCGATTTAAGAGTCGATTTGTCAAAGGTTTGTTCAGTTGTGTTGTGACCGGTGTTTGTAAACGGAGGACACTTAATTCCTGAGTTACGCTTTCAAGATTTGAGTTCAAAAGTAGTAAAAAACCCTAACTTTGTTTTCGATTTCTCACTGGTTTGTGGTTAAGTAGATTTTGCGTTTATTACATTATTTGTGAATGTATGGTTCTGGAATGCGTGCAAATATGGGTAAAGCCAATGAGGCTGAACTCTGTACACCCTTAACTTCTATAGAAGAAAGAGAAGCTTATTACCGCCATAAGTTTTTGGCTGACGCCGAGAAGGCTTTGCGTCCTACCAACCCCGATATTCCGGAGGACACAAAGATTGCCGATGTTGAGCCTATTAGCGTTCATTATCATTTGAGGTCAAATTTGGATTTATTTAATCAATACGACACTAATATTGACAGGATGCCGAGAACAAAACACACCAGTTACCAACCTGAGGTTGGTGAGAGCAGTAGACGCTCTAGTGGGGGAGAAGATGATGATCCTGGGCATGAAGCTTCGGATATTAGAGAAGAAGATATCCTGTCAGTAGAGGAAAGTCTGGAATGACAAGGAAGTAGGGGTGAAAGCATTGGCGATGAGGAAGATGAAGAGCAATCAGAAAGGCTTGGGGAGGGAGAAGATGATGACGAAGAAGACGAGACCGACGAGGATGTTCGGGCCGACTTCAATCTTGCTGCTCAGATTGCAGAAGAGGAGCGGCTCGACGAGGAATACGACTCAGATCAAGATGATCCGAAGTATCTAGAACCCCGAGAAATTCCCAGCAGCTATGAGATAACTGAGTCAGTTGTGGATCCGGCATGGTTGCAGACAGCCACCGAGAAAGACTATTGCCAACATGGCAAACGCTTCTACCGCCTTTCTAACGGCTATGAACTGAGACTACCAAGCGAAGGTCAAACGCTTTGGATTGCCCTGCCGGCTACATTGTCGTGTATGCAAAGCATTTAGAATTTGGTTTACGGTTTCCACTCCATCATTATATCGAAAAAATATTCAGGGCTTGGAACGTTTCAATTGCACAGTTAACGCCTCCAACCATCCGAAACATAGTGTCTCTTGTCTGGGTTATGATATTTATGGACTTTCCTCTTAACCTGAACTTGTTTCGGAGATTGCACTGGATCAAGAGAGATAGTCAGTCACCCGGATGGTGGTCACTTTTTACCGTTCCCGGTAAATGCACTATGTGGCCAAAATTGACCAGTTGCAAGAACTAGAAGAACGAATTTTATTTTATGAGTTTTCTCGACGATTTTACTGTCCGTAGGACATTTCATCACCCACACAACATGTTCGAGACCATACGGTCGAGAGCGTTAGGAAAGATGGAGAAAAAAGCTTTTAAGTGGTTTAATTTGTACATATGTTAGTGCTAGTAAGAAGAATAAAGTTGTTGCGGGGGTGTGGCTGCCCCATTGTAATTATATACTGGGCAACGCCCCTCTTTCTCATGTCGGTCTCTGCCATACCGATGCTTTTGGTATGGAAACAGTTATAAATTATATATATTTATTTATATTTATCTTTACTGTATTTGCACTTTGCATTTGGCAATAAATTGACAAGTGTTTTGCCTGCTGATTCTCTTACCTGCATGCGTATATCTTACTTAAACTTGTCTCTTCTCTTTTTTTTAAAACGCTTATGTTTACCTTTACGGTGTCTGTTTTTGATGTTTCTTATCGGATGTTTCCACCGCCAGGTATTGACAAACTCGACTTCAGCCGGCTAGGGTTGCATTATGACGGGCGAGTGAAGCAACAGTGCCCAGATCGGCCAGAGAAGTCATACGACACCCTTCCTGTTTTCACCACCAGAGCCTCTGAAAGAAAAATAACGAGGCAACAAGATATGGCTCCTACCGAACATGTTACCAAACCCCGCACCCTAGCTGTGAAAAGGGGTGGAGGGAATGCGTCTAAGAGGACATCTGAGTCCTCTGACCGAGAGCAACAGAAAAAGAAAAAGAAGCATGATGGTGATGCGGCATCCTTCCAAAAGGATGCACAAGAGACCTTGCCGGAAGGGGTCGTTAATTTGGAGGACGAGACCGATCTCCATCCGCCGAAAAAGCTGACGGTCACTTTAAGAGATCCAAAAGGTCTTGGGGTCAGCAGCGAGGTCAGAACCGGCCAGATGGCCAACATTGAAAAGCCTCCTAGCAAGGAGACAACAATCGTCCCGGGGCGCACTAGCGGCCCTGGCAAGAATGCTTTCGTCCCGGCTCTCGTCGGTGACTTTATCGAGATTCCTCATGTCAGAATCCTAACAGAAGTCGCTGACGAGTTGGCTGTGCCCTTTGGTGCTGCCGGTGACCCATGGCACCCCAGGATCAACGTTAATCGCGGAGAGTCTGTTCTCTGTGACGACCCTGCGACTAGCGGAAGCATGGGGTGGAGGGTACTCAAGGACTTGGCGACGCCAGCCGACAGGCCTGCCAACCACGTTGCTGCTCCCTGCGGTCAACTGATGAACAACATGCTCCGGGTAAGACAGCATTCTTACCTGTAGATACGTATCATTTTTATGTTACATATCTGAGTTATTTATATTGTTGTTTATATTTATTTGTATTATTATTATATTATCATCATTTTTTTGTGTGTTTTTTTTTTTACTAACGACAATTTCTGTTTATCGGCAACTAGACCGTCAACTCTGCTGTCGAAGTGGTACACATGTACCAGCATTATCAGCGCGCCGCCGATAACGCCGAGACCAACTTGAAAAAGGCTAACGACGCTTGCAAGCTCGTCATCAAGGAGCACGATAAGGTTAAATCTGATATAAAGACCTTGTAAAAGCAAGTGTCCGAGCTAAACAAGAAGCTGACGGACCAGGAGTAGTTACAAAAGAAGGTAGTCAGCCTCGAGCAAAGTCTGAAAAGACGAGAGGGAGGCAAAGGCGAAGCTGGCCAGCAAAGTTGAGGAAATGGAGCGTGATAAGCCGGGAATCAGGTGCCGAGCTGTTAATCGGTTCCTGCAGACCGACCTTTATGCCAACTTGCTGGTTGACCGGTATACTGCCGGTTGGGTCTCTGCGCATCGCTGTGTGTGCAAAGCTGAGGGGTGGGACTCGACGAAATGGCAGGCCGTCGAGAAGGCTTTTAATGAAGACATGAACCACTCTCCTACCAGCTATGAGAGTGAATACTTTGACGAGCTCCCACCGCATGATGTGATAACAAACTTAGACCCACGCGAATTGCCAGAAGTAGAGTTTGATGACGGCCTTATCAGTAGCCCTGTTACCACTCATGCTGATAAAGATGGGTCTGCCGGTCCCTCCAACAAAGACACTATGAAAGAGCCCGTTAACGCGGCTGAAACAACAAAGGAGGCCGACAAGAATTAACAAGGAACGCAGTCATCGTTGGGCTTTTATGTTTATGTTTGTCTGTATCTGTTTCTGTGCTCAAACAATTATATTTGTCTGTACTATGCAACATTTTTCCGAGTACATTATCTGTGTATGTCTGTATTTAAAACAATTATTTCTGAGTAATTAGTTTATTTACTGCTTTACCATAATTCTTACTGTCGTGCATATATTGTTTATGCTATGGTCGTTACTTACCTTTTAACTAACACTTAATGATTGCCTTCTTTGAAATCGTTTTTTAGTTATTCTCTCGGTTTTTAACACGAATTTACAATTTTTTTGGCATTTCAAAGTTACACTTTTCGGCATTTTATTTGTAAATAAAATTTTGGAAAACCAAATAATGCCTGCATTCAACTTTGTTATCGGTATTTTCAAGTTACGCCTTACCAATAATACTTTGTTATCGGTATTTTCAAGTTACACCTTACCAATAATACTTTGTTATCGGTATTTTAAAGTTACACCTTACCAATAATACTCCTCGAGTTTTTCGGCAAAATTTATTCGTAAACAAATTTTGGGAAAACTCTGTAATGCCTGTATTGAATATCGGATGTGAAACATACCGAGATAAAGTATCCAACCTTTTTCAGGCTGAGCAAAGGCAGTGGATCAGACCACACTTTCAACTCACCTTGAGGTCCATTATTATTTTATTTCATTATTTTTCCCACACTTGAACGACCGAGTCAGCTAGCTAGGCTGTGATCAGATCGTATCGAAAGTAGGTAGAGTGATTGTATTTCATAAGTATTGAAATAGGTTACAATGCTAGTAAACGTCATAAACATACGTATGAAAACATGTCATCAAAATTTATACTACATAAAATAGAACACATTTAAACTTCACATGAAATACTTCTTTAACACACTAGCGTTCCAAACATTCTTCAGGGGTACTCCTTCAAGGGTCATTAGTCTATAAGACCCTTGCCGAAGCATTTCATATATTTGGTAAGGCCCCTCCCAGGTTGTAGTAAATTTACCCTCTGCGTTCCCTTTGTCGGTTGCGGTCGTTCTACGCAGAACCAAATCACCATCTTCCATGGGTCGATAATTGACGCGCCGATTATAAGCGTGGCTCATTCGGTTTTTGTATGCCGCAGATTTTATGGCAGCCGCCAGCCTCACTTTCGGTAGAAAATCCAATTGCTGTCGAAGCAACAAATCATTTTGACTTTCGCAGAAGTGTTGTACCCGAAAAGTAGGTAGTCCCACTTTCGCCGTAACCACTGCCTCTGAGCCGAAAGCGAGGTTGAAAGGAGATTCCCCCGTAGTTTCTCTTGTTGTCGTACGGTTCGCCCACAAAATCTCAGGTATCAGATCCGCCCACAAGCCTTTGGCGTCTTCTATTTTTCTCTTAACTGCCCCTAGTATCCGCTTGTTAGCGGCCTCAGCCTGGCCGTTTGACTGCGGGTGACATACCGCCGCATACGCAAACTTCACTTTGTATATGCTTAGAAAGTTCTTTATCGGGCTACAGTCAAATTGTGATCCGTGATCAAACACCATTGTTGTCGGCAATCCGAACCGTGTAAAGATGCTTTTCCAGGTGAACTTTTTTACCTCATTCGCTGTAATATTTGCTACCGGTTCTGCTTCTATCCATTTGGTGAAGTAGTCTATCCCCACAATAAAAAACTTACGGCCACCTGTTGCCGATGTAAACAGCCCGATAATGTCCATTCCCCACTGAGAAAATGGAATTGGGTTAAGAATAGGTGTTAAATCATTTGGAGGTTGATTAATCACAGGCCCGTACCTCTGGCATTTATCACATTTTTTAACGTATTCCATGGTATCTGCATTCATTGTCGGCCAATAGTAGCCCCGCTTCATTGCTTCCAAGGACATTGACCGACCTCCCGCATGATTACCGCAATCACCCTCATGTATTTCTTCTATCATTCTTGCCGACTCATAAGCTGTTATACACCTTCGCAACGGTAACGAAAACCCCCGTTTATACAACAAACCTCATAACCTGATAAACCAGACGCTATCTTTCTGGACCTTTCTTGCCTCCGTCTTACCGGCAGGAAGGACATTATGTACCTTGTAAGCTAAGATATCGTCATACCATTCTCGTCCCGCAGTTGTACAATATATATCCTTAGGAGGTTGCTCATCAATACTTCTTTCTTTCAAAACCTCTACC
The DNA here is from genome assembly GCF_001683475.1 of Chenopodium quinoa. Taxonomy (NCBI): domain Eukaryota; kingdom Viridiplantae; phylum Streptophyta; class Magnoliopsida; order Caryophyllales; family Amaranthaceae; genus Chenopodium; species Chenopodium quinoa. The sequence continues at coordinate 2,226,088 of NW_018742720.1, read as the reverse complement.
ATAACCGTCCTCTCTAAGTCGTTGAAGCTTGAACTTGCGAGTTTAGCCAATGCATCTGCCTGCGTGTTCATTGCTCGAGGAACCAACTTGATTTCGAAATATTCCAGACCAAATGTAACACTCTTGAGTTTTGCCAAATATGCCGTCATGCTCGGCTCTCGAGTTTTGTAAGTGCCACTGAACTGATTTGCTATTAGTTGAGAGTCAGTTGTCATCTCAATACGCTTTGCTTCCGCAGATATATGCATAGATGTATCCCTGCCAATGTTGCTTCATATTCTGCCTCATTATTCGAGGCTTTGAACTTGAACTTGACAGCATACTCGAACACATCTCCCTGGGGAGAGATCATAATTACTCCTGCCCCTGAGCCGGTTGAAACAGACGAGCCGTCAACTGATATCTTCCATGTGCCGGTACCATCCTCCTCTTCATAATAAGACGTTTCTACAATGAAGTCAGACAAGGCCTGGGCTTTGATTGATACCCTTGGTTTATACATAATAACATATTTAGACAATTCAATCGCCCATTTAAGTAAACGGCCAGACGTTTCCATCTTCTGCAAAGACTTCTCTAACGGCTGATTCGTTAAGTTATCAATTGCATGTGCATCGAAATAAGGACGCAACTTTCGTGCGGCCACAACTACTGCGTACGCGATCTTCTCTACTAACGGGTACCGTCTCTCGGCAGCGTTTAAAACGTGGCTCACAAAGTAGATTGGCAGTTGGGTTTTTAGTCGTTCCACTAGGAGCACTGCTGCTACGGTCTTTGCTGACGCGGAAATATAAAGCTGCAATGTTTCTCCTTGTTCCGGCCTTGCGACGGTGGGTAAGGACCTCCCCCACATCCTGGAACGCCTTGGATTGGTCCTTCCCCCATTCAAACAGCTTGTTCTGACGCAAGATCACGAAGAATGGTAAGGCTTTGTCAGCTGACTTGCTGATGAATCTCGTTAATGCAGCCATTCGACCAGTGAGCTTTTGTACATCTTTTATGCACTTTGGTTCTGGTAAACTAAGAATCGCCTCAATCTTATCGGGGTTAGCGTCTATCCCCCTTTCGCTCACCATGAACCCGAGAAACTTTCCTGACCGGACGCCGAACACACACTTCTCCAGGTTTAACTTCATCCGGTAGCGTCGAAGAGTTTCAAAAGTTTCTCTCAAATCAGTGACGTGATCTGTAGCCAAACGGCTTTTCACAATTGAATCATCCACATACACTTCCACATACCTTCCTTTCTGATTCGCAAACACCTTGTTGACCAGCTTCTGATACGTAGCCCCTGCATTTCTCAATCCAAACGGCATAGCCCTGTAACAAAAAACTCCGGAATCAGTAATGAATGTCTCCTTGGTTTGATCTGGCTCATATAGGCTGACCTGATGATACCCGGAGAAAGCGTCCATAAAACTCAATAGCGCGTGACCGAAAGTTGAATATACCAATCGATCTATCCTCAACAAGGGATAGCAATCTTTCGGACAGGCTCTGTTCAAGTCCGTAAAGTCCACGCACATTCTCCATTTCCCTGACGACTTTTTTACAATAACCACATTTGCTAACCATTCTGGGTATGTGCAGGGTTCGATAAACCCTGCCGCTAGCAACTTATTCACCTCTGACTGAATAGCCTCCATTTTCTCTGTTGAGAAGTTCCTTTTCTTTTGTCGGACAGGTCTTGCTCTCCTGTCGACATTTAGCTTATGCACAATGTCGTCGGGATGTATCCCGAGCATCTCGTCTGCCGAGAAAGCAAACACATCAGCACTTTCTCGTAACAATTCCACCAAATGGCAACGCGTGTCGACATCCATATCGGACCCAACACGCACTACCCTCCCGAGAACCCCTGGCTGTAATTCGATCTCTACGGTCTCGCCTCCTGGGGAAGGACGTGGCGCAGTTACTGGCCGAGTATCGAAATTTTCCATGGCCAAATCGTGCGCGGAGGGAATTCGTTCTCGCTTGGATGGTGTCTGTTCACAAGTTGGTTGTCGGCTAGACTGCTTTAGTGCTGAAACATAACACTCTCTGGCCATAGTTTGACTTCCTCGTACGCGCTCTGTCGTTCCCGCGTTGGACACATATACCATTGTTAAATGGTACGTCGAGACCACAGCTAGCATGTCATGAATTAAAGGCCAACTGACAATGGCGTTGTAAGCGGATGGCACATCAATCACCAAAAACTCCGCCATAACATCTCTCACTGCCGGCCCCTCTCCCATTCAAACCTGAAGAACTATACTACCCTCAGGTCTTACCGTTGATCCGTTGAAGCCTATCACGGGATAGGACACTGGCGTTAAGTATTTTCGGCCAATTCTCATGGCGTCAAAAGCTCTAGCAAATAGGATATTGGCGGAACTACCGCCATCAACGAGAGCCCGCTTGATATCTGCTCCATTTACCGTCAATATCAGCACCAACGGATCATCATGAGGGAAGACTATTCCCTTAGCAACTTCCTCCGAGAAAGATATAGAAAACATAGGAGAAGGTCGAGGTCGTTCCTCTACGCTCAATGCGTTCACTAGATGCCGGTATTCCGACAAACTTTTCTTCGCCCCACTTACAAAACCCCCGTATACCGGTCCTCCAGAAATGACATCGATTGTTATTTTGTGTCCTGTCGGATTACCTCCCTGTCTGGATGTTTCCGCATGATTTTGTCTGTAGGTGTCATCTTGCATTGATGAATCTCTCTGCTTTCGGTACTCGGTTTGCCTGGGCTGTGCATTTTGCTGTCGATCGGGACCTGCTTGAGTACGATACTGGGACAATCACCCCTTCCTTATGAGATCTTCAATGTTCTCCTTTAATTGGACACATTCTTGGGTGTAATGACCAACATCTCTATGAAACATGCAATATTTCTTCACGTCCTGGCCCTTCGTTATCATCGATGCCGGTCGACTCCAATCTTCTCTATTCTGGTTTATTGAATAAATTGCCGCTCTCGGGGTGTTTAACTGTGTATAGCTGCTATAACGGCCCAATCCCCTTGTCGGTCTCCCAGATCTCTGCTGACCTTGTGGCAGTACCCTGCTTATCCCACCCATCTGGGCGTTTGGGCTATTATCACTTTGCCTTCTGGAGGGTTCTGCTGACGATATCTGACGGCTCGTTTTCAGCAGTTCCTCACTCTTTATGTATTCGTGAGCCTTGGAAAATGCTACCCCTAAGTTTGGGAAAGACTTCCGCGACATATATTTTTTGAAGTCGTTGTCACCCAGTCCATTCATCAACGCCATCACGTCAATTTCTTATTGCAATTTTGGTATGGTGTTAGCCTCGTTATTGAAGCGCCTAATGAAATCTCTGAGTGATTCCTCTTTTCGTTGCTGAATAGCCATGAGCTCGCCAGATGTCCTTTATCTCGCACTGTTACTTATGTACTGACCTGTGAACAACTCCATCAGGGTCTCAAAGCAGTCGATTGATCCCGGCTCTAAATTGGAGAACCAATCCGAAGCTGCCCTGGTAAGAGTCGTAGGGAAAACTTTACACCACACAGCATCGGTGTCGGTATATAACAACATGTGACTTTGAAAAGCAGCCACATACCGCTTAAGGTCCCCCTTACTGTCATACGTACAGGACGACATCTTTATTTTCTCCATTTGTTGGTCAAGTACCTCTTGTGTGAACGGAGATATCTTGGGCCTGATGATCGCCCTGGCTGCCCGCCTTTCCAAGCCACTGGAAACCTCATGCCGATAGGAACCTGAATCCCCCACCTGGGCGTCTTGCGTGATTTGGCGCTCAGCCGATATGGTCTCTCGGCCCCGGCTCCTTGACGGTTGTTTCTATCCCGCCTGATTGAACTGACTCTCCAGGTTCACTATTAGCGGTTTTGTCGGTACATCGGCCAGTACCTCCCCTGCTGCTAACTCGGCTTCCTTTCTTTTCTTAGACATAGCCTGCATGACCCTAGCCGTTATCTCTAGCTCCTCCGGGGTAAACCCCTCCAAGGGATCGGGGGTCACTGCTCTATTGCGGTCAGGTGTTAAGGGCATGTTCGTTGTGTTGCCGTGAAGGAGATGAGTTTCATCCTCGACCACGATTTCTGGTACGCTGTTTATAGTTTTATTCGCGTTAGCATTTAAGATACTAGTATCATACTGCCGGTTATCAACCTCCGGTACCGGTGCTGTAGTTTCCTTACTTCCTTCCATAACTGTGAGAGGTTTTATTGGACGATAGAAGTTATTACTATCCCCTCCTTCTAGCGCCAATTGTTCCTGCTGATTTTTGCTTCCGTTGATGTCCGAGGGCTGGTAATGGTTTACCGTCCAATTTCTCACCTACATAGCCAATACAGATTAGCTAACCCAGGGGTTATCCGGGAATAACCTCTCCGATGCTAAAGTCAGTACCTTTGTGAGAAGAAAGTGAAAGAAGAGAGAGAAAGTGTTTTAGAGAGAGAGAGATTCTACCTTTGAAGTGAGGATTTGCTTAGGTATTTATAGAAACGCAACCAAGCAGATGCCACTGTAGGGAATAATTTCAAGCCTTAAAATCCCACTAGCTTGAACCCCACTGTGATCATACACTAAAGTACGGTGGAGTCCAAAAGGGAAAAAGATAGAGCAAAAGAGTCGCCAACAAGTTTTTAGGGAACTTGTAAACCGTTCATAGGATGAAGGTTACACCCCTTAACGATCCAAAAGATCGTCAACTCTATAAGGTCATGAACCAAATAAGGGTCCGTGGATGATGGTACAAATCCAACCTAAAAGAGATTGAACCTGCCCTAATAATAGGCCTCTACTTTATTCTGATCGTATTCATGTGCGCTTTCTAATTAACATGCAATCAATAGGATTAACCCTAAACCTGTTTAATCTATGTTGGTTGAATATTAATGCACAAATAAACTTTTATTGGCGATCACTTGAATTTATAATCACATTAATCCTGACAAGATTATTAATTATTTTATTAAGCATGATTACAAATACAAATTCCCTTTAAGCATGCAATAAAAAGGTGATCAAGCAATAAAGAATAAATAATCAAGCAACATAATAAATAATCAATATCACAACAATAAAATTATAATCAAATTAATCATTATCAAAAAAATAATAAATTATAACAATTATAATCATAATCATGTTCATGTTAATATTAAAGCATAATAAACATAGCAAGATCCTAGGCATGATACTAACAAGATTAATAACAAACTCTAGCATGTCACTAAGAAATAAAAATCAAATCTTTAACCCTAACATGATACTTACAATCATAAATATTCGGAAGAACATAGGAAGCATCACAACAATCATATTTAATATTAAAATTACCTAGACATGATACTAGGAATATCATAATAACAATATAAACATGATTTCTACATCATAACATCAATTAAAACATTAAAGCACTTACTTTGATGCTTCGTATCTCTTTCTAATAACAAAATACACACGTTAGTAACTTCAAGGAAAATAATAATCAAACAAAGCAATTAAATTAAATAATTAAAATAGAGATTTGGGACAAACCCTCAGAAATTAAAACCTTTCACGCCTAGGGCGAAGGCAACTTCGAATATGGCTAGGTGTTTCTAGATCTTGCGAATGCGGAATTTTGTATAAAAATGTAAGAAAGAATTGAATGAAAGAATGCTAAAGAATTAATGATTGTTGATGAAAGCTTGAGAATGAAGAGAATTGGTTGTAGGTGAATGTAGATGATGATAAGGTGAAAATTGGTGAATATTGGTGATAATTCGTGCATGAAAACGGAGTTTTTGATACGATATTTATAGATAAAATTAGCCAAAAAAGATAATTTAACAAAACAGAGTCTGACGCACGCAAAACAAGTTTGGCGCCAACCCTGGCTAGTTGGCGTCAGCCACCAATGGCTACAGCCAGGCGCCAATGGCTAGCACCTGGCGCCAAGCCTGGTTCCAGGCGCCAATGCCTGGGGTTGGACGCCAAACTGGATCTTAACGCGTTTTCGAAAATCTGATAAATTTCGAAAATGCTAATTGAATTAGGAATGAAAAGAACCTTCTAGAAGATTCTAGAAGACTAAAACCATTCCTAATTTCATTAGGAGTGATAAATCACATTAGGCCCTCCCCAAGATCATTGGGCCATACATAAAGCTCAAACCGGGCCCAGCTTAGTAAATTGGCCATAACTTCCTCAATATTCATCGAAATTGGGTTTATAATATATCGTTGGAAAGGTCTTTGCAAGCCCCATCCAACTAAACTACTATTGGATCCATATAATGGACCAACCAAACTTAAGTGGCTGTTTTCTTAAAATAAAGTTTTCAAAAACAAAGAGAAGAGAAAAATAAAAACTTTCTGCAACACTAGACCTTTCCACACTTTCGTTTCATTCGATTATGATTCGATCTGAAAGGTACTCATCACTGGGTTTGGTTTTGGGGAGACACAAATGGGTGTCTACAGAAGCCCCCACTTTGACTGAGTTTGGAGAAACGCAAGTTTCAAAAACAAAAGTCAAAGTATCGATAGGGACGAAGAATGATTCAGAATGTTCTGCGATCCTAAATCAATCTGGTAACACCGATACCTGCAAACTAGCGTTAGTTAAACAGATAAAAGAGTTAAGAAATGCGTATCTTGCACCGTCGAGCACACGTCTCTGAAAGTAACCGATTGGTTGCCGCTGTTTTGATGACCTCCTGCAAGCTAGAGAATGCCATTCCGCTTGAAAACCGTTATGCCCGTAACCGCTTCCAAATTAGAATATTGCTTCGCCTGAAACTATCCTCCTCCGCAATGATAATATTCCACGTCCAAGGGAATACTATCGAAGATTATTTCTCTTGAAACAATCCTCATCCGCATTGATAATATTCCACATCCTAGGGAACACTATCGAAAATTATTTCTCTTGAAATAATCCTCAGTTTTTTGTGACAACTCTCCGCAAGCTAGGGAATGCCGTCGAAGATATCCTCACTTGAAGTCATCCTCATTTGATGCGATAATTTCCCAAAGGAAATTACCGAAGACCCACTTCTGTCGATCTTTAAAAGTTTGCCTGAACTTTGCTTCCGCTATGCCTGTATGTCGACACTTCTATTGCTTTGAACCTGTACGTCGGTGCTTTTGCTGTGATGACAATCCTCTTTTCTTTGGGAATAGTTTCCAACACAACTCTTGTATGATGTATGACAATCCGATTTAGGGAAAGTTGTCAATGCCACGTAACAATCCATCCTTGGAAATGTTGTCACGATGAAGCGACAATCCGTACCTCGGAAAATTTGCCAAAATCCAATTTTTGGAAAAGTTTCCAATGCTTCGTAACAATCTTTCATAAGAAATTTGCTACGATCAACAATCCACATCTTGGAATATAACTCTTGAAAGCAATCCACCTTCGAAATTTGTCAACGCTATGCGACAATCCTTTTGGGAAAATATTGCCACTATTGACAATCCGCGTCTTGGAACATTTGCAAAAAAGAGTCGACCGACAATCCACTTCGGGAAAATTTGCCACTTACTGAAATGAATGACAATCCACGTTGAGGAACTTTTGCCGATATTTATGATGAATAGAAACCTACAACAATCCTTTGGGAAATTTTGCTATAGGGAAATGGGTGTATGACAATCCAATTTCGAAAAACTTGCCAGCGATGACAATCCGAACTTGGAAAAAATTGCCAAACAAAGAAGGAGCACGACAATCCACGCTTGGAAACTTTGCCAGAGATGACAATCCAATCTTGGAAAAATTGTCGTTGAAGAAGATGCACGACAATCCATTTTTTGGAAATATTCTCAGTTGGGGATGACAATCCAATTTTTGGAAAACTTTGTCGTTTAATAAGAATGCGCGACAATCCATATTTGGAAATATTATCGTTTAAGTGCTTGCTTTTGAACCGATTGTAATGAGCCAGTGTTTTAGGCGCTTAAGCTAAGTGAGACGATTTTTTGTCAGGTCAATCACTTACTACGATTGTAATCGAGCCGACTACTAATCATGTCAAATTGCTTATAGGGGCTAACTGGCGTACCAAGGAACCCGAAATTGCTACATGAGGTCGAAATCACCTTTCTGGGAGGCTTCGAGCTCTGTCGTTGCTGAGATATCTCTGGCGCCAAGAATTGGAGTAGGGTCTTCCCTATTCTGCTGCACTTGTATTTATTTTTGACTATAGAACTTTACCAATTTCTTTAATTATCTTAGGGTTAACCTAAGGCTTAATGTTGCTTGACTCATCGACTTGACACAACTCAAGGTATAAACTTGACTCGATATGTTTGACTGAGGTTGACTCGACTCGAAGTGTAATGACACATGTGTTAGACTCAAATCAAAGTGATACGGCACGACATGAGTCAATGTGTACATGACTCGTGTGTGCATTGTAATGTGATCGTGCGACTCGAAAAATGCAAAAAAAGCAAAAAATTTCTGTCAATTTTGTGGAGGGTACCGACTTTCTCCCGAAAAAGAAAGACGCGAAAAAAGAATCGAAGTTTTCGAATGCATGTTAAATGAGCTTAGTCAAATGTCATTTGATACTATCTCTCAAGGTGCAAGGATTAATCCATCCTAGGCTATCTCAACTTTTGACTTCATGATGAAAGTATTTAGGTAACTTAGGCACGGAGTCTAAGCACTTCATACTTCTATGTAATGACAATTATGATTGATGAGTGATGTTGATATGACAAAGCATGCTTCAACGTTGTGATTTTATGACAAAAGGTTCCTAGGGGAAGTATTTGGTCATGTATCTGTGCGGTGTGTGAAAGTGACACTAAAGTTAGGCCGCAAGAGCTAAGTGTGTGGAAAGATATTATTTATTAAAAGAGTCAAATGGTGGTGACTCTTAAGCTAGGTAAGCTAATGATGTAGGGATCAAGCCCCCAAGTCTAGCTTTAAATTAATAGGGATGAGCATTGGAGATCCCTTGATATGATCATGGTGTAAGTGTGTGAATGTGAATATGAATGCATGTTTATTACGGCCGCACCTCGATGTGAGGTTGCCTACGTATCCGTTAGGAATCAGGCCGAACGTAGCTCTAGCCAAACCTCGTACAAGTGTGTATACCTCAAAAAAGGTCTTTTTAAGGGTTGTAACGTGGTTAGCTAAAGGTTTGAAGAAGAAGGGGATAAAGGCTCAAGACCCTATATAAGCCCCCAAGGTGTGCAACCTTGCTTTTGAATATTTGTATTTTTATGCTTGAGGTTTTCTACTCTTTTTTTAGCTCTTTCCTTTGTTTAAGCATTTATTTCATTTTTATAAGTGTGGGCAATCTCGATCATGCGGTCTATAACTCACTTGGCATTCATGTTTCTCGAGCACTCGATAAGAGACGCAATCTGAGACGTGTTCATATCAAAGATATTTTCATATCAAAGACATTGGAACACTTGCCCTTTTGTACACTTTTATTTATTTTTTTGCTTTTGCTTATTTTTACTATTTTTTGAATTTCTGAAATCACTCAAGCTTTGTTCTTTGAAAATTGCATAAGTTGCACACCATCCCATCCCAAGGTTAGATAGATGTAGATTGAAAAAAGAAAGGTCTATTGTTAGACGAGGCTCAAAGTGGTTTATGAAGAAAGGATTTGTAAATTAGAATGGTGAAAGGAGATATGATGTGGCTACAAGAGGTGCCTCAAATCATTGGTATACCTTGTGTTTAATTCGACATTTTTTTTAAAATGCAATATAATGAAATGATCATATGTAAGGAAATAAATGCTCATTTTTATTAAAAAAATGTATAATGATCCTACAAAATAAATCTAAAAAGAATAAAAAGGTGCCTATGTTAGACTTATTGAGGAAAGGGTAAAGAAAAAAGAAATAGAAAAAAGAGGTCGCGAAATCTTGTCGTCGAAGTTCGCCTCTGTCTTGTGTTGTTTGCTCCGACATCATCCAGTCTTCTCGCTAGCTAGAGGCAATGGGATCTTATTTGCCTCTATGAGATCTTGAATGAGGTTTTGAAACCTGTAGCATTTATCAGTAGTATGACCGCGCCCTCGATGGTACTTGCAATAGGAGTTTGGATTCCATTTCGAAGATCGATTTTCTAGTGTTGGATCCTCGGTAGGGCCGATAGGTTTGATTAATCCTCGATCACAGAGACGATCGAAAGCAGCATCGTAGGTCATTCCAATGGGTGTGAACTCTCGCCTGGGTTTCCTTTTAGATCCTTGATTGTCCATGGCTAAGACACCATTATGGTCAAAGGTACTAACATTATTACTAGAGTGGGTGTTTTCGGAAGAAGAAGTATTGTCGTTCTTCTTTCCTTTCCAGCCACCGTGGTTACTATTGTTAGTAGCTTTTTGCTTTGCGAGGTCGTCTTCGATTTCAATTCCGATGTCATAAACGGCCTTGAAAGTATTCAAGTTGTGTTGATATTTTAAGTGCTTTGAATACTTTTCTTGGAGATTCTTGATAAACATCCTCACAAACTCGGTGGGGACCTCAATCATCTTGGCTGAAGTTTCCCTCCATTTATTAAAGAAAGAAGTAAAGCCTTCATTCTCTTTTTGTCTTAGCATCTCAAGTTGTCTATGGTTGGTTTCAACTTGGATATTGCACTTGTACCTATCAACGAAAGCGTTCACTATCAATTCCCAAGTAGAGGTTTTCTCCTTGTCAAGGGAGAAGAACCATTGTTGGCAAACGGTTTCAAGAGATAGTGGGAACAGATAGAGAGGGGAAAACCTTCTTATCGATACCCTTAATGCTCATTATAGTTTCAAAAGCTCTTAGATGGAAGTAAGGGTTATCTGTTGCCTTGAATTTAGGGATGTCAGTGGCGTTGAACTCATGTGGAAGAAGTTCCTTGTCCAGTGAGACCCCTTGTGAACTCATGCCCTGAAATTTATAGTCACTAGATAGCTTGCTTAGACTCTCTTGCATGAGATCCATCTGTTGTTGCTTCACGGGATCATCGACCTTAAGTGTGAGGAGCTTCAGTGTCTCAGTCACGGTAGTCAATTGGTTCTTAAGATCATTGACTTCTTCTTGAGTCGCCATTATCTTCTTAGCCTTCCTCTTTTGACGAATCGGTTTATCAAAAAGCGAGACTTGAATAAAGAGGTTGTCCTTGATTAATCGCCCTTCTCTCCTCGACCAAGTACTGTGGGAAAGGAAGTTGGGGATATTCATTATTAATTATTTAACTCAAACTCTATTCGACATGCAATGGAAGGAGGAAGTGAAGAAAGATGGAATAGAATGTGAAGAAGAATGATGGAGGGATATGAAGAATTAGGAATAGAATGTACCCCCCAACTCAAATGACGGAAAAGACCGACTCATGCATTAACCTAAGATATGGTCATGGTGACATGTGCTCAGAGTGTGTGCTAAGACTAGTGAGTGTAGATGGTACGTTAAGACTCGTGTCATGACCATGTGGCTAGACTATGTGACTAGACTCAAGCAAATACTAAGTTAAGACTTCACGTATATGCATTAAACTGGATAGACTGTGGTATTTTAGTCATAACTTTTTATCTGCAACTCTGATTGGGATGAAACAAACGCCGAATTAAAGATAAAACTCGGGGCTACAGATCCATAGGTTTTACGACTCGTATTTCTTTCTAGAACTCCAGATATGACCAAAACAAGTTGACGTTTGTGCAATATACGGGAATAAAAATCCGGGTTGACTTAAAGGAACTATGACTCTATTTTATGTTTATTTATTAGCCCAAATTAATTAATTAATTAATTAAACAAAGTTCTTTAGTCATTAATCAGTTTATTTAGTCTTAACACAAGTCAAACAAACGGTTAGGAAAAATCACATAGAGTATGCACAACAAATAATGCACAATTAGTCAAGTAGGCACAATATGATGCAATGAGTTTGCAACCTAACCATGGCTCTAGTTCTCTAAAGTTCGAGATATGGGTTAGTCAATAGAGGGTCCATGGTTAATTGTCCAGATGCACCGCATGGAAGCCTAACCGTGAAGGGTTGGAGCGAGTGGATGTGACACCGCGAGTTTTAGAAAAAAAAACTCGCTTCCATGGTTTGGTGAATTCAACATTCTCGGATGTACCCTTTGTTGCACGGAGCGTTCAATCGGGTAGATGGAGCATGAATTCCCAGAGGGTTATGTTCATTTGTAGAACACATATGGGTTTAAGAAAAATGAGAAATTAAAAAATTCAATCATGAAGTAGGATCGAGCAAACAATACGAAAAACCGGTCGAAATTAGAACGCATATTTCTGGCTCGGTATTGGGGGAAATTGGCGCCAGCAAACAGAGACTGGCGCCAACTTTTAACTGTAGCGCCTGGCGCCAATGCTGGCGTCTGGTGCTACGGCTAAAAGTCTGGCGCCAAGCTCTGGCCCCTGACGCTACTTCCCACATGCCTCAGCAGCTTTATGTGCTCAATAAAATCTTCTAGTTTCGCGCGGTGTTATTTCAGTCCTAGTTGTGAAAGACATTCCTCAAATTTCCTACGTGTAAAATCCTATGTTTTTTACTCATTACGGATGGTCTTTCCAATGAGATCCTTTTTATGCATATGACAATAATGTTAATCAAAATTAAGCACATGAAATACTTAGAACTTTTTGAGTCTCATCCACTCATTCTAAATCATTGCCGAAATAAATTCAGGAATTAAAATAGAAATCCTCCCCAGTGGAGTCGCCAAAAACTGTAGGGAATAATTTCAAGCCTTAAAATCCCAATAGCTTGAACCCCACTGTGATCATACACTAAAGTACGGTGGCGTCCAAAAGGGAAGAAGATAGAGCAAAAGAGTCGCCAACAAGTTTTTAAGGAACTTGTAAACCGTTCATAGGATGAAGGTTACACCCCTTAACGATCCAAGAGATCGTCAACTCCATAAGGTCATGAACCAAATAAGGGTCCGGGGATGATGGTACAAATCCAACCTAAAAGAGATTGAACCTGCCCTAATAATAGGCCTCTACTTTATTCTGATCGTATTCATGTGCGCTTTCTGATTAACATGCAATCAATAGGATTAACCCTAAACCTGTTTAATCTATGTTGGTTGAATATTAATGCACAAATAAACTTTATTGGCGATCACTTGAATTTATAATCACATTAATCCTAACAAGATTATTAATTATCTTATTAAGCATGATTACAAATACAAATTCTCTTTAAGAATGCAATAAAAAGGTGATCAAGCAATAAAGAATAAATAATCAAGCAACATAATAAATAATCAATATCACAACAATAAAATTATAATCAAATTAATCATTATCAAAATAATAATAAATTATAACAATTATAATCATAATCATGTTCATGTTAATATTAAAGCATAATAAACATAGCAAGAACCTAGGCATGATACTAACAAGATTAATAACAAACCCTAGCATGTCACTAAGCAATAAAAATCAAATCTTTAACCCTAACATGATACTTACAATCATAAATATTCGGAAGAACATAGGAAGCATCACAACAATCATATTTAATATTAAAATTACCTAGACATGATACTAGGAATATCATAATAACAATATAAACATGATTTCTACATCATAACATCAATTAAAACATTAAAGCACTTACTTTGATGCTTCGTATCTCTTTCTAATAACAAAATACACACGTTAGTAACTTCAAGGAAAATAATAATCAAACAAAGCAATTAAATTAAATAATTGAAATAGAGATTTGGAACCAAACCCTCAGAAATTAAAACCTTTCACGCCTAGGGCGAAGGCAACTTCGAATATGGCTAGGTGTTTCTAGATCTTGCGAATGCGGAATTTTGTATAAAAAAGTAAGAAAGAATTGAATGAAAGAATGCTAAAGAATTAATGATTGTTGATGAAAGCTTGAGAATGAAGAGAATTGGTTGTAGGTGAATGTAGATGATGAATTGGTGAAAATTGGTGAATATTGGTGAAAATTCGTGCATGAAAACGGAGTTTTTGATACGATATTTATAGAGAAAATTAGCCAAAAAAGATAATTTAACAAAACAGAGTGACGCACGCAAAACAAGGTTGGCGCCAACCCTGGCTAGCTGGCGTCAGTCACCAATGGCTAGCGCCAGGCGCCAATGGCTAGCGCCTGGCGCCAAGCCTGGTTCCAGGCGCCAATGCCTGGGGTTGGACGCCAAACTAGATCTTAACGCGTTTTCGAAAATCTGATAAATTTCCCGTACTGGAAGATAAAATAATATAATTCCTTCGAAAATGCTATTTGATTTTGATTAAAACTCTGAAAAGTCAACAAAGTCAATTTATCAATGCTAATTGAATTAGGAATGAAAAGAACCTTCTAGAAGATTCTAGAAGACTAAAAGCATTCCTAATTGCATTAGGAATGATAAATCACATTAGGCCCTCCCCAAGATCATTGGGCCGCACATAAAGTTCAAACCGGGCCTAGCTTAGTAAATTGGCCATAACTTCCTCAATATTCATCGGAATTGGGCTTATAATATATCGTTAGAAAGGTCTTTGCAAGCCCCATGCAACTACACTACTATTGGACCCATATCATGGACCAACCAAACTAGATTGGCTGTTTTCTTAAAATAAAGTTTTCAAAAACAGAGAGAAGAGAAAAATAAAAACTTTCCGCAACACTAGACCTTTCCACACTTTCGTTTTATTCGATTATGATTCGATGTGAAAGGTACTCATCACTGAGTTTGGTTTTGGGGAGACACAAATGGGTGTCTACAACCACCTATACAGATAGGTGGCACACCGACCTTGTAAATAGCAGGTGCCTACGCGGCACCAAACAGTTCTCCACGTGTCAGAGGGACATGCCACGTTCCGAGAAGCAGCTCTCCACGTGGCAGAGACTGACGCCGGTAAGGACATGAATTATTCAATGATTAACGAGGGCTTTAAACTGCACGGCACTCTTTTACCGGCATATTGTAGATGTTACCGGTATATCCCGTACAATTGGCATGGTGATATTTAGGATTTGGTTTGTAAATGTTGTGTTAACTACGAGTAACACGAGGCGAAGAAGGGGGTGATTGTGTGGGCCGAATGGCATTTTACCCCTTAAGGTAGCTGAGGGAGCGTGTAGGAGAATTATATGTACTGTGGTAGGAGTAGTGGGCTGATTGAGGAAAGTAGGCCCAATAAAAGAATTGGATGGTGATGTGTGTGAGGTGGCACGACAGGTTGGCTGTGTGGGGAAGTCGGTCCAGCAAAAATATTACATAAAATTATAACAATAAATTTGCTTAAGATCATGAAAATTATAAAAAATTAATATACTATCAATACATAACTCCTCTCACGTAGCATGTAACTTATATACTATATGTCAGAGGGTAGCACAAATAACGCCGATCAAAGTGGAGAATAATAATCTAATATATATAAATAAAGTAGGTATTTTTGGAGAGCATTGGGAGCGCCACATAAGAAAAGTTATATTTTTAACCAATTAAAAATTAGATTTTTATTTTATTTTAGAATTAAAAAAATCACTCGCCACCTAAACAAAAGTGACGAATAAAATTTAAAATTTTTGCCACGTAGGTAAAAACGACGAATAGTAATTTATTAGGATTTTTATTTTTTAAGAACACTAAATTTTATCCTTTTTATTTGTTACAAAACTAAAACTAATCTTTAGATATTAGGATTTATATTATTTTAAAAACTTAAAATTAAATTTTGATATTTAAAAAATATAAATTATCATTCGATGTTAATGGTTTTATGTAAATATCTGATGATATAATCCACCAAAAAAATATTTATATACTAAATGTATGTAGAAATTCGTGCATCGCACGCCACATAAGCAAAAGTAATATTTTGACCATTGAAAAATTAGATTTATATATTAATTTAGAATTTTAATTTTCAGTCTCCATTTAAGATATTAACAAATGAAATTTGAGAATTGAAAACAAAAAATAATAATTTAAGATTTAAATTATGAAAAAAAAACAAAAATTATCTTTTACATTAGGATTTATATTACTTTAACGAATAATTAGAAATTAAAAAATATATTTTGATTTAATGATTTTATCTAATTATCCGATGAATGAGATAATATTTATTTCAATTTATAAATTCAAGTTCTATAATTTAGAACTTAACCAAATATTTTACCTTAAATTAATGTTAAAATAATAGAATAGAAAATAAAAACAAAAAAAATTAAGAAATTACAAAAAAAATATACAAAATGAAATATTTAAAAACCGTGCATCGCACAGGCTTACATCTAGTTAGAATAAATAGAGGACATTTAGAGTTCCAATTCTTCATCCACAACAATCAAACAAAAGAAAATTACATAAAATTATATCAGTATACATATAAATGATCATGGCGAATCAATCATTTTCAACCATTTTGATGTTGGCTCTCTTCTTGGCATTTCTAATGGGCACACTAGCTGGTATATCTTTGTTTTCCCCTTCATCTTTTGCTTTGATTTCGTCTTGTACGCTTGCTAACTGTCTAGCTTAATCGATTTTGCTAACCATTGACTACGAACTTGAGTTATATTTTTATTATAGCGAATGATGTATAATGGTGTACGTATGTTTATGTATACAGCTTCTGATACAGTGCTTGGCTGCTTTGCAAGAGGAGTCAGTTGTGTTACGGATGACGATTGTTGTCTCCCTCAATGTATCCAATATGATGATCAACATTCCTTTTGCGCTATTTAAGATCGCGGTGCATTCATAATTGACAACTATACCTTTACCATATGATCGGTCGAGCTACATGAATAAGTAAACAAGTCGATCTATTTCGAATTTGGTGTATGTGTGATTAAGGTTATGCTAGGACTTGTGAAGGCGAGTAATTTATGGATCAGACGCATGCTCTATCTTACGGAGTATTAAATTACTAGCATAACAATAGTATAATTTAATTATGTACGTATGTTATGTAACATTGTTTTAAATGAGATGCTAAGCAATAAATTCTTGTCATTTACCCTTTTTCTTTTAGGGATCGAAACATGTCATATACTTTACTTTACTTCATATGTTTGGTTAACCAATTTCAATTATTCCTAGAATATGATGCCGTAATGATTTTAGAAGATGAATTAAACTTGAATATGCTTAAGTTAGATATGATGTATAAAATATGAGTATATATGATCAAAATTCATGAAATAATTTGTATCATGTTACATATTTTTACAAAGAGACCCAAAAAAAAAAAAAAAAAATAAAAAATTCTTAAAAAGTCTTTTATTCATGGCAAAAATCTCCAAGATACACCAAGTTTAGCTAGCTAAAGTTCAGTAAATCCAGCAACAAACTTTAATACAGTAAGAGTAAAAACAATGGATGCAACAATCACAGATAAAATCATCCATGGATGAGTACAGTAATCTCTCATAAAAATAGTCATCCATCGATGCCAACTAGTCGAAGCGTACTTGTTCACATCACGGCAAGTATCGGAGTAATAATAGCTGGTTGTTAGATTTAAGTGTTTGCCAATGTTGGTAAAAAGTTTTTTAACATCTTCGTCACTTCCTAGATAATTATCGAAAATTTTGCTTTTAATCAGTACTTGCACGTCTTCCACGGTGTCTACCAATTCGTCGAGGAAGAAGATGTAATCAATGAAGTAAGAATCCTTGGAATAATGGCAGTGCTCAAAGTATATCAGGTTCCTGAATAAAGATTCCGTAACATCACTTATATCTAATTTCGAAATCTTTAGCTTCCCTTTCGAAAATGTTATTTCGAGTGGGTTTTCACTTTCACTTGGTACAAATTTAACTCCATAGTCTTTTAGTTTCTTAGCAGTGTAACGAAGATGAATATTGTCATACTCGTCGTTTTCTCTCTTGGTAAAACATAGTGACGATAATGAATGAACCCAAGACATTGCCTCGTGCATGTATGAGATAGAATTATCAACTGTTATATTTGTGTTTTCAACTGTTTCATTTGTGTTTGGTTGGGTGCACAATGGATTCGTTTGTATAGGGTCGCGCAATGGTATGTTCAAAGAAAGGTAACAGGACATCCTCTGGAGATCCACTAGATGTTTTATGCTTGATTCATCTGTAATTTTCTCGCCGTTGATAATACTCCCAATAACCTTGTCTCCGGGGATACCAAAGGTCTTGCGCATGTAATCAAGAGTGAAAAGAATGGGTCTAGGGTTTAAATTCCCAAATGCCTTGTTACATATTTCCTTAAAAACAAAAAAAGGGAGTTGGTTTTCTAGCAGAAATAAATCTTTCGCTAAGTATGGCATTAGTCCTTGTAGCTTATTCTCTATAGAAGGTTCATGAATTGAATATCTGTTCTCAAACGTAGGAATTTTGCACATGAAATAATAAACCAAGAATGCAGCATCGAGCACTATCATTTCAATAAACTCATTGCTAGAGATATCATTGAATTGATGTTGATAAGAGCCGCGAATTTCCCATTCCTTTTCCCTTACAAAATTGATGTAAGGCTCCAAGCTTGGATAAGCATTGTAGGGATTTTTAAGGAAGTAATCCAAGTAAATCCATTTAACCTCTTGCATGGTTTCTAAATTTTCATCTTTATAGTAGACGGGGCCAATTGACATGACCGAAGGTTGATAAAATTCTTCGTTTCCTTTCAAGATAAACTCAGGAACTTTATAAATGCAACAGATATCAGAGACAACACAAGGCAAGGATTCCAATTTGATTTTCATTGAAGCTGCCACCTCATTATTAATTTGATCTGGCTTTTTTAGAGGTTTGTTTTCCATCTGCGTTAATGTGATTAATCATACAATGTAAGTAAATAGGAACTTCATTAAAGAGGAAAATTTACTTCAAATTCAATGTCCCACTTTAAAATTATTATATTCCAAACTATTATACTTAGGAATTAGTATATATTCAATGTGTTACAATAAGTAACATAAGCATGGATTAAAATTTCCAAATCCACAATATACGTGCTTCACCCTATAAGGTTATATATCTATCATAAAATATGTAGTACGTAGTTAAGCCCAAAAGTCCAACACGCACGGTTAATGTGGCTTAAAAACATGATGTGAATTTTTGGTATCCTTATGATTGGTGAGGGAACAAAGCAAGCAAGCAACGAAGAAGGAGATTCACCATAAGGAGACAGTCTGGTTAGTGGGGAGGCCGGGTGGTCATGACCATCAACTGCAGAGTCTGGTTTGCTAGGTGCTCGTCCGGCAGGTACTCCTATTGAGCAGAATCATACTCTGGCGAAATCAGAGTCCTCTTTCTTTTCTGATCCAGAGCAGTATCGACAGCTTGTGGGCCGTCTGATTTATTTGTCTTTTACTAGACCGGATTTGGCATACGCGGTGCATATTTTATCCCAATTTATGCAACACCCGCGACAGGACCATTGGGAAGCGGCTCTTCGTACAGTGCGGTACTTGAAGGGATGTCCGGGTCAGGGTATCCTTTTGAGTTCAGATTGTGATTTCCATATTACATGTTGGTGTGATTCAGATTAGGCCGGTTGTCCCTTGTCGCGCCGTTCTATCTCTGGCTGGTTGGTGTTTCTTGGGGCTTCTCCTATATCTTGGAAGACTAAGAAACAGGACACTGTGGCCAAGTCTTCTTCAGAGGCCGAATTCCGCTCAATGTCTAAAACTACTGATGAGTTGAAATGGTTAAAGGCCCTTCTTCTGAGTTTGGGTGTCTCACATCCCCGTGCTATGAGTTTGTTTTGTGATAATCAATCAGCTTTGTATATTGCGAAGAATCTGGTTTTCCATGAGCGTACCAAGCACATTGAGGTGGATTGTTATTATCTTCGTGATGCGATTTAGGATGGTATCATTAGTCCGTCTTATGTGAAGATAACGGATCAATTAGCGGATATATTCACCAAGGCTTTGAGTAAAAGTCAATTCATGTATTTACTTGGCAAGTTGGGCATTTGTGATTTGCATGCTCCAACTTGAGGGGGTGTTAGGGCCTATTATTATGTATAGTGTATAGTTATCGGGCCTATTTCATGAGCCCTAATCTTTTTGCTAGGTTGTATATATACGCTTGCTATACTCTAATGAAAACTACGGAAAATTATTTCGTGACACTCGATGTGGACAACAATATTACGTTGTAGACAATAACTTGATTGCTTGCTAGCTTTTCCTTAATAAATTTCTTGGCTTGGTTGATTTATTGGACTCTAGTATCTTTATTTCTATTAAATTGTATTTATTGTAGAAAGATATATATGTAAACCACAAATTGTTATATACGGACCAGCTACTTTGAGGTTATTTTGTCAGTGTTATAGGAGTTACTTTGTCGGTTTTGTAGAAGTTATGTTACTCAGTCAATTTTTGTTGGAGTTACTCCGTCAATGTTGTAGGGGTTATTCGGTCATAGTGTATGTTATAGAGGTTACTTAGTCTTTTGTATAGGGGTTACTTTGTTATTTTACAAGCGGTCACACGGTGTGCCCAGCCACATAGAAAACAACCTGTTGTAAATTTAAGTGTACATGTGTAATTTATGCAAGATAAGAGAGGTACGCTGGTACACTTGTTTATTGTAATTTTTGTTTGCAATTCCCATTTTCTACTTGTGTTTGTACATCTTTTTACCCTTTATTACTTTATTCAACCTTTTCTTATACTTTTTCGCTTCATAATGTTGGTCCCATATACAATTTTGGGCGTTTTAAAAAGTTTTACTCATATTGAATATATTTCCTTTATAACTTGATTTTTTTTTGGAATTAACTGATTGTGGATTGATGACATGACTCTAAGTAAGGGAATTTTTACCTTAAATTATGCAATTATGACTTGTGCTTTCCTAATGAAAAATAAAAAAAAAAAAGTTAAATAAGGTAAACTAATTATGAAATATGTTGTACTTAAATGTTATATTACAAATATATTTGTTTTCTTATTTTATGTGATTGATTCCATATGGGACTAACATTATGAAACGGAGGGCGTATCATTCTATACTCTATTATGAAATTTGTGTTGTGAGAGTAGAAATTTCCAATTTTTTTAATTTTAAGTATTATTATTAAACTCAAATTACTTACTCTATTCGCTGTTATTACACACAAATTTGGTTATAAATATCTTAATTAATTGAAATACATTGCAGATCCATTGATATTAATTTTTTAAGTTAAATTGAATTTTATTTTATTTTTTTACCTTTTGTTTTTTTATATAACATAACTAATGGCTTAGGACTTCAGATCATGTGCTAATTGATCTACATGCATAAGATATCAGATTATTGTAGACTAATCTTAATATTTCAAAAGCAAGTGTATCTCTCTTTGTCCTTAAAATGGTTCAATGTACAGCTTGGAAAACTTCATTGCGTTCTCTTAGACATTATATATTGAAACAATACATTAAATAGAAGTATTATATATAAATAGATTCCTCGTAGAAATTACCTCATACATTGGATATTCAAAATGCAGTTTTAAACAAGCACCTTTCGGGTTTTGATCAGAAACGGATGCGCCCAGCGGCTAGAATAATACTGTATCAAAATTCAACAAAAAAAAAATACTATGTTTAGATAATAATAATAATATAAAATAGGATTGAATTGAATGACAAAATATCACAAAGTATTTTTACTCCATATTTTTAACTCATTTTTTGCCGCCCTAACTAAAATTTCTAGCTATTAATAACATTTACTCTTTGAGAGTGCGTGATAGCTCAAGTGGTTTGAGCTTCCCTCCCGGTTTCAAGAGATTCTAGGATCGATTCTCACCCCTTTCTTGTGGCTCTTTAAACACCAATAATAATAATAATAATAATAATAATAATAATAATAATAATAATAATAATAATAATAAATAACATTTACACTTTAAGTAAATTTGTGAACGTTTGATTTTCTTGATTAACTAAAAAAAATCGTTTTCCTTGAATTATTTCTGCTTCTCTAAACAAAGAAACAATAATTCTTTTTGACAACTAATTGTAAATCATTGAGATATGAGAGCAAATAAAGGTTTTAGAGTAGCCAAATTTTGTAATTTGAATTGAAAGAGAAATAAACATACCAGATAATATGAGGATCTGAGTTCAAGAGTTATTGCACCACAAAGTTAGCGATCTAATAAGAAAAGGAGATGAAGTGTGAAGGATTACTAATTATTGATGACTTCAAATAAGGTGAATTCTTCTATCTTATTTAAAAGGACAGTACATCTCACTTATTAACATTTTTAATTAGCTAGAAACTAGAAAGTTCCTTTTATTTCTGACTTATTTTTATATTTCCTCGTTTTGGAGTTACATGCATGTTCATGAGTGCACATTTATGATTTATCTATCGATATATTTGTAATTACGTTAAGTACAAAATATGTAAATATTTGATATTCTGAAAATAATCATTGAGACATATCAAGCTGTAAGATTCCAAACAAACAAAGGAAGTATTTTGGTTCCACTTGCTTGCATAATGTCGGATTAATTAGAGTGTGGACTTTTTGTAAGTTCCATCTGTTGGCAGATAATTAAGAAACATAAAGAAAAAAAATAAATGGTTATTAAATAACCATGCATTACCATTGAAAACTAAAGGTGTTTCCAAATATAGGGAAAAATAACTAATGGTAATAAATATTGCAGGCTAAATTTTAAATGGCTTAGCTTGTTTTAGGAAAACTATAAATTGAGCATTTCCTTCATTTGTATGTAATAATTTCAAGAGAAAATCTGAGAGAAGAAAAATAACTTAGAGAAAAGAGGGATTGTGTTTTTTGCACTTTGGTATAAATAGACATTTTGTTTATGTAATTTATTTCTCCCTCAAATTTGATTAAATAGAAAATTTGCATTATTTTCTTAACAATTGGTATCAAGAGCTTGGTTGACAATTAGTCCACATTACGATAAAAATAAAAACGATCCTAAAAGAAAAAGTCAAATTTGAGTGGGAGAAATGGCTGCAGACAAAGGAGAAGTTAAACTTGAAAAATTCGATGGTAAAGATTTCGGATTTTGGAAAATGCAGATTGAAGA
The DNA here is from genome assembly GCF_001683475.1 of Chenopodium quinoa. Lineage (NCBI taxonomy): Eukaryota > Viridiplantae > Streptophyta > Magnoliopsida > Caryophyllales > Amaranthaceae > Chenopodium > Chenopodium quinoa. The sequence goes on along the minus strand of NW_018742720.1, from coordinate 2,203,101 downwards.
TTATTTATACCAGAAAAAACTCTATCAACCTCTGGAAGAGAAAAAGCCAGATAGCATGCAAGAAGCAGAATGGAAGCTTTTAGATAGACAAGCACTCGGAGTTATTCGATTGACGTTATCACGCAATGTGGCGTTTAACATTGCAAAGGAAACCACAACGGCAGGTCTCATGAAAGCTCTCTCTAATATGTATGAGAAGCCATCAGCCTCCAATAAAGTTCATTTGATGAGGCGGTTGTTTAGTTTGAGGATGTCGGAAGGTGGATCGGTAGCTCAACACCTTAATGAACTCAATTCTGTCACAACCCAATTGAGTTCTGTTGAAATCAAATTTGATGATGAAGTATTAGCGTTAATACTTTTATCTTCCTTGCCAGATAGTTGGAATGCTACAGTCACAGCTGTGAGTAGCTCATCGAGAAATAACAAGTTGAAGTTTGATGACGTTCGTGATCTGGTTCTTAGTGAGGAGATTCGACGAAGAGAATCAGGTGAATCTTCATCCTCTTCAGTATTGCATACAGAGTCAAGAGGAAGAAATTTAATCATAAGGAATGAACGCGGAAGATGAAACTATCGAGGACAATCTAGAGATAGGAGGTTAAAATCCAGGAATCCAAATAATTTCCAAAACTCAAAGACTGTGGAGTGTTGGAATTGTGGAAAGATTGGGCACTATAAAAATCAGTGCAAGGGAACACCAAAAGGCAAAGAAGTGAAGGCAGAGGCAAATGTCACTTCTACCGGAGAAGGTGATGATGCGTTGATATGCTCATTGGAGAGCAAAGAAGAGTCTTGGGTATTAGACTCTGGAGCATCGTTCCATGCTACTTCTAATAAAAACTTTTTTGAGAAGTATGTCCATAGAAACCTTGGACAGGTATACCTTGGTGATGACCAACCTTGTGATATTGTTGGTCAAGTTAATGTCAAAATTAAGTTAAATGGGTCAGCTTGGGAGCTGAAGGATGTCAAACATGTTCCCGACCTAAGAAAGAACTTGATCTCAGTTGGGCAGTTGGCTCGTGAAGGTTACACTATAATCTTTCGAGGTGATAATTGGAAGATTTCAAAGGGAGCAATGATAGTTGCTCATGGTAAAAAGAATGGTACTCTCTATTTGACAGCTGGAGCGTGTTATTCGATTGCAGTTGCAACAGAGAATGAAAATTCCAAGTTATGGCACCAAAGACTTGGTCACATGAGTGAGAAAGGAATGAAGATCATGCATTCAATTGGAAAACTCCCTAGTCTAAAATCTGTGAATTTAGACATGTATGAAGAATGCATACTTGGAAAACAGAAGAGGGTAAGCTTTCAGACATATGGAAGAACTCCAATGAAAGAAAAATTGGAGCTTGTTCATTCTGATGTGTGGGGACCAACAACCACCCAACCTATAGGTGGAAAACAGTATTTTGTGACTTTTATTGATGATCACTCTAGGAAAGTATGGGTTTACTTTCTAAAATACAAGTCCGAAGTGTTTGAAGTTTTCAGGATATGGAAAGCTAGGGTTGAAAATAAAACAGGTCTGAAGATCAAAAGATTCAGGTCCGACAATGGCGGAGAATATGAGGACACCAAATTCAAGAAGTTTTGCTACGAGCATGGTATTAAGATGGAAAGAACTGTGCCAGGTACGCCTCAGCATAATGGCATAGCTGAGCGGATGAACCGAACATTGACAGAAAGAGCCAGAAGCATTCGTATATAGTCAGGTCTACCAAAACAATTCTGGGCAGAAGCAGTCAATACAGCAGCTTACTTGATCAATCGAGGACCATCAACCCCATTGGAGTACAAATTACTAGAGGAGGTATGGAGCGGCAAAGAGATCAAATTGTCGCACTTAAAGGTATTTGGTTGTGTAGCTTATGTGCACATTAGTGATCAAGGAAGAAATAAGCTTGATCCTAAATCAAAAGTTTGCAATTTTATCGGTTATGGCAAAGATGAGTTTGGATACCGCATTTGGGATGATGAAAGCAAAAAGATTATTCGTTCAAGAGATGTAATTTTCAATGAGAGAGTCATGTACAAAGATAGGCATAAAATTGAGAGTTATGAAACAAATCAAAAATAATCTACATTCATTGATGAAGATTATGTCCCAGACAGTACGATGCAAGAGTACACTATCATAAGTACTCCGCAACAAGAAGAACAGACTGTACAGGGCAGTACATCGCAATCAAATGACATACAACAACCTTCTTGTCCAACTCCTACACTAAGAAGGAGTACTCGACCACATGTGCCTAATAGAAAATATATGAATTATTTGTTATTAACTGATGATGGGGAACCAGAAGATTATTATGAAGCATCCCAGACCAGAGATGCTAGCAAGTGGGGGCTTGCAATGAAAGATGAAATGCAAACCCTGATTTCAAACCAGACATGGGAACTAACTGAGTTACCCATAGGTAAGAAGGCCCTTCATAACAAATGGATATATCGAGCAAAAAAGGAGCACGATGATTCCAAGAGGTATAAGGCTCGACTAGTTGTCAAAGGTTTTCAACAGAAAGAAGGAGTTGATTATAATGAGATATTCGCTCCTGTTGTGAAACTCAATACCATTAGAACAGTGTTGAGTATTGTTGCAATTGAAGATCTTTATCTCGAGCAGTTAGATGTGAAGACTGCATTTCTTCATGGAGATCTTGATGAAGAAATATACATGCACCAGCCAGAAGGTTTTATAAAAAGTGGGAAAGAGCAGATGGTATGCAAACTTAAGAAAAGTTTATACGGGCTAAAACAAGCCCCAAGACAATGGTACAAAAAGTTTGATAGCTTCATGCACAAGGAAGATTTCCAGAAGTGCAACGCTGACCACTGTTGCTACTTCAAGAGATATCAATCCAGTTATATCATCCTATTACTTTATGTTGATGATATGTTAATAGTAGGTTCTGATATGAATGATATTATAAAGTTGAAGCATCAATTGGCAAAGGAATTTGACATGAAGGACTTGGGTCCAGCAAAGAAGATTTTAGGAATGCAAATCACAAGAGATAAGCAGAGAGGCACTTTGCAGTTATCACAATCAGAGTACATCAAACGTGTTCTTCAGAGATTTAATATGGGTGATGCTAAGCCTGTTAGTACACCGTTGGCGAGTCATTTTCGTCTATCAAAGGATCAGTCCCCTCAGACAGATGAAGATAAAGAATATATGGCCAAGGTTCCTTATGCCTCGGCTATTGGAAGTTTGATGTATGCAATGGTTTGTACAAGACCAGATATTGGACATGCAGTGAGAGTTGTAAGCAGGTTTATGTCCAATCCAGGAAAAGTCCATTGGGAAGCTGTTAAATGGATTTTGAGGTATTTACGAGGTACAATTAATAAGTGTTTGTACTTTGGTAAAGGTGAATTGAAAATACAAGGTTACGTTGATGCAAACTTTGGCGGTGAAGTCGATAATAGAAAGAGCACAACGGGTTATGTATTTACAGTTGGAAATACAGCCGTAAGTTGGATGTCCCAACTACAAAAGATTGTTGCTTTATCCACTACAGAAGCTGAGTATGTGGCAGTGACCGAAGCTAGTAAAGAGATGATATGGCTTCAAGGTTTGTTAGATGAGTTGGGGTTCAAACAAGTGAATAATATTTTGTATAGCGATAGTCAGAGTGCTATACATTTAGCAAAGAATTCGGCGTTTCACTCAAGAACAAAGCACATCGGTATTCGTTATCACTTTATCAGGTCTCTTCTAGAAGATGAAGTGTTAACTATTAAAAAGATTCTTGGCAGTAAAAATCCAGCAGACATGTTAACGAAAACAGTGACGATTGACAAGTTGAAATTGTGCTCAACATCAATTGGTCTTAAAATGACAGAAGACTAGTTGAGGTTCTACTCCTTGGTGTGAAGACAGATTGAAATCAGTCTTCAAGTGGGAGATTGTTGGCAGATAATTAAGAAACATAAAGAAAAAAATAAATGGTTATTAAATAACCATGCATTACCATTGAAAATTAAAGGTGTTTCCAAATATAGGGAAAAATAACTAATGGTAATAAATATTGCAGGCTAAATTTTAAATGGCTTAGGTTGTTTTAGGAAAACTATAAATTGAGCATTTCCTTCATTTGTATGTAATAATTTCAAGAGAAAATCTAAGAGAAGAAAAATAACTCAGAGAAAAGAGGGGTTGTGTTTTTTGCACTTTGGTATAAATAGACATTTTGTTTATGTAATTTATTTCTCCCTCAAATTTGATTAAATAGAAAATTTGCATTATTTTCTTAACACCATCCACATGTCAACCTAAGTTCCATAGATCAATAATTATAAGATTAAATAGGTATAATAAAAGAGGTTATTCTTTAATTGGGGTACTTGAATTATTAAAAAATTGTAAAAGAAAATTAAGCTAGTGAGGTTTTTTTATTGTTTATTGAAAAATAATGAATGTAAGAAGAAGAAATACTAGTAATACAAGTAGTAATATATATATAGAGTTGATCTGGATAGAGACCATAAGAGGAAAGACATATTTAAATTAAAATGTAGCTTTGCCAAATAAAAGAAGTGTAACACTTAGATAATGATTGCATTTGATATGTGTAACACTTAAAAAAATATGAAGGGAGTAATAAAATAATACATACATGTTCCCTATTATTAGATATATTATTAGATATATACAACAGCGTGTACAATTTTCTTTGTCTTTGTAGCGAATATTAACGAAATAATAATACGAAGTAGTAGTCATTGCTTACTCAAGTATTAGTATAATTTTTTATTTTTTTTGAAACCAATTATTAGTATAATTAAAATTAATGAATTTCTTTTTTTTTTTTTTTTTTTTTTTGACAAAAAACAAAACACTAGAACACCAAAAAAGAAATTCCCGACGCCTAGCCTTCCCAGCCAACCAATGCGCCGGGTAAACCCAACTCCTAGGAACCTTCACTATCCTACACAAATCTACAGTGACAACAGATCCCTCACAAGCCAAACCAAAGAAATATCCTGACGACCCTGCCTGGCCAGAAGCTGACATAAGGTAGCACAGTCCGAATATATGAGAATCCGACGATAACCCCTCCTGATCACAGCCCGCAAACCCCAAAAGCAAGCCAACAATTCTGCATGAATGGCTGAGCATGCATACGCAGCTCGAGTCCCCCCACCAAGAACTAGAAGGAATCAGTAGCCCTAAAGAACCAACCAATCCCAGCTGCATTATCTGAGCTGGACCAAGCACCATCTATCACCAGGCATAAATCCAACTGCATAGAGGAATCCCCAATGAGCGAAAAAGAAGTAGAAGACTGAAAAGGAGGATTCGGAATGGAGAAGCGCGCCACAACGGAAGGTAAAAACTGTTGAGCCGATTTGCAGCGGGAGTCCCAGGTAGACGCAAGAGTCAATATCCCCCCGGTGGACATACTCTACTGACGGAATCTGCAATTATTCCGAGAAAGTCAAAAAAAAAATTAAAAAATAAAAAAGCATTTCGTTTTTCGAATTATGTATTCATAGCTACCATCTAATGGCGAAAGACAAAAAATTTTGGATCTTTTATTATTCACAATCGGCGTTTCTTTCAGCTTGAATTGCGGATCACTATAGCATTTTATTTGATTACAACAAGACAACTGCAAAAGTCTACGGATCGGAGTCTTGTTTATATGAATACTATAATCAATTTATGAAGATATAATAATTTTAATTTTTTTTTGTAACTTATCTCTATAGTTGCGTGAGTTTTTTTTATTCTGATCTTAGTCAAATAGTGAAACTACAAATATCACGATCTCTTAGTTATTTATCAATAATATAATACAGGGATTATATAGCCTCATCGACCAATAACATGCTTACATGCTTTAAAGAGATGTTAGGATTAAAATTGCGGCGTCTGTATGTTAACATGGAATTGAAGATCAAGCCTAGTGAACCATAGATCAATAGATGTCTTAATTATTACAAAAGAATGAACATGGGATTGGAGATCAACACTAGCTAGTAAACCATAGAAATTAGACAATCAATGGAGCCTACATAGCCTTGTTTGGCAATTGCCTGTTGATAGCTAGTTGTTTAACTTGGCTTATTTGACTGTTTGTTTGTATTGATTGTTTGCATGTACTGGTTGTTTGACCATTTGTTGTAGGTAAATATATTTGGTAAAATCATATGTTGATTGTAACTATGCAAAATGATCTTAAAGGACATTATTATGCATTCTTGATACCAATTGGTTGTTGGTGTAATGGTGATTGATAATGCATTTGGTAGAGAGTACCTGAGTTCGATCCCTCGCAACTACAATTAGGAGAGGTCTAGAACCTACCACTCTAAACTGATCCTCGAATCCGGATTAGCTCAAAGAATGAACCGGGTGAAACACCAAAAAAAAAAAATTATATGCTCTTATTCATTTATTATCAACATTATTAATTACTAGTTACGAATACAAAATACTAACTACGTATTAAGTACTAATTACTAATTATTAAGTGTTGATTAATAATTATATGTTACTATTTACTAATTGTTAATTAAAAAATTTAAATTATTAAGGGTCGTTTGGTTGGGGGTATTCAACAAAGGGAATGAGAATCTACTACCATGGATCCCTTTGTTGATGTTTGATAGACAAAATCAATCATTCCCTTTACCCCTCCCATTACCCCATTTTCCTCTATCTTCATTCCCCACCCCCCCCCCCCCCCCAAAAGGAATCACCCAAACCCCCAAATTCTTCTTCAGCAACTACCTTGACCAAATTTCTAACTACCTTGACCACCATTGAAAATACCAACTGACCACCGACACCACCGCCCAACCTCCAAAAACATCGGACAAACATCAACACCACCTCCCAACCGCTACCAGAATCACCGCCTAGCCACTGAAAACATCGCCCAAACACTCACCACCGCACAACCACCATCCTTCCCCACCGTAACCACCCAAAACCACCAAGGAAAAAAACCCACCCACACCCAAAACCACCCTTGCCTACCGAAACCACCCAAAACCCTCCTAGAAAAATACTCACCCTCCTCGAAACCACCCAAACCCACCCGAAAATAACCATACACCCACCACGTTAGTCGCAATTACCCTCAAAAACCACCATGAAAACCACAAAAAAACCCTAACCATCTCAATAAACAACCCAAACCACCCCATAAACAACCAAAACCATCCCATAAACAACTCAAACACCCAAATAAACAACCCTTAACACCCTAAAAATTAACAAACTACCAGATCTACGAAAAAAATGAGAGAGAAGAAGGATGGCATGGGTACGGCGCGGGCGATGGGTGTCGGAGTCGGACGATGGGTGTCGAAGTCGGCGGCGGACGGTGGCAGTGTTGGAGGCTTGAGGACTAACAATTGCAATGGTGGTGGTGGAGAACAATGGTGGTGGTGGATGGTGCTTCATATTTGATTCCCATTCTTTTTTAATAAAACAAACAACACATTATAAATGGGGGAGTTGCTTTCCTTTCTCTCTCATTCCCTTTCCTCTCTACTAACCAAACGGCCCCTAAGTACTAATAATTATTTATTATTAGTAATAATTACAGAGCATTAACTACTAATTACTACTACCTTCGTCCCTTATTGATAGTCCCTTATGACCAATTTTAAGTCCTAAAATGATAGTCTCATTTGTATTTTCCAAGTACCATTACGTAATATCTTACTCCATAATATTTGGATCTTTTACCAAAACGGCTAGTTTGACAAAATTATTTACCAAAACGGCTAATTATAAAATATAATTCTCAAATTAGCTAATTTATTAACTTGAAAGGAATTTATCTATTTCTTATTTCCTTTGAACCAGTGTGGTTCTTTTTTTTTTTTGGATTATTTTTATATCCTTAAAGACTTTTTTTAAGTTGGAAAATTTAAGCAGTATACAAAACTACGAAGAACGTAAACAGTCGCAGACTCGCATATCCCTAATTTCGATAAAAAAAATTAAAAGCCCTAATTTTTCATCTTGATCATATCAGTCACAAAAATTTGGAATTTCAAGTCTTATTGTTCTATCTAGATTACCGCAAATTTATATACATACAGCGATAAAAGGGATTTTAGGGTATTGTTCATCTTTTTCATGTCTATTAAATTAATTGTATACTCTTTGTTTATGTCGGCTAGTATGAATTTTTTTTTGTTTAATGTGTATGATGAACCAAACTTACATATATTTATTTCTATCTTTATGTGTTACAAAAAAACAGTTGTATTTTTTATTTCTTTTGTTGATTGGAAGTTTGGATCATTTTTTTGAGTGGTTGTTTATGTTGTATAACTTTTTCAAAAATTGTGAATTGCTGCATATATATTATGTTGATTGTTATTGTTCAAATTAATGGGATATTTTAAACTATGTCATTAGAATTTAAATAAAACCAAAAAAAAAAAAACCATAAAGTGAACCAAACGGGTTCAAAGCAATATAAAAAATAAATAGTATTCTTTCAAATCAATAAATTTAGCTAGTTTGGGAATTAAATTTTACAATTAGCCGTTTTGGTAAATATTTTTGTCAAAATAGCCATTTTTGTAAAAGATCCGTAATATTTTTCTACGTTTAGTGTAATGTTTACGTAATATCCTACTCCGTAATAATTTGAGCATTGTCAAGATAATTTAAAAATATATATATCATTCTTATTTTGTGAATACATCAAGGATACCTTTCTAGTTAAGTTTAGTGGGGCAATTAAAAATTAAAAACTGAAGAAAAAAAGTGAGTGAATAGATTAAATTACATGTTTGCAATCTGTAAATATATGTAGAAATTAAAATTACATGTTTGTTATCTGTGAATATAATTACGGACTAAATTATTTTGAATATAATTAAATACATGTTCGTTTCTTCTTATTTTCCGCGCACAGATTGTAACGATTAGCTCCATAAACCAAGGAATTTAGATCTCCTGCTTCTTTACCCAACAACATAGGTTTATTAGAGTAGACTTGGTTTTGGTTCAAATTGTGGCAAAAAACCAAGAATTTGACATGGTAAAACAAGTTAAACAACCACCGTATATTGCTCCATTTTTTACTTCCCAAAAATTAAGACACAAAATTTGTCCAACAATAAATCAAGATTTTGATTATTTCCCATCAAATCAAAAACAAAATACTCCCTAGGCCATAGAATTTACTAAATTACTAAAACATTAATGATTTTCCAATTCTTTATTTTCTTACAATAATTATTTACACTCGATGTATCTTTTTTCATAGAGCAAAAAACATTCTTCCTTGTGATAATATCTATGGTTTATCCTTCAATCTCCTTACGAATCAGCTTCAAACGACGATTGTGCATAACTTTTGTACAAATATTGATACAAATTGCACTTATATGGTCAATCATTCTCCTTTTTAAAATCCCAAAAGCCCCAAAATTTGAAGTTAAATCTGTGAATTTAATAACTCCCTTCACCGTAAAACAAATAAGTAACACTACTACACAAAACACTCTTAGCGTTGGCCTTAACATCACCTTTCGAATTGGTGACCCTAATCATGGCACCCTCAACAAAGAAGCCAATGTCTCGGTGTATTACCCCCACAAACATTTTTTCATCGCGGCTTCTTCGGTCCGATCATTTTGCCCTAAACACCGTACATGTAATGATTCCATTCTCAACAGCCGAGTACCGGTCATTATTAAGGCGTCTTCTGTCCCGGTGTACAATAACCTCACTGCTTTATCGATGGCAACGGACGTCAAACATGGACAAGTGAGCCTAATCATCAAGGTTACGGCGGACTATAGGTGGTATCACCACTTTCTAACGGAGTTGAATGCTACTTGTAATGATGTTAAGATTGGTGTTACGGCTGGGGTTATGTTGGGTGATTCTAGGCCTTGCCATGTCTTTTGGAGCATCATATACCTTAAAAAGGATTTGTTGTATTTTTTGTTTCCAATTTTAGTTATTAATGCATTGATAGTCTTGTATTGGTGGCTAGGTTAAATTATTGTTACAACTATAGTGGTGCTAATGCACGGAATATGTTATTTATGAAAGAAAACAACACAAATTGAAATGTGGGTAGTTATTGAAGTCTCTTGAGAAAATCTTATATATAATTTAAGAGTTCTTTTGCAATATATAACCAAAACACTCCCAAAAAAAAAAAAAAAAAAAAAAAAAAAAAAAAAAAAAAAACTCAATTCTTTTTTTAATTTTTTGAAACCAAACAACTCTCAATTCTCATGCATTATTTATTTAATTTAATTATTTATTTATTATTTTTTTTTTGGAAAATAACTTCCAAATAATTCCTACAAGGACTACAACTACAAAGAATTAATTTAAACAAATAAACATATCTTCTTTTAAAAAATAAAATCTATAACTTCCATTTATACTAATTTTTTCGTAGACAGAAAAAAAATTAGGAGTTTAGTGGGATAGGTAGCTATTAGCCTATTAATACCTAAAAATGTATTTGTTGTGATTTTTTCCCCATTTTTGGTTCTTAATGCATTGATATACTCTTGTGTTGGTGGCTAGGTTGGATTATTATTATAAATATAGTGTACTCATGCTAATGTATGTGATATGTTATTTATAGAAAATAAAGTTAAACAAAGTGAAATGTTGTTAGGTACTGGAATCTCTTAAAAATAAAGAAATTAGTGGGATAAGTGGTTATTGTTATTGGTTAGAAAAAATACTCTTCCTATTGTCATATGATTTATGGATGAAATCTCTTGGACATAAGTGGACTCTCGGTCTCTTTATCACGGGCACATCTCAAGCCTGTATTTAACATGGTATTAGAGTCATCAGGGCCACCGTTAGGGACCTTAAATGGCTTGAGTAATGAGTACATGGTCCAACTTATCCTATTATTTCAAAGGGAAAGCTAGTGAAAAAATGCAGGCTAAGGAGCCTACTTCTCTTATTGTATGTCATATGATTATAAGATGAAATTCCCATAGACTTGTAAGGTGAATTCTCTCTCTCTTGATGAAAAATGCAACTCAGGCTATAGTTAACACATCATCTCTTAAGATTTTAAGATAAAGGGAATATATTAATAACTTGAATGGCTTACAGAAGTATTTCTAAACCTTCCAATTGTGGAAAAGAATACTATTTTATTCTTTAATTCATATCGCTACATTTACTTTATCATATTCTTATTTGCGTTGTTTGAACATTACTTTTGATTGTAAGTGTAAAACAATATTGTCAAGATGAAGCTGCAAGCAGTATAAAAAGAAAACCAGTCCAAGGCAAAGATTTACACATAAAACTTACTTCATATTTTTCATTCAAAGTTTATATTATTTATTTCACTTTCTACGGGGGTACCTTGCAAGGCGCGGTGTACGTCGTGCTCAATCCAATTGTTGCAACTTCTTTCAGTTCTTTGCGGTTTACCGTAAGTCCCTACATTTGCTTTTCATATAGCTTAGATATGGAGTATTTTAATGTGTTGTCTTCCTTTTTATTAAGAAATTAATATGAACGTAAGATAAGCTTTCAATTTCATATGCTTTGATTCACTTTTTAGTTTTTTCCCCATAATATACTCCCTATAATTGAAAGAGCTTAGAATCGCTCTAATATCTCCCTTATATTGATCCTGTTTTCTTTATCAGGTATTAATTTAACTTAATTACTAAAATTATTTTAGTTGAACTGTTGAAATTATAAATAGATGAGAGGGGAGATTATAATACTACCTTTACATTAATTTGTATTTAATTTATTAGGAAAGATAATATTTGGGAATATTGTGAATAGATATTTTAGGAGATCTTGTGTTTATCTTGGGAATATTTTGGCCTTGCCCTCCAAGTTCCCTATGCTATATATTATTGTACATGGCTATTGAGATTGATATGAAATACAGAGAGAAATATTCATTATATTTTATCATGGTATCAAGAGCTTAGGTTTGATCCGATTTTTTTTCACATGTCATTTTCATAATTTACGAGTGAAAGGAGGGTGAGAGTTCACTGCAAATTTAAATATATATTTTTTTTTCTTCCCGAGAGAATTTGTGACAACCGATGACAGGGGGTGATGGTGGTAAGACGATCAAGGTGGACCTAACATACCTTCTTACTATATAATCGTACTATATAGCCAATATAGGCATATAGCAAGTTAGCAACATATGTGTATATAGAGCAAAACTAAGCAAAAAGTTAGGAACATATAGGCATGATCCCATGATCATTAATCCAGTACTACTTTTTTACTCTACTTATACAAACTTATAACTTAGGATAACATATTCCTTTACATTAGGAGTTAACTAACCACTAATAATTTAAAGCAAATATTCCAACACATAGTACCCTTAATAATTTAAGGCATGCTCTCAATGAAGTTAAATTATTTTCATGGATTAAAAATTATTTTCATCAATTCATTATTATTTAATTTATTATTGTTCTTTAAAGTATTTATTTAACTAAATCGATATTTTAAAAAAAAAAAATCTAACTTTCTTTTGTTGAAGTAACTATTTTACTAATTCAATTATATTTTTATTAAATACTCTACATGTTTCATAATTTTCTTGTTTTGATTGTGTACATTATCAATGCATTACTTTATTAGTTGCATATTAGTAAAAAATACGACAATTAAATATTGATAAGTTGTTCGTTTTAAACGAATTAAGTAAAACCCAATATAGTTACATTATGCAGCAATACATAAGACTTTCTTATCTTATTATAAATAATAATAAGCTTTTAAATGGAAAGCAATAAAGGAAGGGCGGACTATTATTTTTTAATGGGGAAAAAAATATGGCCTAAGTCCCACCAATTTTTATTTATTTATTTATTTTTATTTTTTTGAAAAAAAATCAACCCCCAAACTCAAAACACTTTACTTAAAATTTCCAGTTGATGAGGTAAATTGAATTTGATCAAAGATTGAAAGGTATAAAAACGATTTACAAAAGTATGGTTATTTTAAAACTTATTTACACTTTTGCGTCGGAATAAAACTTAGTTACGAGATTACTGTCCACGTAGGCTCGGATAAGTTTTTATTTTATTTTTTTTATTTTTCAAAGTAAAACCGCTACCTCAAGTAGCGGTTTATGTACTAAAACCGCTACTTGAGGTAGCGGTTTTACCATTCATAGATTGATTAAATGTCTCTTTACTTAGAGTACTAATGACAAACCGCTACCTCAAGTAGCGGTTTTGGACTATAACCGCTACTTAAGGTAGCGGTTTGTCACTAAAGAAAAAAAATTACCCCAAATGTATCTCCAAGCCTACGTGGACTATATTTTCGTAAATAAGTTTCATTCCAATGCAAAACCGTAAATAAGTTTCTTAAAAGCTATATTTTTGTAAATCAAAACTACGAGTATAAGGTGAAGCATATGTTATCATTTCTATGCTTCGAATGTTTGAGATTTGAAAAGTCTACTACATGTAGTGATTACGTTCAATACTTATTGATAAGTACAGTGCTTTGGAGTGAAATTGTTTGAATAAACTAGACCTATACTTACATTATACATTTAATACAGATGGAAAACAACACTCTACAAAATGAAATTATAACAGAGCAAGATGAAAACAACGGGGTGCTAACTTCAATGCGTAACAAGGTGGTATCGTTCAATGCTTCCATTAACAATTGTTGCATTTATAAAGTGCCTGAGCTTATGTTGAAGGGGTATGAATATTTTTATCAGCCTTTAGTGATGTCAATTGGTCCTATATACTATAAGGATGCAAAACTAGCACTCATGCAAGAGGTTAAATGGATTTACTTGAATAGCTTCCTTCAACATCCCGAAAATGCTAATCGAAACTTGAATACTTATGTTGATTATGTAAGGGGTAAGGAAGAGGAAATCCGCAAATGTTATCAGCAAGAATTTAAGCTCTCTAACGACGAGTTTGTTGAAATGGTAGTGCTTGATGCTACATTCCTGGTCTACTGTTTGTTGAGCTCAGTTTTGGTCGGGTTTGATGAACCTTTAGTTGTCTTTCACTGCCAAGCATTTAGAAGACGCAGGAGTGACATTTGTGGCAGGTGAAACTGACAATCCACTTGATGTTACATTTGCTAATGGGAAACTCGCGATTTCGAAATTAAAAATATATGATGAAACTCAAACTCACCTGCGGAACTTGGTTTATTTTGAACAGTGCCATTATTTGAAAGATACTTACTTCATTGATTATATTTTCTTCCTTGATGAATTGATAGACAATTAGACACCGTAGAAGACGTGCAAGTGTTAGTTAGAAACAAGATTTTCATCAATTCTCTGGGGAGTGATGAAGATGTTGTAAATCTTTTCAACAATATTGGCAAAAATGTAATTTCATCACACAAGGTTTACTCCAATGTCAGCAATGATCTGAATTGCTACGCTTCAAAACGTCGGAATCAATGGATGGCTATTTTGAGGAGCAAATACTTCAATCATCCATGGGCAATTATGTCAGTGATCGCTGCAATCATAATTTTTGTGCTTACTCTTTTACAGACTATTGCAGCTTTCATCTACAACTAGTCCAACTGCCATTGCTGAATGTTTTGAAGATTCTTGCCGATGTTGCCATGTCAGCTACTGCAATAAAATCACAGACTTGAACATATTCACCGTGTTGAGGTTTTTTTTTTTTTTTTTTTTTTCAAGATGCAACCTTTGATATTAGATCATAATTGTAACTTAATGTTGTATTTTGTTGTTGGTATTAATCCATAAACGCAATGCTTTATGCCTTCAATTCGGACTTTCGGAAATTAGTGACATATGATATGGTTTACGTAATTTTTTTATACTAACATGTTTTAGACATACCAAGTTGCTATCTTTATTTTTGAGACACAATATCTAAAGAAGTTCTAATTGGAGTTTTACATAATTTTAGTGGTGAGGAAGGTGGCACTGCTGGTGGAGCATAGGAAAAAAAAAATAAGTTAAAAAAAAAAAAAAAAAAAACTTTTAAAAGCCATATGAGTGACACGTGGGTGGTCAATGGTGGAGAGGTGAGTCAATGATAAAAAGTTAACATATGGTCTTTGCAATATTTTTTTTATTGTAATAGATTATTCCGTACAACTTTTTTTTTAATAAGATAATTTATTACAAAATCTAAATTATACTCCGTATTAGTTTAGGTAGTTTCTTTCAGAAAAGAAAAAAAAAAAAAAGACTTAGGTAGTTTCTAACACAAAAATTCCTAAATTACTTATATAAATTTTTGGTGCAATAGTAATTATATTACTCCTTAATACATTTATTATATTTGTATAAACGGAATATGAACATTAAGTACGGGTAATACGTATGAAAAACATTATGGGTAATACCCTAAACCCCTCTTGAATTGACTTACTTCTTCCGTTTCATACTAATTGTTAAAAAAAATAAAAAATAAAACAACTCAATTTTAAATCACCTAAAATGTATATTTTGTACATGTCTATATTATTATCTATCGTTTTCAAAAACATTAAATTTTTTCCACCAAATTGCCCAAGCCCCTCCTATATGACATCATTGTGAACCCCACTAGCTAATGGTTTTTTTCGACTTTTATCAAGAAGTATTGGGTGTCACAAATATGTAGTATATGTATCACATAATCAAAATAAAAAGTTGAAGGTTTTGTACTAGTTTGTACCCATGTTGTGGACAAATTATTTAACTACTCCCTTTGTCCCTAAATTATAGTCCTCATATAAAATTAACTCCATTCTTCGTTGGAGGATTGGCAAAGGTTAAGAACTATGCGGTTTCTTGAGCAGAGATTTAATTCTCTTGGAAAATCAGTTTCCCTTTGTCATACTCAAAAATCAGCATCAATATCTAAAACTGTTATATTTCGACAAAACTCCTTTTTTATTGGTGTATACCATTGAATAATATATATATAGTGTTTTAATACTAGTCTTAATCCTGTTAGGAAACCTAGTACGATAAGAATACAAACTATATCACAAATATGTACAAATATATCCTAGCTCTGCGACAAATATTATAATAATCCTATAATATCTATCAAAAACCATTCGGAACGTAGGTTTCCTTTAAGGATGCTACTCATTATTACATGGCCGATAATTAAGATATGATCTTTGGAGATGGCATTGATTGATTGATGTCAAAACTAGAATACTTTTATTGAGAGAACGAATGAAAAGTTTGCTCTTTATGCATGTTAGTAATATGATCCATAATCCTACATCTATCAATAGTTTAGCCAAGTATCTCCAAAGTCTGTGAAATTCGTGATTTTATTTACCAGCTCTGAACATATTTGGTTTTGATGTTTATTATTTAATTTTCATTCATAGGAAGCAATTGGAAAGAGTTTGTTGATATGGTATGCGGACGAGTAAGAAAAAAATGAAAAAAAAAAAAAAAAAGAATTAAAAGGTGGGTGAGTTTAATTAAAAAAAATAAAAAATCTATATATATATATATGTATAGTCATCGGACGACTATGGTCGACAACAATAAGAGATTAAATCATCAAGTCTAGTCATCAAATTATTAAGTCTTGTTTGGTTAAATTAATTTGTTCAAACGCTTTTTTTTTTTTTTTTTTTTGTTTTCTTTTATAAAATTGAATAATAATATCTTTCAAATTATAAATATTCATCTTCAACCTATATCATCTAAAACCTTCATGTTCAACCTACAACATTCATTCTTCTGGTTCAAATTAATTAAATTTTTATATTTAGTTTAATTTCATAAATTATAATCAATTTATTTATTGGTATCATTGTTTAAAAAATTGCTTATTATAATATGATTTTGTGTTAACATTTGATTAATCATATGATTTCAAGATTAATACAACATTGTTGAATGTTAAGAATTAATTTTCTGTTTTTATATTATTTATTTGATGATTTAAGAATTAATTTCTGGATTAATCGTATTACTTTGTGTTTAACTTTGATTACTCGTATGAAATCATGAATATTATCCGCCATTGTTGAACGTTCGAGCTATGACATGATTTTAGGTTGAAGACAAATAAAAATAAAAAATAAAACAAGATATTTTTTTAAAAAAAAAAACATAAATCAAGATATATAACCTGAAAGATGTGTTTCCATAATTTTAGCTACGACGTATTTTTTTTTTTTTTTTTTGTATAAACTGGCTATTTCTGTAGGATTTTTTTTTTTTTAATTTTTTTTTTTTGAAAGGAGTAGGCGTGATTTGGGGATATGAGGGAGGAATCTTTTCCATAGATAAAATCTTTCCCTATATTTTAATTATTTCAATTATGTAAATAAATAAAAATAAAATCTTAATATGAGGGAAGAATCTTTTCCATAGATAAAATATCATCCTACAAAGTATGTTAAATAAATTTTATTTAATAGTTTTATCAACAATAAATAGTTTTCATTAGCAATTCTTAGTTTTTATACATTGGTGATGGCGTACAGCGGTACAGGTACAAGTATTGACATACCTTTTTTTTTTGTAGTATGGATAGTTATAAGTTTATAACTTTATAAGAATATTCTTTCCCAGTAATAAAAATAATCTTTCTTGTTAAGATTATAATAATGTATAATAGATGAAGCCCGTGCGATACACGGTATGTTTGAATTTTTAAAAATAATATTTTTACATATATATTTATGTGCTAAAAATTGTTAAATGTTTAGATAAAATTCCTGATATTAAAAGATAATATATTATATTTAATTAATTTAAACTGGATTATCTCATTCACCAATTTTACTTACGTGTTAAATTATTTAATTCTAAAAAAAATTAATAATCTCATATTTAATTGGCTACCACTAAAATTTATTATCCTATGCGGCGCGCTGAAAAAATTAAATTCTACGTGACTCCCCTTTATTTATTTATATATATATATATATATATATATATATATATATATATATATATATATATATATATATATATATATATATAATAGTTAAATAACTTATCTTTTCCTAAATTTAATTGATTTACTTCAAAAAAAATATTTCTTTTCCTAAGTATAGTTGTTTCAATTAATAACATTCTTATTTTTTTATCCAAACATAAAAATTTTACTACATTTTATATTATTTATTTATCGATATACTATGATCAACTTTCTATTTATTATTTATTTTATCAAAGTTGAATATGGATTTATACGAAAAACTTTAGCATAAGAAGACTAAAAGTTATCACATACATCATACATGTGATCTATTTATGTTCATTTCAATGTAAATTGAATTGTCATACTAATATAAACGTTATGCAATGAAAAGGAAAGGAAAGGCAACATTACAATTCACAATATTATAAACTAATGTTTATAGTATATCTTGTGGTATATTCAATCTTTATAGTATTATTGCAGTCAAAGTATCCGAGAGTAGGGCTGGCAAACCCTGACCCGACACGAAAACCCGACCCGAACCCGACCCGAAGTTACTGAGAGAGACCCGAACCCGACTTGAACCGAACCCGAACAACCCGAATTCGACCCGATTTGACCCAAATTTCATATTTCGTAATAATATTGAGTTTTACACTATTTTTAATAGTTTCTAAGCATAACCCAAAATCGACCCGAAATCTGACCCGAACCCGACCTGCTGACCCGAATTGCCACCCCTATCCGAGAGTATGTACCTAAATTCAATCTTTATATTCAATCTTTTGTTCAATAAAATTATATATTTAAGTTTTTACCTAAATTAATGTATCTATGAATATTTCACCAAATTTATTTTAGATATCATGTTAAATATATGAATAATAACAATAATGTAATTAGGAATTAGGATGTCCCAAACGATCACAGTGTAGCCCCAAATAAAATAATAATAAAAAAAAGGTATGCTTTTAATGCATAAATATTCAAATTAGGTTGTTCGAATAAGTATTATATAGATCCATGAAGATATTTGAATGTTTATACAATCAAATTAGGCAATCTCAGTTAAGTATTATAGAGTCCCAATATAGTTTATATGTGATGGTTATTACAATCAAATTACTAAATTAGGTAGTCCCAATAAGTATTACAAAGTCTTAATTTGAAGATTATACAATCAAATTAGGTAGACCCAATTAATTATTGTAGAATCCCAATAAAAAATATTTAAAAGTTATTACAATCAAATTAGGTAAACCCAGTTAAGTATTGTAGAATCCCAATAAAAAATATTTAAAAGTTATTACAATCAAATTAGGTAGACCCAGATAAGTATTGTATAATCCCAATAAAAAAATATTTAAAAGTTATTGCAATCAAATTAATTAGGATATTTTATTTCTTTATTACAAAGGGAATTAAGCAAAATTGGTAAGATATAAAAATGAACATAAGAAAATGAAAAGTTACCCATAAGCAGAATTGGTAAATTAAAATGGAACATATGAAAATTATCAAAAGTTAGCCATAAGCTATCAAAAGTTACCCATAGTGTGTAAAACTATATAAACCATCTCTCTAAAAAGGTTGTATATTCCAGCGGTGTGTCAGTGTGTGCGAGAGATGTACAGTTCAAAATCTTTTAAATGATCGTAGCTTTGATGAAGGAATCCGTAATTTGATTCAATTTTATGTATTTGATAATTTAGGGCCTGTTCACATTTACTAAACTGAACTAAACTAAACTGAACTGATTGGAGCTGAACTGAATTGAACTGAACTGATTGGAACTGAACTGAACTGAACTGAGCTGAAATGAATATATTATGAGAGAAGGAAATTAGGAGCTGAACTGAACTAACTGAACTGATTGGAGCTGAACTGAACTGAGCTGAAATGAATATTTTATGAGAGAAGGAAATTAGGAGCTGAACTGAAGTGATTGGAGCTGAACTGAACTGAACTGATTGGAGCTGAACTGAACTGAACTGAAATTAAGTAAATGTGAACAGGCCCTTAGATTTCAATTGTAGATGCCGGATGACTTTTTATTAATGAATTGATTTGTTTATATATATATTATTTCATCATACCCTAACACAATGAGAATGTCCAATCATATTATTTGACACTCCAAACCAAAAACAAGGTTGATGCATGATAACTGTATAAAGTCTTTACTGTTAATTTAAATTTTGGGTACGTCCAAAATTAAATAAAGGATATCTAAAATCAAAATTTATGTATGCTATGGGTTATGTGTTTTATTCTACGTATGCTTAATCCGTTGCAAACAATATGAATAATAGAAATTGTTAGGATTCTCATCGTGTGTATGAATTTCGAAAATTATTCTTCGATTATAGGCAAACTAATCTATAGTCTTTTATATTGGGACTAACTAGTAGATGTTTTGGACCACCTAGTTGTGTTTTTTGTTACGCACTACGTACATTTGAGTATATATTTTAGCAAATTCAATTCCTAATTAAATCAAGATAATTAAGAGGGTTGCTAAACAAAAATCGTTATGTGATAGGCAATGTATTGGCCAAGCTAAGCAACTCTTCTTAGCTTTTAAATACGGTCTTTCTAGTTTAATAGGGTAGTTTTTCGCAAAATTCAAAGTTTAAAAGGTAGTTTTTCACAAAATATCCTTAAATATACTAATGCATAAGAAACTTTCTAGATTACATATAAAAATATTCTGAAAAAAGGATGCGTACAATATTTTTATATGCTACGTATGTTTCTACATACAAGTTTATTGCTTATAGTCAACTCTAATAAGGGTTGTATATGCATGTCATTACCCTAAATATAATAAGAATAAAATATTACTGAGCGAAGTAATTAAGTCAACACCTTTTTTTTTTTTTTTTTTTTTTTTTTTGAGGGAAGTCAACACTCTAATTATATTGCCGCATTAATGCAAACAAGTACTACAACTTAAATATATTAATAAAAAAATTTAAGTAAGCTTTAATTATGTCCTTTTAAATACGGAGTTAGAAGGAAGAATTCATCTCATTATAACTTTGTCATCAATTATTAGCTAGTGATTCCTCCTACATTGCTACTTTATCTCTTTCTCTTACTTGTATTAGTTTGCTCTGTGGTACGTGCAACTCTTGAGCTCCTGATATTATCTGGTACGTTTATTATTTCTCTTTCATTTTATATCATTTATTTGCCTACTCTTAAATCTTGATTGCTATCTTTACGTACTATAAGATTTAGTAATACTTTGATTGAATGTAAATAAATCATTACTACTTCGTTCATTTTCTACCCCTTCTTTAGAATTCCCATATATACGTATAATCATGCCAATCATACACTACTTGTTAACTTCCATTCTTATTTAATTGCTTGCGATGTTAGAGTTTTCACACTTGCTAATGTACATTCTATACTACTCGAGTACTCGTATATTACTATTCGAGGCGGCTACAGCTTTACAATTAGCCCTAAGTCCCCGCAATTGTTTTTCATATAATTTAAATATTAAGTATTTTAATATGTTGCCTTAATTTTTATTATGACATTATTATGAATAATGTAAAACAAGCTTTCAATTTTACTAAGCTTTATTTTTTTAGTTTATTTGTCTCATTTAGTTTTCCTTATACATAATATACATACTCTTGTAATATTGACCCAAGTAACCCCTAAGTAACCCATAAGCGGCCCCTATAACACTGACGAAGTAACCGCTAGATAGCTGAACGAGTAACCCCCATAACACTAACGAAGTAACCCTCTTAATGGATGGCCACATATAAGACTTTGTGGATTGAAGGAGAATCGCAATGATATCCCTTACATTGGTCTCGCTTTCTAAATCTGGTATTTATTTAACTTAATTACTTAAATTATTTTCGTTAAGCTTAAATTATTTTACAGTCTTTTTATTATATGAGTTTTATACAGTTATTGAATTTTTAACGGTTAAAATTATTTTTACTTAACTTAATAGTTTTATTTTTGAAGAATAAATTGACTTGTTTTCACTAAAATTAATTTATCTTTATATAAATAGAAAATTTAAGGTGATGTAAACAAGGCTTGTTTTCATCACTAATAAATGAAGTTAAATTATTTTTACACATGAAAAATATTTTCATTGATTTGTTATTATTGTTCTCTGAAGTTATTGAGTTAACACAATTTTTAACCAAATTAAATTCATTTATGTCAAAATAACCATTGTTACGAATTTAAATATTTTTAGTAACTATTCCCTCTATTTTATAATGTTATTTCATTTTGACGGTGTACATTTGTGAATGCATTTTTTTAACCATCAATAACTTAATTAATTGAATTTTAATATAATAAAAAATATATATATATAGTTTACATTAATAAAATACATATTAAAATGAATCAAGTAAAATTCAATGTGATTACATTATGTTTTTTTATATATTGAGAGTATTATAGAAGATTTTTTTTTAATAAAATAATAAATAATGATAAGATTTTAAAAGAAAAGAAAAAAAAAACGAAAGGAGTATATTGTGGAAAAAGGATATGGCCTTGTCTATTTACCAAAATTTTCTTACGGAGTAAGTACTTAAAATATTACCTAAAGAGGTTACGCATCGATCGATGTAATTAATATTACTTTTAATTTTCTACTTATAGGAGTTATAGCTAGCTTATTCAACGCCCTGAGGCGTTAGTTAACTTTTACCTAACATATTGAGAAAATAATTTGAAAACATTAGACATACTAACATTCTACAATTAATACAGATGGAAAACAACACAATACAAATTGAAATAACAGCGCAAGATGAAAACAACGGGGTGCTAATTTCAATGCATAAGGAGTTGGACTCCTTGAATATTTCCTTTAACCAGAATTGGTGCATTTATAAAGTTCCTGAATATATGTTGAAGGGGCATGAATATTTTTATCAGCCTTTAGCGATGTCAATTGGTCCCGTATTCTATAAAGATCCAAAACTAGAACCCATGCAAAAGGTTAAATGGATTTACTTGAATAGCTTCCTTCAACATCCCAAGAATGCTTGTCAAAGCTTGAATCCTTACATTGAATATGTAAGGGGTAAGGAAGATGAAATCCGCAAATGTTATGAGCAAGAAACTGGTTATAATAGGCATCATTATGTAATAGGCTGCGTAAGCGTCATCTCAAGGCAGAAACTGGTTATTATTCTATTCGTCATCTTTGTTACACTGCCAAGCAACTAAAAGATGCAGGAGTCACATTTGTGGCAGGTGAAACTGATAATCCACTTGATATAACATTTGATAACGGAAAACTCACGATTTCGAAATTAATAATACAAGATTCCACAGAATCTTACCTACGGAACTTGGTTTATTTTGAACAGTGCCATTATCACCGAGATTCTTACTTCATTGATTATATTATCTTCCTTGATCAATTGATAGACACCGTGGAAGACGTGCAAGTGTTGGTTAAAAATAAAATTTTTCGTAATCAACTCGGAAGTGATGAAGATGTTGTAAAGCTTTTCAACAATATTGGCAAAAATGTGATTGGTTCAAACAAGGTTTACTCCAATGTCAGCAATGCTCTGAATTGCTACGCTTCAAAACGTCGGCATCGATGGATGGCTATTTTGAGGAGCAAGTACTTCAATCATCCTTGGGTAATTTTGTCAGTGATTGCTGCATTCATGCTTTTTGTGCTTACTCTTTTACAGACTATTGCAACTTACCTCTACAAGTAGTCCAACTGCCAATGCTGAATGTTTTCCATATTGTTGCCGATGTTGCCATTTCAGCTACTGCAATGAAATCATAGGCTTGAATCATATTCACGGAGTTGAGGGTTTTTTTTTTTTTTTTTTTTTTTTTTTTTTTTTTTTTTTTTTGGTGTGTGTGTGTTTTATTTCTTTTCAAGATGCAACCTAGCTAGCTACTTTATGTAAATTTGATATTAGATCGTAATTGTAATAACTTAATGTTGTATTTTTGTTGTTGGTAATATAATAATACATTAATGCAATGTTATATGCGTTAAATTCCGAGATAAGTGACATAAGATATTATTTACCCTAATTTTTATTATACTACTTCCTCCGTTTCTTTTTAGTTGACACGTTTCTTTAGTCACGTTTGCCAATGCACTTATTCAATCATTAATATCTTTAATTATCGATAAGCAAAAATTATAAAAAGTTGATATTTTGAAAGTATATAACGTGACGAATCTAACAAGATCCCACATGACTATATTTTTCATTACGTATAAAGCACAATATACGGTCAAAAGAAGGTGGATGAATAGTGCTAAATTCAAAACGTGTCAACTAAAAAGAAACGGAGGTAGTAATATTTTTACTCATACCAAGTTTGATCATTAATACATTATTGGGATTTTTTTAGCAATAACAATCTACTATTGTTGTTGTTTTACAAACTATCACCTACAACATTTTTTTTATACTTGTATATATTATTATCTATAGTTTCAAAAACATTAAATTTTTCCACCAAATTGCCCATGCCCTTCCTATATGACATCATTATGGACCCTACTAACAATTTGTATCCAGAAGTTTGTTCATGTGTCATGCACATGTAGTATATCATCACATTTTCACATTATCAAAACAAAGAGTTTAAGGTTTTGTACTTGTGCTGTAAACGACTTATTTATTAAAATTAAACTTTAATTATAAAATTTATTACAGTGGGTGTAGGACTACAGGATGCACGTACTGCATAAATTTATATTAAATTATTAGAGTTGTTAATTAATTGATAAGTAGTAATCCATCCGTCCCTAAATTACATTCCTCCTTTCTATTTTTATTATTCCAAAATTACATTCCTCCTTTCTATTTTTGGTAACTTTTTTTTAGTAAATCAATTCTTTTTTTCTGTTTTATATTTAATGCTTTCTCACTCATCCTTACCTAATCTCACTCATAATCCTTGTGCCAAATTACAATGAATATGATTGGTTAAAAATTTTCAATTAAGAGCATGTGATTGGTCCTTTTTTTTTGCAAAGGATTGATGACATGTCATGAGTAATAACTAATCTATCTTTGTAATTCCCATTGCATTATCTAATTATTGTTATTTGTCTTATTCATCCCTCCTTAATTCCCGTGTAAATTTCCAAACATGAATGTAATTTAGGGACGGAGGGAGTACATAACTAAAAGATTTTAAACATTATTTACAAGTGATATGATTCACCCATCCCATAGACCATAACAAAAATGTACTACCTCCGCTTTTTATTACTCGCAACAAAGTACAAGTTTGCGGAGGCCGAGGCAAAAGATTGAAAGGGTGATTATTGAAAAATAAGGGTATATGCTTAACTATTAATCCTACCCAAAAAAAAATTTAACCTTAATTAAATTAAATAACCCACCACCATGACACCACCAGGCATCACCGCAACCAGCGAGCATCACCGGAACAACACACCACCACCACCCAGCATCACAGGGACCACCTACCACCACCCATCATCACCGACGCACCAACACCACCATCACCACTGACGCACCAACACCACCATCACCCTGACGCACCACCATCCACGAACCGAGCACCACCACCAACCCTTGAACCCACAGGAAAACCCACGAAAACACAAAAACCCTTGAACCCACCACCACTACCACCACCAGCGAAACCCACAAAACGCACAGATCTGGAAATCCCACAAAACCCCAAAAATCCTTGAACCCACCACCACCAATCAAAACTCAAAACCTTCAATCGAACCCAGAACCCTAATCAAACCCACAACTGAAACTAAAACCAAACCCACCAACGAAATCGAAATCAAAACCTTACCCTCAATCAAACCCACGAAACCACCACCGCACCCATGAACCTAACAACCACGAACAAACCTTCGATGAACCCACAAACCATTCTCTATCATCAATTAAAGCTTTAATTGTGCAAATTTTATCCATCAAAACTCTTCAAATCTCTAGATCTAGAGTTTTGATGGTTAAATTTGACAAAAAAAAACCTTCGAATTTGGGTTTCATAGCCAAATAAGGAAACAAAAGGCAAAGGAAGAGAGAGAAAACAAAGGCGGCGATGTAGGTGGTGGTTTCCGTTGAAGTTGGTGGTGGTGGTGGTCGGTGGTAGTGGCGGTGGTGATGGTGGTTGTGGTCGGTGGTAGTGGTGGTGGTGATGGTGGTGGTGTCCATTGAAGGTGGTGATTATGAAAGAAGATGTTGGATGTAGATGGAGGGGAATGAATTAGGATGAATATGTTGATAAGGTGAAATTAATTAACCTTAGAGATTAAGGTAATAATTAAGAACAAATTTATAATTTAATTAGGATGTTTATAAAAAAAAGTAAGGGTGAAATTGTCATTTTATGGTCAAAAACTTACTAAAAAAAGGAAAGAAAGTAAGTTGTTGCGAGTAATGTGAAGTTTCCAAAAATGGAATTTGTTGCGAGTAATAAGAAGCGGAGGTAGTACTTCATTTTTTTAACTCATTCAACTTTACATACTTGTACTCTTATACGTGTATCCCCTATTTTTAGTATTTTGTATATTTGTTATATACTCTCTCCGTTTCAAAGTAATGTTTCTGTTAGAATTTTTCAATGTCAAAAATTAAATATTTGACAAAAATGTTGGAAACATCCAAATATGACATAAAACTTTTATAGATCCCATAAAAATTTACCCATACGTGCGGCCATGGCCATTTGATTAGGATTGGGCTGCTTAAAATTTTGAAACCCAAAAGGCCCACGTCACCAAAGCACAGCAAGCCCAATTTGTAGCCATGCACGTGCTTATAAGAGTTTTCAGAAACTACATAGCTCAAATTTTCCTCCAAAAATCTCTAATATGCTTCGCGTCAAAATCATACTCAACGAGATCTTCAATTCTTCACATTCATTTCTTAGTTTATCACGACTATCTTATTAAGCGTGATTACAAGTACCTATTCCCTTTAAACATACATAAAATGTGTGATCAAGCAATAAAAATAAATATCAAGCAACATAATAATCAAAATAAAAACAATAAAAATATAATCATAACAATCATAATTAAAAATAATCAATAATAATAATTATAACAATTATAATCATAAAGAATAAAGAATAATCATAATAATAATCAAAACAATAATCATCATAATAACAATCATATTAATAATAATAATAATAATCATGTTAAAGCATAGCAAGATCCTAGGCATGATACTAACAAGATTAATAACAAACCCTAGCATGTCACTAAGCAATAAAAATCAAATCTTTAACCCTAACATGATACTAACAATCATAAATATTAGGAAGAACATAGGAAGCATCATACTTTTAATCATACTTGATATTAAAGTTACCCTAGACATGATACTAGGAATCGAAATAACAATCTAAACATGATTTCTACATAATAATATCAATAAAAAAAACCATTAAAATACTTACTTTGATGCCTCGTACCTCTTTCTAATAACAAAATACACGAGTTAGTAACTTCAAGGAAAATAATAAACAAAGCAATTAAATTAAATAATTCAAAGAGAGATTTGGGACGAAACCCTCAAAAATTAAACCTTTCACGTCTAGAGCGAAGGCAACTTCGAATATGGCTAGGTGTTTCTAGATCTAATGAATGCGGAATTTTTATATTTGAGAAAAGCTAGTTTAGAAAGAGAGAGAGAGAGAGAGTTATCAAGAGAATCTTGATGAGAGTTGGTGAGAATTGGTTGTAGGTCAATGAAAACGGAGTTTTTACGACGTTATTTATAAAGAAAAATCAGCCAAAAAGATAAAATATCAAAACAGAGTCCGGCGCACATGAAACAAGGTTGGCGCCAACGCTGGCTATTGGCGCCAGACGCTGACCCTGGCGCCAGGCGCCAAGCGTACCGCCAGGCGCTACAGCTGGCATTTGGCGCTGACCTGGAAATTCACGCGTTTTCCTAAAATCAGATAAAAATTGCCGTACAGGAGGATAAAATCGTATTTCCCTCAAAAATGCTCTTTGATTTTAATTAAAACTCTGAAAAGTCAACAAAAGTCAATTTATCAATGCTAATTGAATTAGGAATGAAAAGAACCTTCTAGAAGAATCTAGAAGACTAAAACCATTCCTAATTGCATTAGGAATGATAAATCTATATTAGGTCCTCCCCTAAATCATTGGGCCGCATA
Organism: Chenopodium quinoa; assembly: GCF_001683475.1. NCBI lineage: Eukaryota > Viridiplantae > Streptophyta > Magnoliopsida > Caryophyllales > Amaranthaceae > Chenopodium > Chenopodium quinoa. Next base: position 2,175,039 of record NW_018742720.1, on the reverse strand, counting down.
TAAGGCTCAAAACGGGCCCAGTTTAGTAAATTGGTCATAACTTCCTCAACATTCATCGGAATTGGGCTTATAATATATCGTTGGAAAGCTCTTGTCAAGCCCCATCCAACTACACTACTATCGGACCCATATCATGGACCAACCAAACTGGATTGGCTGTTTTCTTAAAAATAAGTTTTCAAAAACAGAAAGAAGAGAAAAGAAATTAAAACTATTCGCAACACTAGACTTTCCACACTTTCACTTCATTCAATTATGATTCGACGTGAAAGGTACTCATCCCTGGGTTTGGTTTTGGGGAGACACAAATGGGTGTTTACACACATGTTAAGAGTTAATTAGCAAAAAAAATAAAAAAAATCAGTAAACCCCCTTCCCTTCCCTGGCCACCCCAGCCACACTGTCCACCGGAACCCCAGCCCCAGCCCCATCGCCCACCAGGAAACTAACAGCCTTCATCCCGCCGGTCAACCGCCCTATTCCACACATGCTACAACCACAAATAACAACAACAAACACTAGCAGCTCAGCCTAAACAACCGCCCATCCCGCAAACACCAAACAACCACCATCATCACCAGCCTAAACCATCAGCCGCAACACCCATCTCTACCTCAACACCAATTTACCACCTGCAATTAGCAATTCAATACCTAATTTAATCAATTTCAGCCTCCAATAGCATCAACAACTTCGAATTATGCTCATGAAGACAACACTTGAATTCGTTTTCACCTAAAACCATAGATTTACAGCAGCAAGGTAAATCGGAGACAATGCTTGAACCCATTGTTGTGGAAGGTGTTGCGGTGTTTGAGGAGTTGGAGTTGGGATATGATAGTTGCTGCGGCGACGACAATTGGGTTATTGCGGAGAACTCAAAGGAGGTTTAATTTCGATCGAGCTGAGTGGCGAAAGTATGATGTTAGATTGGCGGAGTCGGAAAAAAGTTGATGTTGCAGCAATGGTTTCCGACGCGAGGGGAGGTTTCAGGGGGGGTCTAGTGTTTTCGGGGTGTGTGCATAGGTTTTCTGGTGGCGGAGGGCAGGGCGGTGGATGAAGTTGGGGCTTCGGTGGGAGGCTGGGTGATTTTTGTTTTTTTTTCCTTTTGTTTTTTTTATAAATTTTTAATTTTTTAGCGTCAATGACAAGTTGACACATGTAATGTAACCTGGTAATAGAGGTCGTTGACTTTAGTTGACCGGTTTGGGATTGAAGAAAGAAAACAACTCCCAAAGTTGGGATTATTCTTTTTTTTTTTTTAAGTTGAGATTATTAAAAAAAAAAGTGGAGCAAAGTTGGGATTATTATTTACAATTTTTCATGTTAATAGAATTGAGATCATGTGAGAACCAAGGTGAATAATAGGAACTAGGAACTAATCTCAGCCATTGATCGCACTCCATCTAATGGCTCATATTGCACCCGCTCTCATTAATGGCATTCTCGTAATTTTGCTGTTTTCAAACTTTTTCCAGTTTTTTTTTAACTTTTAAGACAATTTCATTTACTTTAAGACTGATTTCATTTACTTTTACTAAATTTTCATTTACTTTTGAGAAATAAAACTGGAAACTACTTCATAAAGTTAAAATATTACAAAAATGCCATTAATGACACGGGAAGCATGTGAGCCATCCGATTAACATGATCTAAGGGTCTAAATTAGTTCCTAGTTCTTATTTTAGTGTTGGTTCTCATTATAACTTGGTCCAATATATATATATATATATATATATATATATATATATATATATATATATATATATATATATATATATATATATATATATATATATATATATATATATATATATATATATATATATATATATATTCTACTTGACGATTTAATAATAAAAAATAAAAAAAAAAAACAAATATAATATACCTTTTGCATGCTGCATTAAAAATCTTACCCACAAATTTTAATTTGTAGAATAAAAAAAATAACCACAAGAGCAACTTCTAGTAACATTTTGTGAGGGAATATATTTAACTTGAATTGATTAAAAAAGTATATATTGAAATCTTCCTATTGTGGAAAAGAATACTCTTTTACGACGTACTATTTGCCCTTGTCTTTACTTTGCTAAAGAACATTACTTTCCATTGTGTGAAACAATACTGTCAGGCTGAAGATAGAAAGTTGTATAAAAAGAAAACCAGTCCAATGCAAAGAACTACGTACACATTATAATAGTATTAAAATTACTTAATGTATTTTTCATTCTAATTTTATTATAATTACACATTTTATTTCGCTGTCGTCTTCGGGCTACTTTGCGAGGGGCGGTGTTCAATCCAATTGTTGTAGCAATTCAATTTGTCGTATGTAAGTCCTCACAGTCGTTTTTCATATTATTTGTAGTATTGTATGTTGAGTTAATAATTTTAAGATGTTCAATGTTGTCTTACTTTTCACTTCTTATATTAATGACTTGCATTTTTTTGGTGCCATGATAAGTTAACAACTAGAATATTTATATTTGTACAATGTGTGTTTTAAATATAAGGAAAATTTATAAATTACCACCCATAAAGGGGTCCTATTTTGGAATTACCACCCATTAAAAGTTTTATTTTAAATAACCACCCGTTAAATTAAAAAACATTTCAGATTACCACCTTTTATGAAATTCTGGTGGAAAAATCCGGTTGAGGACCCCACCTTATTAACTTCCTTCCTTTTTTTTTTCATTTCCCTCGACCTAACCTTCTGATTGAAACATTAAACTCAAAAAAACATCTTCTCTCATAAATTTCTTCAATTAATTCATCCAAAAGCATCAATCTTTTCCCTTTTTCTTCCTTTAATTCTCTGTCAACTTTGCAACTACCCCTTAAGGGTTGAATCAGAACCCTAACCTTTTTTTTTTCTGCAAGAAATCACCATTTGACAGGAGCTTCACCTATATTACAAGTGAGAGTAAGAATCCACTCGATATCAAATTTACAAAGAATAATGGGGTGTTACTAATTCCCAAAATTAGGTTCGATGTTGATGCTGGATGTGTCTTATTTAATGTCCTATATTACAACCGATGCTCCGGATTTGATACTGGTTACAAGCTGAATGATTATATCTACTTCCTTGCGACATTGATAAACACCATAGAAGACGCTGAAATTTTGGTACAAAGTAATATACTCATTGATGTGGGTCGAAACAAAGAATTTGTTGATTACCTCAACAAAGTCTATCCACTTTACACCCCTTGGAATTATTACAAGGATGTTCAAAGAGAATTGTTGGAATACGCTAGCATCCCCTGTAATAATTGGAAGGCTGTTTTGAAAAGGGATTATTTCCAACATCCATGGGCTATAATATCTGTGATTTTTGCATTCATAATGTTTATTCTTACTCTGCTACAGACTATTTCTGGTTTCATCAATTAAGTTATTGCACGTAGGTGTATATAATTCAACTTCACATATAGACCTACTCTTATACGACTAATACTAGGACTTCTCCGTTTTCCGGGTTTTTTTTTTTTTTTTTTTTTTTGCAGTTGTTTATTTCACTTTTTATGTACTAGCTTTGACTTTTTTACTAAAATATGAAAATCTAAATGTTTTCATGTATTTGGTTTTTTTTTTAACACATATGTTATGTGTTGTTTACTTGTTTAATTAATCGAAAGGCAAGTTTCTATAATATAAGCTTTTATATTTTGTTTACTAATATACTTTCTCTGTACCAAAACTATGTTTTAACAATATTATCAAAAAACTAAAATATTTACTCGTCAAAAAAAATATATATTGGACAAATATATTGGGGAAATGGGAACATGACATAAAACTTTATAGATCATGAAATTTTCTTTGTGGAGGCGGATGTACCATGTTTGGTACATCCATATTTTTGATAAACGGCGGAATGAACATATAATTGTTTTGTAAAGAACATATAGCTATTTTACAAAGAGCATTTATGTTTTTTTTTTTTGTACATCTAAAGAACATCCACAATATTAATAAAGAACATGATAATATTATGTAATGAACATTATTTATATCCACCCACCATAATCTAAAAACAAAATTTGAAGAACATTTCACAATAAACAATGAATTTTATGTCATAAATAAAAATACATTATACTCACAATCAAGTAACACGGAGAAAATAATATTATTTAACAGTGTTTTTATTTACTTTTTTTTAAAAAAAAAATAGTGTCATTCATGTTCTTTGTTATTAATAGTTTTTTGTTTTTTTTATGTCTTATGTTCTTTTATCACGTTCATTACATTTTAACAATATGTTATTTTTACTTTAGATATATGTTCTTTACAATTGTATACCATGTTCTTTTCACTTTAATTAAATATTATTTTCACTTTAACTAAATGTTCTTTTAAATTTTTATATAATATTCTTTCCGCTTTTTTTTTTTTTGAACGGATGTACATGTACTGTGCGCATGGTACATCCGCCTCCATGAATCACTTATTGTATAGATCACATAAATTACCCATACATGGGAGCTGAGCCATGTCCATTTGATTAGCATTGCAACAATTTATTTACTTTTGCACAATAATCTAATATCATATCACTATAATATAAAGGTGACCTCGCAGCCAAGTCACAAGACAACGACACTTGACACTCTAATTTTTCGCCAAGTGCACGCAACGTAGGCAACAAATAGGTATTATTGTGACACATATGATGATAAAATTAGCAGTTTTGAATAGATTTTTTAAGATAAAAATGTTGTATAGAGTTTTATTATCAATATAATTCTATTTAATCTTAATTTTTAATAAATATCATACAACTCGATTTTATTTCTATCATAAAATTCGTTTCAAAAAATTCTTTAAAATGAGATTCATTTATAATATAATTAATTTAGTTAAAAATATACTAGAGAATTAGTAAAAATGATTTTGGTTTTGTAAAAATAATTTCATTTCATTAAAAATAATTTAAGTTCAATAACAATAACTTCAAGTCAACAATAACATACATATCTATTTATAAACAAAACTACAAAAAGTACACTATTATATTTAAACAAACATTTAAAAAAAATCGGATGTATAATAAAATATTGTACATCCATGATAAAGTTATCTCAAAATGATCAAAAGCTACCCTAATATAAATAAAAGTATTTATCCTATATTGATAAAAGTTACTCGAAAAGTCTAAAAGATACTCTTAATTCAATAAAAGTTATCTCGATGTATAGTAGCACTAATACTGTACATCGGATGTATACAAAATTTTTTATTCTATAAATAATCGATAAGATATCGTATATTTAATTTAAATATCCTTCTTTATCAGAAATCAAAAAATTTTATCAAAAAATTTTATCAACAAGAGCATCGCCCGGGCACAAAACTAGTATATAAATAAAGCACTTCGTATGTATTTTTCAAGATCATTCGGTGCGCCACATAAGCAAAGGTACATTTTTGACCAACTAAAAATTAGATTTCTGTTTTACTTTAGAATTAAAAAATTCACTTATCACCTAAACAAAAGCGACGAATAAGATTTAAGCACATAGGTAAAACCAACTAAGAGTGATTTAGTATTTAATTTATTTAAAAAACAAAAAATTATCTTTTTTAAAAAAAATAATAAATAAATAAAAAAAACCTTTAGATATATTACACGCCTCAAACAAAAGAACAAAACTGTACTCTAAATCTCAAATTACGGCCAATTTTGACGAGTTATGTGCGCAGTAGACAGGCACATTAGCGAAGGAAATTGGCACGTCAGCACGCTTGTGCTTGCATGGTTTAGCCCGTTTTGATTTCTTTATTTATCCTAACCTCCTAGCTTTATCATAAAAACTCCTTGGCTTTGTTGTTTCACGAGTCATTACTTAAGAATTTATTTGTCATTGTAATTCAAGATTTGGTATTTTCTTATTCTCTTTAATTTCTTTAAATATTAATTATATTTTCTGTAATTATTGTTCTTGTTAATATGTGTAAGTAATTCCCAAATTCTAGATTAAGGTAGAATCCTAGTCATGATTGATGTTTAATTTATTCATTTTAAATTCTCAATAAATTTTTATGTGTTCATTCTTAATTGATAGTGCATGCTTATTATGTTAATACGAGTATTAGATTAGGGATTATGAGTATTGTTATTATTCTTTTGTTTTGATCACATTAAGGTACCTTTGGTGTTATTAGGCCATACCTTTTCTTGTGAACATGTAATAGATAAAATGAAGTAGGAATTTGTTGTATTGATTATTGTTGAAGTATAAAGGTTTTGATGATGAGGAACTTAAACTAAAAGCAAACTCATCTAATAAAGATTCTCTAGTGTGTGATTAGTCAAGGTACAGAATAATCTTGGTGGTTGAAGAACCATCTGAATCTAAGAAGACATGAAGAAGATCTTTATTGAAAAAGTTAAACAAATCAGAGGAAGAGTTCTCTAGCAAGAACTAAGTTCCCTAACAGGATCGTTCCCTAACAGGAACTTGAAGACTAGTAGTTAAGTTCTTTGGTGGAACTTATGCTTGGAGCCCAAGTAATTCATCTGATCAGAGTACGGCGCAGCAATAATTGTTAAAGTTTTATTCTTAGAAATTATTGTTAATATGGTAAGTAGGTTAGTGCACGAAATTTATTAGAAACGTGATAAGTTTGCTTGGTAAATAAATAAAATATAGAAAATAATAAAAGATAGATTTTAGGAAAAGATTTTCTAAAAAGATTATTTTTCTCTAAAGTCGGTTTATTAAGAAAGATAAGTTTTCTTAATAAATATCTTTTATACTTATTTTTCGAAAAAGATTTCATTCCACCTGATTTACTAAAACCGTGGTTAATAAAGATAAGTCAAGTTAACATATTTATCTTTTTAGAAAACCTACATTCTATACAAGTATTACTTGTATAAATAGTAGAGAGCAAAATGATTTGGGTTTTTGGTGAGTTTATGCGTGGAGAAATCACAGTGCTTTAAACGAGTAAGTTTACCAAGCTTTTAACTTATCATATTAGTTTCGGATTTCGTGCATTGCTTACCTATTATAATAGGCGTCTTATATTTATATTGGTTGGGTTATTTGGGTGATTTTATAGTTTGTGTAATATACAGTTTTGTGTAAGCTTCTTGGTGAGGCTGTGAGTTTTGTACTGGGGTGGTACGAGTGTTTTGTACTTTGGTAGTACGAGTAGTACTTTGGTGGTACGAGTGAATCTAAGTGTGGTGCTTAGATTGGGTAGGATAGGGTCCTATCAAGTAACAAGTCCAGTGAGGAACTTGTGAAATAAAGGTCTGTGTCTAATAGGTTGTAACTTGGTGTTTGCCCTATTATAGTGAAGTGTTTTGTGTTTGAAATCCCTAAGGTAGGGTCGAGGTTTTTACTTCCAGTTGGGCCCTGGAAGGTTTCCTCGTAAAATTTGTGTGTATGCTTAAGTTCCTATACGCATTGTTTATTTATCCGCAAAAAGTAGTCATTAGGAACTATATACAATTCACCCCCCTCTTGTATTAATCATCTCAACTAACAATTATCCTAACAATGATACTTAATTCTAGATGTTTTGATTTTTTGATTTTTTTTTTTTTTTGCTTTATTTTTTAATATCAACCCTATATTTGATTGACTCAAATAGTTATAATCCATCCCAATATTACTACGAACCTTAATTTTGTGATTTGGGATCCAAAACAAACGAAATCGGACCATGAACAGCCTAAATTTCAGTCTACGTACATAAAATATCTTCCCAGCTAGCAGTCTACCCAAAATATCTTCCCATAATTGAACAATTGCTATAAACCACGAGTGCCTTTGTTCTTCATTCTCCGTACTTGAAGACTTTTCGGACCTTGCTAGGCCTCCAAGTAATTTGATATTTCAAATTAATTTGATGTGACATTCCTCGGATTTGAAGGTTTTTGTTAGCCTTATCCCTTCATCACTCTCAACTCACAATTATCACTCAAAGTTTATCCCTTCTTCACTCTCAACTCCCAAACGAATATCACTCAAACCTTATCCCTTCACTCACAACTTACAAAATTACAAATCTACATTATTATTATTGCTAATTATGATAACAAGATTTTTTTTTTTTTGAAGCAAAACAAGATTTATTAATAATGATATCAATTGAAATGGAATGGAATTGAAATTAAATGACTTAGCTTAGGCAACACTTGAAATTTAAATGTATTTAATAATGACACTTAAAATCCTTAATTATGTGCAAATAATTTCAAATTTTTAATTGAATTTAATAAAAAAAAATAGCATTTTTGAGGGAAAATTTCTCACAAATAAAATTAGTAATCCCTCCTTATTTTATTTTGTGTTACTCCTTCCAATTCTAGAACTGAAATAGCCAAACTAGCAAATGTCAATGCACTAGTTTGACTACATGATCAAATATTAGTAAACAATATTAAAACTCATATTAATATTTGTTTAACAATATATTTTATGTTATAATTTATTTTTATATTACTAAAAATGATAGTCAGAGTAAGTATTTAATAGTAAAATGACAAAGTTAAACGTATTAATTAATTAGAAACAGGGGGAATGCACTTTCATTTTGTTGTCGCTTATATAAAGTGTTACACTTTCCTTTAATGGTTTTTTTTAGTATTACACATCTTTTTTTAGCAACTTACTCATTTAAATATTAATTGTCTCTCCCCTCTCATGGTCCCTACTTAAACACACTATTATTTTTATTTTTATTTTTATTATGACTAATGAAAGAATAACTGACTTTTTTGTGAAAGTAACCCTATTTTTCCATTGAAATAATCTCTTATACATCAAGGTAACCCCGTTTCCTCATCATTGTAACCCTTAATATGTAATTAAATACGTTATTATTTGTGAAGTAGCCATACTAGCCACATATCACATATAAGTATTTATGTTTAATAAAATATTAATTTCATTATTTTTTATAATAATTTTTTAAAATACTCCTTACAATGTCTTATATTGAAGTCCATTGATTTTTCAAAAATTATATACCGATAAGAGTACTTTGGATTTAGGTGTAAAACAAAAATGCCAAGCAGAAGCTAAAAAGCTCGCTGTATAAAAAGCAAACCAGCCCGAGGCAAAGAATACACATACATTATAATAGCACTCCGTAATAGTTTTAAAACGTACGAAATATTTTTCATTCAAAGTTTTTTTTTTTTTTTTTTTTTTTTTTTTTTTTTTTTGTTTTTAATCTCACTCTCTTCGGGGTAACTTGCGAGGCGCAGTGCACGTGTTGAATCAATTGGTGCTACAGCTTTGCAATTTGCCGTAAGTCCCCGCAATTGTTTTTATATAATTTAAATATTGAGTATTTAATACTTTATGTTGTCCTACTTTTTATTAAGAAATTACTATCTCCATTTCTTATTATGTGCAATAAAGGGTATTATTTGTGACATATAAAATATTCCTTTGTTACACATAATAAGAAATAGAGGTAGTATTATGAATGTAAAACAAGCTTTCAATTTATTATGCTTTGTTTTACTTTTTTTTATATTGTATAATTTAGTTTTCCCCGTATATATTATACTCCCTATAATTGATGAAAAATCGCTCTTATATCCCTTATAAGGTAATTATTCACAAAAAGTCCAAAATATTAACCTCATTATAATGTCTTTTTTATTTTATTTTTATTTTTTTAATGTACTCCTTACAGTGTTTTAGATTGAAGTCCATTTATTTTTCTAAAAACACAAACTTTTAAAAAAAACGGATGTAATTATTGTACATTCATTATAAATATAGGCCAAAGTGATCAAAAGTTCCCCCTGAAATGAATAAAAGTTATCCCAATATACATAAAAGTAACCCAATACAAATAAAAATTATCTACGTTTTATTAGTAATAAAGAATCACATTTTAAATGACTAAAAATCTATTATTAGTTATTGAATGTAATTAAATTATCATTATAAAACTTTTCTTGTTGTCTATGTATATAAAAATTGTATGAGGTTTAAAGTTACTCAAAAAAAGGCAAAAAATTACCCCTGCTCGATGTATAGTAATATTAGTGTAAATCGAGTGTATACAAAAGTTTATATACAAATTAAAGTGTAGCATTTAAAAAATAGAGGGAGTACTTTTAATTATAGATGTAAAGCAATAATGTCAAGCAGAAGCTGAAAAGCTATATAAAAACTAAAACAGTACAAGGCAAAGATCTACTCGTACATTTTACTAACAGTTTTAAAACGTACGAAATATTTTTCATTCAAAGTTTATTTTTTTTCCACTCTCTTCGGGGTACCTTGCGAGGCACAGTGTACGTGTTGAATCCAATTGTTGCTACAGATTTGCAAGAGCCAGACACAGCGTACTGCATATTATTTTTATATTCCTTTGTACTATTTCGCGTTAAGGACGGATTTCTGCCTTTAGTGTGGGCCATATAACGTGGCAATTAAAGCCGTTAACAACAAACCCAAACGAAAAACAGAATATTTTAAAAAATTTGACCCTCTACCTTGGAACGACATTGCTATAATCATTTAGATCTGTTGGGCGATCCTTGTGGGCTCGGAAGATGAAATAAGCGAAGGTTTGTCGAGCAAGTCAAATTACCTGCTTACTCGTAATTCCTGGTATTCAATTCTATATTTACATTTGGGTTTTAATGTACAGATTAGTATTGCTTATATTTGTTGTTGGGTATTGGGTTTGATCAGATTTGTTTAATAAAAAGTTATATTATTCTGAATTTTAGTTAGTACTCATGATTGGGTACCTTATTTTCAATCCAATTCTGGCATTTTGTAGAATGTAATGGTGTGTGGTAGAAGATGGTATTTCAGGGACTCGGTTTTTGAAATTGGGAAATTGATGCAAACGATGTTAACGGAATTTTACTGCTTTGACTGGGGAAGACGTTAGTCAACATTTTCCAGTAAATGTTAACGTCTCCCTGATGTTACATATTTACCCTTACCTTTTTAAGGTATTTTACCAAAATACCCCCTGATGTGCTTTCTTTGTCAATCTGGCTTATCAACTAGTATTTCCTCGATTAGCAATTAGCCGTAAGTCCCCGCAATTGTTTTCCATATAATTTAAATATTTAATATGGTGTCTTACTTTTTATTTAGAAATTATTATGAATGTAAAACAAGTTCGTAATTTGGGTCCCATTTACTTCGCCTTATTTTTTTTGATTTGAAATTACTTTTGTTGATCTTAAATTAATTTTACTAAACTGAAACTATTTTTTTTTAACTGATTTTCAGTTATATTTCATCTTTTAAGGTCACAGATTATATTGAACTAAACTTATTTTTATTTAACTGGACTTCTTTTTGCTAAAATGAAATTATTTTTACTAAACTGAGATTATTTTTTTAAGATGAAGTGAACATGGGTCTATATATGCTTTATTTTACTTTTTAGTTTGTCTAAATTAGTTTTTTTCCATATATATATTATACTCCCTATAATTGATGGATAATCTGACAAATTTAGAGAAAGAGAGAATAGAATTACTTGTATTGCTTCATTATTATTCATCAATAGGTTAAGTATTTATACAAAACTTAAGATCATAAGATAGGAAACAATATTCCTAAAAGATATACCATATATCTTAATCATATATTCACTAAATATTATCTTAACATAAATATATCTGAATATATTATTCTCATAATAAGATACATACGGAAAATATATCACACATATATTTTCCAATATATCATATCTCTAACACCCTCCCACAATCGTAACGACAGTAATACGAACGTTGCGATTGGAAATTCCTCACTTTGTTGAAGTCGATCGAGTTGCAATACTCTGCTGATGTCGCCTTCAATTTTTCACTTTGTTGAAGTCGATCGAGGTGCACTACTCTGTTGATGTCGCCTTAAATTTTTTTTTTTTTTTCCAATGATGAGAATGTTCATCTTTTTTGAACTCATCGATCATCAATTACGCAGGAATGTCACTCTTTTGGAACCTGCAAAGATAACAATTTTTTGGTTTTCCAAAGCAAAATCGAGTTCCAATCAAATATTGGTTTTTCAGAGTAAACCACACTCAAGTCTTTTAGTGATCTTTCGGAGTAAACCACACTCAAATCTCTTAAAGGTCTTTCGGAGTAAACCACACTCAAATCTCTTAAAGGTCTTTCAGAGTAAACCACACTCAAATCTCTTAACGGTCTTTCAAAGTAAGCCACACTCAAATCTCTTATTGGGTTTTTCAAAGTAAACCACACTTAAATCTCTTATTGATTTTACTTTAGAGCAAAATCAAACTCATATCTAAAGGAGCAAAATCAGGCTCGAATCAACTCACAAAAAAGAAATTGCATAGTGGAATTTTTGGGTGAAATTTATGATTTCCGCCGGTGAGTTCAATTTTCTAATTAACCCACCGGTAGGGGGAAATTTTTTATGAACGGCCCCAATATTTAACCTGCTCTTATCACACATCTATTTTCCGATACCTCATATATTTAACGAAATCGCTCTTATATCCCTTACATTTGTTATTTTTTCCAAACATGGTATATTTAACTTAATTACTTAAAATATTTTCGTTGAGCTTAAATTATTTTTACAACCTCTTTATTATATGAGTTTTTTAAAAAAGTTATTGATTTTTAACGATTAAAATTTTTTTTATTGATATTTTTATATGAGTTTTTTTGAAGTTATTGCGCTTTAAAGTTTTTGATTTTACAAAATCTAAATTTTTTTTTTGCTGAATATAATTTATTCTTGCATAATTAACCATTTTTTTAATTTAGTTATTTTTAGCAAATACTCCCCCTGTTTTATATGTTATTTCCATTTTAACTGTGTTCGTTTGCCAATGTATTATTTTCACCATGAATAACTTAATTAGTTGAATATTTATAGAAAAGCTAGTTAAACATTAATAAATTATTGATTGAACAAAATCAAGTTAAATCCAATATGGCTATTTTATGTGTTTTATATATTGAGAGTAATATAGAAGATTTCTCATCTTATAAATAATGATAAGATTTTAAATGAAAAAAGGGAAATTCTCAACGGTAAGCCCTAACTTTTGCTACGCACCAATGGTACCTCCCCTTTTTTTTTATTATACAAAATGACCTTAGTTAAAAATTTCATCTCACTCATAACCTTATTTCATTAAATATTAACTATGGTTAGATTTATATTTAAAAAAAAAATTAAAAAAATTAGCCCCAACCACCAAAAACCAGCCACCCCCACCTGCCAGCCACCATTACCCTTTCTGGCGACGCTACCTTAGGTTTCTCTTACTGCCACTGATGCTACTCAAGCTATCCCAGACCTCCGGTGACGCTGCGCCAGTTCTACATCGACCACCGCCAAGGTTCATTCTTAAATCCCCGCCCACGACCCTCACTCTCTCTCCTCCTTCTCACCGTCACGACCTCTAAATCGCCTGAACTCCAGAACTCCGACCATCCCAATACCATAAATTTACGTACCCAGGTTTGACCACTGATCGATCTCTATCTCATTCTTCTCTGCCTTCTCCTTCACCGATCTCTCTTTGATCCCCGCCCAGACTAGAAACCTCAAACCCTAAACCCGCCACCCTTCCTCGACCAAAACCAACCCCACGGCGATAATCGAAGGTCAGAGGATAGAAAGTTTTGAGGTTAGGGTTCAGTTCTAGGCGGTGGAAAAGGTGGGGGCGATAGTTCGGCGGTTTGGTGGGAGGTCGGCGTTTTAGATGAGGGGTTTGATGGCTCCAGTTAGGGTAGAGGTGTTGTTGGCCTAGCTACGTGGTGGGGATGAGGGTGGAGGTGGTGGCTAGGTTAGTGGTTTTCTTTTTAGGGTTTTTTCTTTTTTTTCAAAATTAACCATAGTAAGTTTTTTTTAACTAAATAATAATTATTAATGTCATAAGTGAGATAAATTTCATAATAAAGGTCATTTTGTATAATAAAAAAATAGGGAAGTCACCATTGGTGCGTAGCAAAATCTAGGGGGTCACCGTTGAGAATTTCCCAAAAAAAAACAGAAGTGTATTATTTTTAAAATGGCCTTGATCATACCGTACCATTATTTTTCTTTCATCAACCCCAACCATAAAATTTAAATCATAGTTCTAGTTAAATATCAGATGTCTCCGAAGAGACTAGTTCTAGTTAAATATAGTTGATGTTGATTTGAATTTGATTATAGAAGATATAATAATAGGGAATTTTGTGTAGAACTACCCTAAAGATAGGGTTTATTGGTGAACAACTATCCATTTTTTTTTTATTTGTTTAGAACTACCCACAAGTTTGAAAACATTTAGGTATCACTACCCATTAACATATTCCGTCCAATTTAAGATGTTATCGGGGCTCATTTTTTTCACTTTTGCCACCCAATTAATTCTCTCAATTTGTATAAAGGTTTTAATCTATTTTAATTAACCTAATTAGGGTTTTAATCATAATTCATTTTAGGGTTCATGAGTGTAGTATTATTTGGGGATTTTAATTTCTAAGGTTTGGGGGTTTAATTGAATTGGGGTTTTTGCTTATTTTAGCATTAATTGGCCATTGTAATTGAAAAAAGTGAAAAATTGGCCCAAAATAACATTTTTATTGGACGAAAAAACGTTAGTGGGTAGTGCTACCCAAACTTTTCCAAACTTGCGGGTAGTTCTAAACAAATAAAAAAAATGGATAGTTGTTCACAAATGACCTTATCTTTAGGGTAGTTCTACACAAAATTTCCATAATAATAATCTGAAGCATATGCTATCATTTGTTGGGAATTTGAAAAGTCGATTCCGTCTATTTGATTAGTTTCTATACTTACTGTCTCATTAACATATGGATAAAATTATTTGAAAAATGAGATATATGCTTACATTCTACGATTAATACAGATGGAAAACAACACTCTACAAAATGAAATAACAGAGCAAGATGAAAATAACGGGGTGCTATTAACTTCAATGCGTAAGGAGCTGGACTCCTTGAATGTTTCCTTTAACGAGAATTGGTGCATTTATAAAGTTCCTGAATTCATCTTGAAGGGGCATGAATATTTTTATCAGCCTTTAGTGATGTCAATTGGTCCCGTATTCTATAAAGATCCAAAACTAGAACCCATGCAAGCGGTTAAATGGATTTACTTGGATAGCTTCCTTCAACATCCCAGCAATAATGCTCGTCACAGCTTGAATCCTTATATTGAATATTTTAACGACGAGTTTGTTAAAATGATAGTTCTTGATGCTGCATTCCTGGTCTACTTATTCTTGAGTACAACTTTGCCGCTCTCGTTTTATGTACCTTTAGTTGGGAATAATTTAAGAGCAAAAATGATTTATGTGAAACGGGATTTATTTCGGTTGGAAAACCAAATTCCATATTTTGTTCTCAAGGAATTCTTTGATATAGCATTTGGTAACACCTGCACACCTAATCCTCTTATTATTGTTACTATTGTATTCATATTTAGTGTTGGTATTAAAATCCCTGGAGAAAAGGCCATTATTAGTATTATTGAAGATGATAAAATTGAACATTTGTTGGATCTCCGAAGGATGTGTTGTTGCCTTTCTTTGAGCACACCATTGCGCAACCAACCAAATACAAATCCAACGACCGATTCAGATTCATACATACACAAGCTGCTGTCTTTGATCTATCCGTCATCATTAAGTAATAGGCTGCATAAGCGTCATCTCAAGACGAAAACTAATGATTATCATTCTACTGGTCGTCTTTGTTACACTGCCAAACAACTATTTGACGCAGGAGTCACATTTATGGCAGGTGAAACTGACAATCCACTTGATATAACATTTGATAACGGAAAACTCACGATTTCGAAATTAATAATACAAGATTCCACAGAATCTTCCCTACGGAACTTGGTTTATTTTGAACAGTGCCATTATTTGGAAGATACTTACTTCAGTGATTATATTATCTTCCTTGATCAACTGATAGACACCATGGAAGACGTGCAAGTGTTAGTTAAATATAAAATTGTGTGTAATCATCTAGGAAGTGATGATGATGCTGTAAAGCTTTTCAACAATATTACCAAAAATGTGATTGAAAGACGCAACAATAATTACTTTGATGTCGGTGATGCTCTGAATCGCTACGCTTCAACCCGTCGGAATCGATGGATGGCTATTTTGAGGAGCAAATACTTCAATCATCCATGGACAATCATGTCAGTGATCGCTGCAATCATACTTTTTGTGCTTACTCTTTTATAGACTATTGCAGCTTTCATCTACAAGTAGTCCAACTACCAATGCTGAATGTTTTGAAGATTCTTGCCGTTGTTGCCATGTCAGCTACTGCTATGAAATCAGAGACTTGAATCATATTCACGGAGTTGATTTTTTTTTTGTGTTTTATTTCTTTTCAAGATGCAACCTAGCTAGCTACTTTATGTAAATTTTATATTAGATCGTAATTGTAATAACTTAATGTTGTATTTTGTTGTTGATAATATAATAATCCATTAATGCAATGTTATATGCCTTCAATTTCGAGATTAGTGACATAAGATATCATTTACGTAATTTTATTATACTAACATGTTTACACATACCATGCTCATAGTACACCTAGTGTTAAGTGATGCGTTTTTAACATATCATTTGCAAGCTGTCAGTTTGTTTGTTTTTTTTTTTTTTTTTAAAAAAAAAAAAAAAAAAATCAATCTCTTCCACAATTCATGGGATTCAACGTGATATTCTCCATTTTTTTATAACTTTCAAAAATAAATTTCACCATATTTCAATTTTGAATTAAGAGAGAATAAAGTTTATAAAGAATTTTGTAGACAGAAAAATACAGAGCAAATTATGACAACATTGTAATCGATGAATCGGAGAAGATAATTTGATTTTATTTGTTAGGATTTTAATTTCAGGATATTGCTTATTAGATTGATTATATATTTCGTGATTATTTTGCACGATTATTGTAAAATATCGTCGTTTTTTTTTTCAATTTTGATATTTATGAATTTGAGATCCATATGACAAAGGTTGAAGATGATATTCTTTTATTTTGTCAAAGGTTGAAGATGATGTTCTTTATATTTTGTCAAATGTTGAAGATGGTGTTCTTTATAAATTATACTTATGTTCGTCGTTATAGTTATTGAACAATTATCACTACAAGAAAAAGGGAAATTAGCAACCGATTTTTGCGACTACCACAATAATCAATTGCAAAAATTATATTTGCGAGTGAAAAAGACGAGTAGTTGCAAATTTTGCAACCGATTTTGCAGTAGTTGTTATGCGGTCGCTAATTTGCAACTGGTTTTTGCGACTACCATAATAATCTGTTGCAAAAATATTATTTGCGGCGGAAAAAGGCGAAAAGTCGCAATTTTTGCAACCGATCTTGTAATAGTTGCTATAAGGTCGCTAATCTGCGCCGCTCTTATAATATTTTGCAACTAAATTGTAGTTGCTAGTGTTAATAATTTTGAAACCATTCTATTGCAACTAACATGGTAGTCGCTAGGTCGCTACCATTCTTTTTAAAATTTATTAAAAAAGAAATAAAAAAAAACAAAAAAACCCTTAGTACATCACTCATTCAGTAGTTCCTTTATTCATAATACATTAATACGTGAGTAATACATAGTCTACATACTCTTTTAGCCATATTTTTCAGATAAAGAACCAGGGCTTGATAAGTGTATGTCATCATAACCAATTCTAATCACTCACCAAGCTCCTTTCCCTGAAACCACGAAAACATAAAAGTTTCAGTCAGAAAATGACAGCCGAATGTACAAGCTTTATGCAGTAAACATAAGCAGGCCATTTCAGATCGAACCCGTCGACGTTGTCTTCTTCCGCCGCTGCGCCACCATATCTCCAGTCCACCAAGGTTAGTTACGAATTCTTCCTTTTCCTAGCGTCTATTCCATCTTCTTCTTACTGCAATTTTCCAACTACGAAGGGTTATCATTGAGTTTGTTGTCCAATTTTTTTATTAATCTGGTTTCCATTGCGAATTGTAAATTGATTTTAATCTCGATATTAATCTCGAATTTTGGCTTGAAGAACCCCAAACATTGAATTTGGTCTTAAAATTTGCTTAATTCTTCAAGTCTATTTGTGAATTTCAATCAACCCATACAATTTGCTGAATTTCCTCATCCTTAGAGAAGGTTTTTCTCATCAATATTTTAGTTTTTTTAATTTCCCCTTTCAATTTTGCTTAATTTTTATCTGCTTTGCTATTATCCATACGATTAACGAATGTTTGGGTTTTGTCAATTTCTCATTACTATATGTTTACTTATTTTGTCAATTTCAATTCTGTTTGCCTAATTACTTTGCCTTTTTTTTCTATTTAATCTACGATTGAGCTATAACTCCATTATATGTTGTCTATATATAAGCAGCACTTAAAAGAACTCCCTGTCAAAAAGAAAGAAGTCGAGAAAAAGACACTAATTAGGTATGTTTATTGCTTGTTTAATAATTTATCTTGTTTAATATATGAGTCAATGATTAATGTATTTGGCTGTCTATAATGAGTGCTCAATAATATTCCCCCTGCTTCTATGTGTTTCAGATTTATGCTTTTGATATTCGCTGCTTTAAATTACGTTGATGTTATATGGGTAATATCGTTTGATTTTATACTGTTAGAATCTTTTTGGTTAGATGTTTAAAGACTTTGTAGTGATTCGCATTGAATTGTAAGCAACTATAATATACCTGTACAAAATCTGTTCATATAATTCAATTAAGGTGTCTAATAAACTTGTATCCAAGTTCTAAGGCTTAGTTGTTGGGGTGGGGATTTTAGTGGATTGAAAAACTGAATATTATTGATGAATTTAGGCCTTTAAATAGGCTACAGCTATGTAAGCAAAACTTACAAAACAAAGCTAAGAAATTGCATAAAACATCAAGGAAAACAACCCTTGCTAGCTTAACATGCTTATCAGATTTTCCAGTTGTACCACTTGACAAAACCTGTCTTAAAACCCCAAAAAATATTTTTGGTTAATTTTTCTAATATTTTTCTTTAACACTAGATATCCTATTTTAATTACTGCAACTGGAATCGCCTCAAAATTCGAATCCAATTGGTGCAGACCCACCTGTAGAACTCATAAACTGACTTTTAAATATATCCTTTTATATGAAGCCCCTGGAATTTATGGCTTATCTTTTGTTATCTGGTATAATATTGTAGAACTCTTAAAATGTGAATCTTACAGGGATCTAAGCAATATAATCTACTTCTAAGCAACACAATCTTACTAACTTCACTTATATATCTCATATGCAGCTGCATATTTTGATGTATGTAGTTTCCTCTGGTCTGAAATTTTGTTCTCTAATTAGGTAAAACATATTGAGTTGTAGCAATCTACTATAGTTCTATTCTACTTGTTTCACTATAAGCATATGCAAATCATGGATATCATACACAGATGCATTAAGTTTAGATGTATACTATATATAACAATTATTGCTTCATTTTTTTGTTCCTATTAAGTTTCTTTTTTGGTTTCTGTCTATTTATGTTTTCCTACCTAATGAAGATTGAACACTTCTCTTTCAATTGTTTCAAAAATAAAGAAAAAGGATTGTGTATACACTATATGACTTCATTTAAGCTACTTTGAATTACAATTATCTGATTATTGTATCTATTATATGTTAAATTCAGTATTTGTAGTTAATGCGTAGCTTAGATTAGTTATACTGGGTATATCAGCATAGACATAAATTTCCTCATTTGAGACTTACCGGATATCCTATTCTTCCCAAAACTGATGCTTTGCTCTTGGTTCTTCCTTATCCTGGTATAAAAAAAACTGATTTTCATTGATACCACTATCGATTATTAAGGTGCAAAGTTGGCTAGATGAATGAGTAGCTATTAGATGTCATGTTTTTTTGAAGTCTGTAGAATTACATGCTCTATTAACTGCTTTTGTGCAAGGTCGCAACTCACATATTTATGTTCTCGCTGCTCTGTTGCTCTTAACTATAATGAATTGATTGCTCTAGTCATCATGGTTCCATTGAAAATGTTTAATGTACAATAGTAGGGCAATGCTTGTAAAATTAATTACATTGGTTTGTCAATTGCTTTCCAATCAAGTGTCTGATTGAAACACCCTCTCCACGCTTGAAATTTGGAGAAAAGCTGCAATTATATAATCATTGAGTCTATCTTATTTATGTCTTCTTGTGTGATTATATATCATGATTAGGATGTTGTTCACATATTTATTTATTTTTTCATTAGGTTTTTGGCCTATATACTTGTATAGAGAACTCAGGTATATGTGTTATTAGATTGCCAATGTATGCTTCATGTAAATACCCTTGAGAAAGTGAGAAACATTCCAACGTTGCGTTTGTAGATGATTGTATGTCTGGTTTCCTATCATAAGAAAGAGAATCTGTCAAATAAATTATCTAGGCTTGTTATCATTTATATCTCAACTAAGCTTTCAAGTTGAAGAATTAAAGAAGATGGCGGAAGAAAACAATGACAAGGCAGAAGAAAGCCAAAAAATGGCGGCAGAAAGCTTAAAATATGCCAGGGAAATTGCTGAAAATCATGAGATAGAATAAGCAACATGGAAGAAGGAAAAAAAGCTTAGCACAAAACATTGAAGGATATGACAACACTTGTCCAACATTACTATCCTACGAAGCCTCCTACGTTTACTGTCACCCTGTATCGTGATGCAACTTAGTGATTTTATTTCTTGGTGGTAATTTTGTGAACAGTTGATCTATATATTGGAGGCGTATTTGTATATCATTAGTTCTTATTGGAAGTAGCTTCCTTTATACGGGAGGTGATTTTGAAACAATTATTCTTATGGTTTTAGAATATTGTTTTTTAATATATTGATACAAAATTGATGATATTTTTGATATATGAATAAAATTGACATTTTGGTTAGTTTAATTTATGCTTAGTAACCCTTTTTTCTGTGACTGATATTGGTGGTTGCAAAATTTAGTGACTGCAGATTTCTTTTAGAGACTGAATGGCTAGTTGCAAAATAATTGGTCTCATTATTCTCTAATCTGTCGCCAAAAATAAAAAATAAAAAAAAAAAAAAAAAAGCTCGTAGTCGCTAATTCGTCGCAAAATAAATTAGCCTTCGTAGTTGCAAAATGTTCGTATGGTAGTTGCTAATCCGTCACAAAACATTGGTCTCCATAATCTTAAAACATTTGTCTCCATAGTCGCTAATCCGTTGCAAATATTTTACGACGAACAAAGGTTTAGTTGCTAAAATTCTAAAGGTAGTTGCTAAATGGTAATTGCAAAGTCGTTGCAAATTCGTCGCTAAATTTGCGACTATCCAAAAATTAGTCGCAAATATGGATTTGCGACGAGGTCTTTAACGACTAGCCAAAGTAGTTGCAAATCTGTCGCAAATCCATTTTTGCGACGGATTTGCGACTAATTTGGCCGTCGCTAATTCACATTTTTCTTGTAGTGTATATGAATGTTCTTTATTTTTATCCTTTATGTTCTTTGCTTCGATGTTCTTTGGTTTATTCTGTATTTTTAAATAATCTATCATTTATTAATTCTATATATGTATTTTTTTAATATTAATAATCACTAACTACGTATATATTTTTTAAAAATCAGGATTGTGAAGGTTGATGACAATATTCTTTTGAGATCTCCTCTATTGATGATTGTTTTTCAGATCTAAAGAACATTCGTAATATTATTAAAGAACATGATAATATTATGTAATGAACATAACTTATATATATATACCTACGACGATCCAAAATCAAAATTCAAAGAACATTTCACAATAAGCAATGAACATTATGTAACGATAAAAGTACATTGCAATTACAATAAAAAAATGGACAATTAAAATAAACTATCAAAATATCTAATAAAAATCATTATATGGTATAATTATGGACATAAGGAAAAAAAAATATAGTTTTACGAAATAATTGTACGTAACAAACAACTATAAAGTACATCATGTTTTCTAATAGAGAACATTATTAAATCACATATAGAACATCACAAAAAATTTATATATACCAACCCTAAAATGAATATTGTAACTATATATATTAAAGGTGAAAAATATGAACGAAATACTAAAAAAATTTGAAAACTAAAATTTTGAAAACGAAATTTTATAAATTTAAATTTTGAAATTTAAAAACGAAATCTTAAGTTATTTTTCGGTGAAATAATTTTAGAGAATAAAAATTATTTTTTTATAAATAATATTATATAGTCATATAAAGAGCCTCATAAAAAGTACACAGAACAATCATTAAAATAAATATTATAATTAAATTTTTTAAAAAAATTGGTGAAAAAATTGGTGAAAAATATTTATTAATTTTTTTAAAGAAAGGGAACTAAATATAGTATTTTGGATAATAACATTTTGAAAATGAAATTTAAATTTTAAAATTTAAAATTCAGGTGTACCATGTCGATCACCTGGGTGTAGGAACCACGCATTGAGTATCACCCTATCATGTCTTTTAACAAAACATTTAAGAGTGCATTTGTATGACTTATATAAATATAGATGGAAAACAGGGAAGTACAAACAAAATTAACAATGTCGGATCAAATGAGTAGAGTGGAAAATTAAACTTGTATTCAACTTTACATACACTTATGCGTATGTGTATCCTTTGTTTTTAATATTTTGCATATTTATAAAATACTCTCTAAACAAGCCATTTAATTTGCTCACTACTTATAAAAAAAAGCTCTCTAACTATGGTGGAAACAGGGAAAACTAGGGAAGAATATGATCAATTAGATCGGTCTAATAAGAAACCTAAACGGAAAAGTACAGACTTCATCCTCAATCGTTCTAAAATCAATGAGGATGTAATGATGGAGACTGAGGATAACCATGGGGGGGCAACCTCATCATGATACTGAGATGAACCCTAATGAGCCAAATCAAAATAAGGAGAGTCATCATTCCCAGATGTCGTTTTGAGATCTTCTGAAGGGTAATGAGGATGTCAACCAGGGGGATCTCCATGTCCCTCTGATGGGTGACATAGAAGAGGATGAGATTTCTGATGATGAAGCTCCACCAGAGGAAATCTTAAACGATGAAAGGTGTCCTGTTATTAGCTTGTCCAAGGAGGAAAAAAAGAGATTAAGGCATCCATGGAAAAATACCTTAATCATAAAATTATTTAGTGGCAAGTTAGGTGTTGAATTGACCACCTTAATATTTTAATGATTGATTTACGTAAAACAAACTCTGACTAATGATGTTTATAAGTCTTGGTTGAACAGAAAGATTCAGGTATACGAATATATGTTCCGGAGTAGGAACAACAGAGTTTGGAAGACTTGATGATGAATGCAAGCTTTCAAGATGTCCTCACAACTCTAGTATACTTAGTTATTCAGTGCATGAACTTAAGAAACAAAAGTGTTGGAAGGAACTCATGAGAAACTCAAAGTTCCTGATGGAATCTGGAATTCTTGAAATTACTTGACTGATGCTCAGAAAAGTGTTTAAACGATGGTTTTCAAAAACAGTTTTCATATCCCTTAATTTAAGGAAAAGATAAAATCAGTTTTGAAAAAGATTTATTTTATAAATAAATAAAATCAAAATAATTCATTAATTTAAAAGATAAGTTTTTAAATTAATTAATTATTTAGTTATCTTTTAATTAATAAACAATTATCTTTTTTAATTAATAAATAATTATCTTTTTAAATCCTTAACTGATTTTTGACTTAGTAAAAATAACTGTTTACTTAAATTAAGGAAGCACGTTGATTTAGGAGTCAAGCTAGGGAAATCATGTTCCTAAATTTCCTCAGCCTACATCCCAACTTCTCAGTTAAAGAGAACGTGGGATTAAGGGGGAAGTGGGAACTTGATGGAAGCTTGGTTTAACTCCTTATAAAAACAGATCAACGTTAAGTTTTGAAAGAGTGGAAAAACAATCTTAAGTATTCTGAGCATAGAGTTTCAAAGTGTTTAAAAGAGAAGTTCCTTCCATCCTTAGTCTCTTAAGTTCTTTAGAAAATACTTGTAATCATTGTGTAATTGGGTTTGGGTTGTGAGAGTTGTAAAGTGTGAGATTTGAGAGAGTTGTTTACACTGTACAAGTGATTCGGAGTAGAATCACAAAGTGTGAGAAACTGTGATTGAGGGATCACAGTTGGGTAACTTGAGTTCCTCACGGAACTTGAGTCTAGGCAACGTATTAGTGATTGTAAATCATTTTTACATAGTGAATTTATTCATTGCCTATCTCAGTGTCTTTTCTCTTAGTAGTAGATTTAATTCCGCAAAATTTACCATAGTCTACATACACTACAATTCACCCCCCCCCCCTCTTGTAGTATACATTGTTCTATCAATTGGTATCAGAGCAAGGAACTCGGAAAAGCAGGAAGCCCTGTCGAGTCAAGTTCCTGGAGGAACAATGTCAAAGGACGAGAGACTAGCTGAAGGTTACTCTACACAAAGACCACCACTCTTCAATGGGAAGTACTATGCCTATTGGAAGACAAGGATGGAGATGTTCATACAGTCCGAGAATTATCAAGTCTGGCGAGCTATCGAAGTAGGAGATTACGAGGTAACCAAGACCAATGCAGAAAATGAGGTAATTCCTAAACCTATCTCTGAATATGATAGAAATGACTTTGAGAAGAAAGAGATTAATGCTACTGCTAAAAAACTCCTAGTTTGGGGTTTAGGGCCAGATGAACACACTCGTGTTATGGGATGTAAAACAGCAAAAGAAATATGGGATTTACTAGAAATATCCCACGAAGGAACTCATGAAGTCAAACGTTCTAAAATTGATATACTGCTTTCTAAATATGAACGTTTTGAAATGGGTTCAAAAGAAACTATTCAAGAAATGTTTACTCGTTTTAAAAATATTACTAATGAATTAGTTTCTCTTGGTAGAGTTGTTCCTATGGATGAACAGGTACGCAAAATTCTAAGAAGCCTTCCTGAAGATGAACGGTGGAGAGCCAAAGTGGCTGCTTTGCAGGAATCAAAGGACTTTACAACCTTTAACCTTGAACAACTTGCAGGTTCCTTGATAACTCATGAGCTTCACCTATCAAACAAAAGTCAAGAAAGCTCAAAAAGCCGAGGAATCGCTTTAAAAGTTGCCCAACCAAGTGATGAGGATTCCGAATCTGGAGAGGAAGAAGCTGCCATGCTAGTCAGGAAGTTAAAAAAGTTGTACCGCAACAAAAGGTTTGGTGACCAAAAGAAAAGGAACTTCAAGAAGAACCAATACTCCAAGGAAACAGGAGGTTGCCACAAATGTGGGAACACAGATCACTTCATCAAGGAATGCCCTCTCTGGGAATCAGAAAAAGGAAAAGGCAAAATGAAGGAACACGGAAAATCTAATACTCCTAACTTTTCAAAATCTGATTACAGGAAAGCCATGATAGTTGCGTGGGGAGACACAAGTTCTGAGGATGAAGAAGAATCCACGGAAGAAGAGACGGCAAACCTGTGTTTGATGGATAAACACAGTGAGTCTGCTAAAAAGTCAGAGGAGGTAAATCTCGAACCTAAATTTCTGAAATCCCTGTCAAAAGACAAATTAATTTCTTTGCTCATAGAAACATTGGATGAATATAAAGAAATATGTCTTAAACTTGGACAAAATGAAAAAGCTCTAGAAATCTATAAGGATCATATGAAATATTTGAATAGTTCAAGAACAGATGTTCAGGGAAGATTCTTTGATTTGCTAGATAGAAACACTATGCTAAAAGAAACACTGGAAAGAGTCAAAAATGAAAATATCATGTTAAATGTTGAATTGACTCAGTATAAATTGTTATGCACTAACATTGATTCTAATAATGCTCTTCAATTGCCTTTAGTAACCTTTAATGATGATCTTGAAAATTTGAAAAAAGAATTGCAGGTTACTAAAGACAAAAATGAATCCCTTGAAAAGGATTTAGAAAGAGCTAGAAACAACAAAAGTGCAATCCACATGGGAGTTCCAAAGTGGATATCCGAAGCTCAAACCAGAAGGACAGAGGGTTTGGGTTTCAACCATAAAAAGAAGAATAGTGGTAAAAAGAAAAAGTACGTGGAACTCCCTAGTGAGACTGTGTGTTCCTTCTATGGCAAGTCAGGACGCAAAGACACTGAATGTAAAAGGAAGGAACTCAAGTCTGCTAAAAACAAGAACTATGTATGGCAAAAGAAAGTTAAGTCTACTGTGTCAACGCAGGAACCCATGAAAGATGGGGTTCCTGAATCTAACCCTTAGTTTCTTTTGCAGGTCGTAGTGAGGGGGAACAACCAATGGTACCTCGATAGTGGTTGTTCCAAGCACATGACAGGAGATGAATCAAGATTTCTCTCACTAACGGCCTATACAGGAGGAACAGTGACCTTTGGTGATAACAAGAAAGGCAGCATTGTTGCCGTAGGAAAAGTTGGAAGGTCAAGTTCCCAAGCTATTGATAACGTTTTTTAGTCGAGGGCCTCAAACACAGTTTATTGAGTATATCACAATTCTGTGATAAAGGAACATGAGGACTATGATATTGAAATTGGTCTAGTACGTCCTCGAGAGCAAGAAGAAGATGAAATGTTAACAAATAAGCAGCCAACTCGAGTAGTTGAAAATCAGGAGGAGGAACTTGATGTACATACTGAAGTTCCTTCGCATGAACAACCTCAAAATGAAGATACTGCCAAGGTTCCAAATCAAGGAGAAAATGAAGCAGAAGAAGCAACTGGCTTAGAAGATCAAAGCAACCAAGTTCTTGCCCAAACCTTCCAGCCCAAACCTTGGAAGCACCAAAAGTCACACCCACTGGACAAAATTATCAGTGACTTGAGCAAAGGAACTCAGACGAGATCACAAATGAGGAACTTCTGTGCCTTCAACGCTTTTCTATCTACTTTGGAACCTCGCAACCATAAAGAAGCCTTAGAAGACCCTGACTGGATTATAGCCATGCAAGATGAACTCAATGAATTCGAAAGAAATCAGGTATGGCATCTTGAACCTAAGCCCTTAAAATGGGTCTTTCGAAACAAACTTGATGAATATGGTACAATTGTAAGAAATAAGGCTAGGTTGGTTGTAAAGGGATATAACCAACAGGAAGGTATTGATTTTGAGGAAACATTTGCTCCTGTTGCTAGACTTGAGGCTATTAGAATTTTAATATCTTTTGCTGCTTTTATGGGTTTTAAACTGTATCAGATGGACGTAAAGTGTGCGTTTTTGAATGGTTTATTAAAAGAAACAGTTTACGTCGATCAACCCCCTGGATTCGAGAATCCAAACTTTCCAAACCATGTTTTTAAACTTGATAAGGCTCTCTACGGGCTAAAACAGGCTCCAAGAGCATGGTATGAAAGATTGTCTAAGTTCCTTTTGGAAAATGATTTTAAACGAGGAAAAATTGATAAAACTTTGTTTTTAAAATCTAAAGGAACTCATCTCTTAGTTGTACAGATCTATGTTGATGATATTATATTTGGTGCAACTAACGAATCTTTGTGCAAGTACTTTGCTGACTTGATGTGCAGTGAATTCCAAATGAGCATGATGGGGGAACTCAATTTCTTTTTAGGACTGCAGATCAAACAAACAGAATCAGGAATATTTATACATCAGCAAAAATATGTCAAGGAACTCCTGAAAAAGTATAACCTTGACAGCGCAAAGACTAACCACACACCTATGGGAACTAACTCTAGATTAGACGAAGATCCCTCAGGAACTTGTGTGGACTAGACAAAGTACAGAGGTATGATTGGTTCCTTACTATACTTAACTGCAAGTAGACCTGACATTTCTTTTAGTGTTGGTCTGTGTGCTAGGTTCCAATCAAACCCCAAAGAATCGCATCTAACAGTCGTCAAGAGAATACTGAGATATCTCAAAGGAACTGACGACTTAAGTTTATTCTACCCAAGAACTGACACATATGATCTTACAGGGTTTGCCGATGCCGACTATTCTGGGGATTTGGTGAATAGAAAAAGTACATCAGGTATGGTCTAATTCCTAGGATCTTGTTTAGTTTCTTGGAGTTCCAAGAAACAAAATACAGTTGCTCTATCCACAGCAGAAGCAGAATACGTAGCAGCTGCTGCATGTTGCTCACAACTGTTGTGGATAAAACAACAATTACGTGATTTTGGCATAGTTCTTGAATGTGTTCCAATATACTGTGATAATACAAGTGCTATTTGCATATCAAAAGATCCAGTACATCATTCACATGTAAAGCATATTCATGTTAGGCATCATTTTCTAAAAAACAATGTGGAAAAAGGCTCTATTAAATTAGAATTTATACAAACTGAATATCAAATTGCTGACATTCTAACAAAGCCTTTGAGTAGAGAAAAATTCGAAAAGATGCGATTGGAACTCGGAATGATAAAGCTGAATTGAGCAGTTCTTCTTGGAACCCCAAGGTATGTCTTAGTGAAACGACTGAGCATTGCTATATATAACCTTGGTGTGAAAAACATAATCTCGAATCTTGCAATGAAAGAGTGTGTAATTCTAATGAGTATGTGATCATATGATTATGTTGATGCAGAAGACAAATTGAGCCATATTATTTTCAAGTTCCTTTTATAAAGCTCTGTACATGTCAACCAGTATTTTACTTTGAAGTAACTTACTGAATTTTTTTTCTTTCGTAATTTTTATTTTTCTTTATTTTTATCTTTTTATTATTTTTGTTATCTTATAAATTTAAAAACAACAAAAAGATTTTTTTTCTCAATTAGATTTTATCTTATTTTTTTTTATTTTATCTTTAATTTTTATCATTGTCAAAATAAATCACAACCTTACCTCTATCCCACTAAACTCTCAACTGTCACCTATCTTTTCACCTCACTTACCACACGCACCCACTCACCTCAAAAACCCCAAAACACCAACCGTCACTTCCAACCTTCAAAGTTCCACCCACCTCTTCTATATTCCTGAAATTCACCCAACCATGAAAACCAACATCAATTCCAATCCTCTAGCACCAAGATCCAGACGGAACTCCACACCGGAGCTCCTTCCTCTAGCAATGGTAGTCACCTCCTTATCTCAAACACCAAAACGCAAGGCTACTCTACCCAAAGAAAAGCCCGGTAAAGCTAAAGTCCGTCGGACAGCACCACCATCGCAGAAAACAAAAGGGCCAAAACGAAAAATACTTGATTGGCTATGCAATTAACTACTCCTGGTGTATGGATTGTAAGTTCTCCGAAATTTTAGAGCTATTGGATTATCAAAATTGGATTTACTTGTTGGATTCGTGTGCAAAATCTCCAATTTACCCTAAGTTGATGGATGAATTTTGCTCCTCTTTTGTTTGTGTTGATGGTGTATGTAGTGCTACGGTTAATGATGTAGCTATTGAGTTTGATGAAATCTCTTTGGCTAAGTGGTTCAAAACCCCAAATTTTGGCTATCGAACATATATAAAAAATAAGCCAAAAAATACCGTAGATGGCCACCCCGAAACTGAAATCATATCCTTTATTGGAGGAAACCCAAAAATTACCACCACCAACCACAATGTGCTTACCCCAATTCACAAATTGCTATTCAATTTAATTTGGCGAGGTATTCTTCCTCGTTCACAGAAAAGAAGCACTGTTACTCTTTTAGATGCCTCTCTTATATATTGTTTAGGCAACAAAGTCACTGTAAATTTCCCTGCCTTGATGATTGCACATCTAGACCATTGCATCCCTGATCTTCATATTCCTTATGGTCCCCTGCTCACTGTGATCTTTCAGAAATGTCAAGTTCCTCTAGGAACTGCTGAGAATTACCCCTTGAAACCCGAAAACATACTTTCTGAAAAATCTCTTCTCAAATTGAGCCTTAAAGTAGTTCGTGGAAAAGTATGTTTTGTAAAAGATGCAAATTCTGAGGGAGAGGGTGATCAAACTGAGGGGGAAGTGCAAGAGGGAGAAAACAGTGAGAAAAAGATAGAAAAAGAAGGAGAGGGAGAAGCAAAAGAACAAGAGAGTGAGAAAGAAGAGGAAACAGAGAGTGAAAAAGAGGAAGCAGGAGAAAAAGAAAAAGAGACAGACACAATAGAAAAAGAGAGTGAGAGTGAGAAGGAGGAAGAGGATGATCAAGAGGAATTAATGAAAGAGTTGCTTAAGGAAATTGGGGGCTCTGTCAAACACACTGCCCCTGTAACAGGCAGAAGAAGGAGAAGTATCAGACTTGCTACATCTAAACCCAGAACCCTGCAATCTGAGACTGTTATTGTTGAGTTGGATGATGTTTCAACCAAAGTTTCTGAAGGAACTTCCACCCAAGTTTCTGAAAGAACTTCCACCCAAGTTCCTCAGGGTCCCTCCTCATCTGTTCCAGAAGAAACTCCATCACCACCTCCAATTCCATCCCCTGCTCACCAAACCACACCTTCTCCACCTGCTTCACAGCCTCGTACTTCTGGTCTCGGCTTCGGTGCTTTTAGCTCTAGTCCAAGTTCCTTGCAAATCCAGGAGGAACTTAAGCTTTTGTCCACTACACTTACACAGAGTATAACTACCCTTTCTTCTAAAGTGGATAACTTGGCTACTAAAGTTGAGGGGCTGCAAACTCAGATGCTTTCTCTGGAAGATAAAGTAAATGCTCATATGGACTCCTCAACTCAGGAATTCAAAGCTAAAGTGAAGCAAAGTTGTTACAAGACCATTCTTGATGCGATCAAGGATGTTACCTTACCATGAAGCTGCTACCATTTCCTAGCCCTTTGCAAAACAAACCTACCCCACTTTTTCTTGTGATTTATTAAACAGTGATATTGTCCTTCAATCTTATTTTGTTTGGTTTGTTTTGAACACTTTATTTTGTTTTTATTTCGGTTTGTATTAAACTGGCTAAGTTTGTCTTTGAATTTGATGTTTTAATTTTGGTTGCATATGAACTGTGTGCGCATGCTTAATCGTTCATGAATTCAGATTTACTAATCCCTCCGTAGTTTAGTACTATATATAGCATGCTCTCTCTATCATTTTGATAATGTCAAAAGGGGGAAGAGAAGAACAAACTCAAAAAGCCGGACTCAAACCGATTCCCTTCAAGTCTTCATCATTTAAGTAAAGGTATAAATTTCACAATTTATTATTTTCATGAATGATGCAGACTTCTTTAAACTTAGTTTTTTTTTATTGCTTTAATAATTTTATTGTTTCACTTAGTTATTGGTTACTCTGATTGCCTGGATGATTATTTTTGTTTACCCGAGTTTGTTTTAGTTTGTCATCATCAAAAAGGGGGAATATTGTTGAATTGACCACCTTAATATTTTAATGATTGACTTACGTAAAACAAACTCTGACTAATAATGTTTATAAGTCTTGGTTGAACAGAAAGATTCAGGTATACGAATATATGTTCCGGAGTAGGAACAACAGAGTTTGGAAGACTTGATGATGAATGCAAGCTTTCAAGATGTCCTCACAACTCTAGTATACTTAGTTATTCAGTGCATGAACTTAAGAAACAAAAGTGTTGGAAGGAACTCATGAGAAACTCAAAGTTCCTGATGGAATCTGGAATTCTTGAAATTACTTGACTGATGCTCAGAAAAGTGTTTAAACGATGGTTTTCAAAAACAGTTTTCATATCCCTTAATTTAAGGAAAAGATAAAATCAGTTTTGAAAAAGATTTATTTTATAAATAAATAAAATCAAAATAATTCATTAATTTAAAAGATAAGTTTTTAAATTAATTAATTATTTAGTTATCTTTTAATTAATAAACAATTATCTTTTTTAATTAATAAATAATTATCTTTTTAAATCCTTAACTGATTTTTGACTTAGTAAAAATAACTGTTTACTTAAATTAAGGAAGCACGTTGATTTAGGAGTCAAGCTAGGGAAATCATGTTCCTAAATTTCCTCAGCCTACATCCCAACTTCTCAGTTAAAGAGAACGTGGGATTAAGGGGGAAGTGGGAACTTGATGGAAGCTTGGTTTAACTCCTTATAAAAACAGATCAACGTTAAGTTTTGAAAGAGTGGAAAAACAATCTTAAGTATTCTGAGCATAGAGTTTCAAAGTGTTTAAAAGAGAAGTTCCTTCCATCCTTAGTCTCTTAAGTTCTTTAGAAAATACTTGTAATCATTGTGTAATTGGGTTTGGGTTGTGAGAGTTGTAAAGTGTGAGATTTGAGAGAGTTGTTTACACTGTACAAGTGATTCGGAGTAGAATCACAAAGTGTGAGAAACTGTGATTGAGGGATCACAGTTGGGTAACTTGAGTTCCTCACGGAACTTGAGTCTAGGCAACGTATTAGTGATTGTAAATCATTTTTACATAGTGAATTTATTCATTGCCTATCTCAGTGTCTTTTCTCTTAGTAGTAGATTTAATTCCGCAAAATTTACCATAGTCTACATACACTACAATTCACCCCCCCCCCCCCTCTTGTAGTATACATTGTTCTATCATTAGGCTTTATGGGACTAATGAGAAGATTGAAGAAAAAGTGGAACATTCGTGGGGAATTGTCATTGACTGACATAGGTTGTGACTACTACATCGCTAGGTTTACCAATCAAGCGGATTACAACTATGTTCTCACACAAGGCCCTTGGTTACTGGATGATAATTACCTCACAATTAGAAAATGGATCCCAAATTTTGTCCCGGATGATGGGTACGGATTCCCAATTTACCGGTGGAATATTTTGATATCAATTTTCTAAACAAAATTGGTTCAAAAATTGGACGGGTTCTTAGGGTCGATAAGACTACTGCTCAAGCTGAGAGAGGGCAGTTTACTAGAGTCAGTGTGGAAATTGATCTTTCAAAACCCCTTCTCTCGAAGTTTAGGTTGAAGGGAAATATTTGGAGGGTTCAATACGAAGGTATTCGTATGGTGTGTTTCAATTGTGGGAAACTTGGTCATGTTGCAGATGATTGTAAGCCACAAGAGGTTATGGCTAACAATCAAAATGTGAGGATAGAAGAGAATCCCCTATTTAAACCCAATAACAAACCAGAAGAAGCAGAGGACTTTGTTTCATGGATGCTAGTCAAAAAACCGATTCGAAAGTATGTTCCTCGTCAACCTAAACCATCTGGGAAGCCTGAGAAAGTAGCTAATGGATCAGTGGCGCGTGGAGCACAACAGTCTCATGGTGGAGGAAAGAATATTACCGAGAAATCTGGGCAGGGTCAAGATTTTCTGTTTTGAAAAGTCAAGAAGATATGCATGTCGAAAATCTTGGGGATAGAATTAAGGAAGTTGTTGATTTAGAAGATAATTCTCAAGCCTCTCAAGGAAATAAAAAGGATTCCTTCGATATTGGTCATCAAAATTCAAGGAATCCTAATATTATGGGGTTATATGGGAAAAATAAGATAAAGACAACTAAGGTTCTACAAAAAAAAAATCCAATTTCCAAAATTCTGTTTCGAAGATATACCAAGAAAAAAAACAAAATCTTCCACACAAGGTATGAACACACCACTCTCGGAAATCAATCCCAATTTTCCAAGTATATTCCCTACCCCACTTTTAGTTAGTAATCAAGGAAAGGAAAATAGTGAAGTTATTTTCTCAGCCAAAATTCAGAAGCCATCACAAGCTAACTCAGGGAATACATAAGCCTTCGATAAGTCCCAACAAGCTATTGCAAGCCAGACTATCGACAGCACCCATGTCTCTTCGACTTTCCCCGATCAAATTAATGATCCCCCCGGACAAAACCATTTGAGTGGGACAAACCATGGAGCAACCTTACATGGTCATAATGAACCCCCTGATTTACATATTAGAAATCAGGATAGAGACTTGGATTCTATCGGCATCGAATCCACCGGATTTGGTGATGATGATGGGATTTCCCAGTGAAGTCAACTGCGTTTTGCGATTAATAAGTCAAGCTTATATGACGACTCTACCTTCTATTCCTAGTTCCATGGAAGATAGTCTCCCAAATTTAGCTCCAGATACTTTACCAATCACTTAGCTTGCTTGGTGTGGAATGTGCAAGGTGCGGGTGACCGTAACTTCATTACTATCTTGAAGGATCTTGTACGAGACAACCAACCGGATGTTCTTGTTCTTGTAGAAACCCACATGGGTGGCGCCCAAGCTGATAAAATTGCAACCATTGTCGGATATTCTGGACATTCAAGGGTTGATGCAGTGGGATTCAGTGGTGGAATTTGGGTTTATTGGAGACCCGATAATGTGATTGTTGATCTAATCAGTAAACATAAGCAATATATATCAATGGATGTCTCTCGTGTGGGGGGTACTCCATGGTATTTTACTACAGTATATGCAAGTCCGGATCCCGCTCAGAGACATACGCTATGGCAGGAATTGAGAGATTTTTCTCGTACTCACAATAAGCCTTGGCTCATTGCTGGAGACTTTAACGACACAAGGTTTCCCTCAGAGCGTAACTCATCTTGCAGAGAAACTACAAGACAGTCTAAGTTATTTAATGAATGGGTGGAAGAGATGGACTTAATTGAAGTTGAGTTCATGGGTGCGGCACATACCTGGAGCAGGGGAAACAGAGAAGAAACTCGAAGAAGCGCGCCTCGATAAGGCGTTGTGTAATGATCAGTGGGCTTTATTATTTAACCAAGCCAAGGTTAAGCATCTTCCAGCTGTACATTCGGACCACTGCCCGATTTTCGTATCCCCCAATGGTTTTGTTCCTTTCTAGTCCTTACATCAACCTTTTTGCTTCCAAGCTACTTGGATGACTCATGAGAACTGTAAAGATTTTGTGACTGAGAAATGGGATGCCAATGGATCTCTCATGACATCCCTCTCAAAACTCTCTAGTCAATTACAATGTTGGAATCGAGATGTTTTTGGGAATGTGTTCAAACAAAAACGAATGCTTTTGGCAAGAATTGCGGGTGTACAGAGAAAACTTGCTGAGAAATCGGATAAAGGCCTGATAAAACTTGAGGCTCGATTGCGCAAATACCTGGATGAAGTGCTTGATAGGGAAGAGATCATATGGTACCAGAAATCTCGAATTGACTGGCTGAAAAACGGAGATAGAAATACCACGTTTTTTCACTTGAGCACAATCATTCGACGGTGGAAAAATAAAATTGGTGCGATTAAAAATGATAATGATGAATGGCTTAGAGACAAGCTGGAAATTCAAGAACACATTGTTCAATATTTTTCGAAGCTATTCACTGAAGAGGAGGAACCGACTGTATTTGATGTCCCTCATGACATATTTCCTGAGCTATCACCGGATGACTGGAACAAGTTGGTAAAGCCTTATTCCACAATTGAAATCGAGGAAGTGATAAAGGAGATGGGTGCTCTTAAAGCTCCGGGGCCCGATGGATTCAGGCTCTCTTCTATCAAAAAAATTGGGAAATTGTTAAAAGTACAGTGTTTAACACTATCATGCCTATATTGGAGGGTAAGGGTATCCCGGAGAGACTTAATGATACTCTCATCACTTTAATTCCAAAAATTGAAAATCCGGAATTAGCGTCCCAATTTCGGCCAATTGGACTATGTATTGTGGCATATAAGGTGGTTATGAAAGTCATTGTTAACCGTCTCAAGACAGTCCTCCATATCTTAATTAATTTCGAACACACAAGCTAGCTTAGTCCCGGGCCAGCAAGTTACCGATAATATTGTTATAGTGTAAGAAGTTATCCACACAATGCGAAAAAAGCAAGGAAAAAGAGGGTACATGGCCATCAAGAAGTTATCCAAAGTAATGTTTTTGTTAGAAATTTTCAATGTCAAAAATTAAAATATTTGACAAAAATGTTGGGAATATCCAAATATGACATAAAACTTTGATAGATCTCATAAAAATTTACCCATGTGTGCGGCCATGCCCATTTCATTAGGATTGGGCTGCTTCAAATTTTGAAACCCAAAAGACCCACATCACCAAAGCAAAGCAAGCCCAATTTGTAGTGAGCACATGCAGCCATGCAGGTGCTTATAAGAGTTTTCAGAAACTACATAGCTCAAGCTTTAATTTCCTCCAAAACTCTCTAATATGCTTCGCGTGAAATGGTGAAAATCATACTCAACGTGATCTTCAATTCTTCACATTCATTTATTAGTTCATCACGATTGTCACCTACTCACCTTCCCTTATACCTATCAAACAAGGTCTGATAAAAAATGAGTCATTTAGATCGGATTGGGTTGATTAATTTGGATATATTTCATACTTTTATGTAAGTTTGAATTATTCAGATTTAGTTAGGTCAGATTCGAGTTCAAATGAAGTTGATTTTAGTTTGATTAGTTTCATATTGGATCAAATTTTAGATTGGGGCATTTCTTTTATAGGATTGATATTTTTTGTTGGATCAATTTTGATCTAATAAATGTTTAGATCTTTGGTTTATAAGATTGAGCCAACATGTTAACGTATGAAAAAAAAAACGCTCGTTTTCCTAAAACATGACTTAGATAGTTAGATGAATGACTGCGTATAAAAGCTTGGCCAAAATATTTACCATTTTAGGTTTAAGATAATGACATTTTGTTTGGCTTATATGTGTCAACCTCTTCTTCACTAAGGGTTTATAGATAGACTTTAATTTGAAAATTTATCATAGTATACTATTGTTTCAATCGAATACCCATCCGTCATAGTTCATATTCCATTTTGGTCAATCTAGTTTAACATACCATTACATGCAATAGATATTTATAAAGCAACACATAGAATTTTAAATGTCAACCAGATTGCTAGATGGTGTATTTGTATGTGTCAACATAAGTTTTTCTAGAGCTAATCAAAGTGAGCCCATATCGCTAGCCCGGTCCCTTTTTAACTTTCTTGGAAGGACCTGAAAATGCGGTTTTATGCAATTTTAGTTGATTTTTTTGTGTGGCTCAAAAAGCTCGCCGACCCAGCTAATTTGGGCAGGTTTGAGCACATAAGTTACGGCCTGACGAATATTGGCTCGGCTTGAGACATGGGCTGAATTTTTTGGTCTTGGCCCGACTAGCCCAATGATCACCTCTAAGTTTTTCTCCCCTATGTAAGTCTATTGAAATACATACATTATTTACTACTCCGCATTATAATTTATAAAGTGTTCTAACATGCTTCCTTCTAAAAAAAAAAAAAAAAAAAAAAGGTTGTTTTAACATGCTTAATTAAACACGTCAAATTCCCTTAAAAATATGAATAAACACATCAAATTAGAAACAAAGGTTTTTTTTCTTTTTTTTTTTGCGCTTTAATACCAACAAGAATCGAACGATATGACATATTTGATAGCTCTAGTATATGCAAAACCTAAACTCCTAAAGTGACCTTAGAAAGAAGTAATTGGCTTTCGAGAAAGCTCAAAAGCAAAGGCCCTCAAGTAGGCAAAGCATTAAGCATATGGCATTGCTAGCAACAACAAACAATGCATAATATTATCATAAAATTGGGTCAAATACGGCCCACCAACCTAAATTAGAACTTTTATTTTTAATTTTTGGATTTGTAAAGAAAAAGAAGAGGGCAATAAAAATTCTCAAAAAGGATTAGCCATTTTCTTTTTTTCCTTTACATATAAAGACGAGAGTAAAAGCTACCTAGTTTTTGTTACCCATTTTGACCATCACAGTGTTAATTTTAATTTAATTAAAATTAATTAAATCAAAAGTCATAAATAAATTAAATAGAATAAAATCCACTGAATTCATACAAAACTTGGCTTGTTGCTTTTGTGGGCCTAAATTCGCATTTCTTAGTCTCATGATTAAAGTTGTGTTTAGTCTATCGCTTTCTTATCTCATCAATGCAATTTTATGTTTTAGACGTGTCCACAATATAAACTTGTATATCATTTATATTTGATTGTTTGTAATCACTTTGTTCCAACGAATTTGTGCACAAATTCGTCCTCTTATGATTTTAATCATTTTAAAATGATGGAAGATCTTCATTTTAGTTTAGCTACGTCAATTACTATCTACATTTAAATTGATGATTAGATTATCAGTTCAGATAATACTATTAACGTGACGACTAATTTTAAATAGAAGGTGTATAAGAAAGACAAAGAGTAGACGACTAAACATGAGAGCTATAATGCTATATGAGAGTGTGTATCAATGCTATTGTCTATTGAGGCAATAAGTTTCGAGATTGGAAATTTTTTGGCGATGAATAATAATTGTGTATCTAGCATCAGCTATAACACTGTCTCACCTTTTGTAATTTAGGATATGAAATGATTATTACATAAAATCTATATATGTTTTTATAAAAGTTTTGTTATGTAGAAATATTCGGATATTATTTGCATGGCACATGTTCAATCATACATGTAGGGTTCTAATACTAAGTTTATCACCTTAGTTTATTGGGGCCACATGTTGGGCTATTTTAATGATGTTCTTTACATATAGCTAGCCCATTATGGATTTCATTCTCAAAATATTTACCTTATATCAAGTTTTGTGGTTTAACTAAATCATCAATTGGCTCTCGTTCATCTTAATTTCATTTGAACATGTATACCTCTTATATGACAGTAATGACACCTTAAGTTACGTGAAAATAGGGTCGTCGATAATAGACAGAATGAAATACATGATCAATATGACAAGTTGATCGATCTACTTCTTAAAAGACTATTAGAATATGTCTTGAATTGATTTGTATCGTACAAACTGAACACCTCATTTAGTAGCATAAAAAAATACCACTAAATTAAATTCAAACACAAAATCGATAATTTATTACACTAATTTATGCATATAAAAGAGTCTTCAAGTTATGCAAAGCCACTTTAACGAAGCTACCTTATAAGAGCAAAGGGTAGCCCCCCCTAAAAATTGGACCCCAGTTGACATGAAATGAAATGATATGGTAAGATAGTCTTAAAACTACAAACGTCAATTGAGCACATGAAGCAACATAAAGCAA
The DNA here is from genome assembly GCF_001683475.1 of Chenopodium quinoa. Classification (NCBI taxonomy): domain Eukaryota; kingdom Viridiplantae; phylum Streptophyta; class Magnoliopsida; order Caryophyllales; family Amaranthaceae; genus Chenopodium; species Chenopodium quinoa. Next base: position 2,136,138 of record NW_018742720.1, on the reverse strand, counting down.
GCAATGCTCAAAGGTAGACAAAGAATCTTACTAAAAGTCATGTAACGGAGGGTAGTAACAACAACTAATCAATGGTTTTGGTCCACTTTTTGACCACTACTAACTTAACTAGTTTAAAGATTTACTATCTCTTAAGAGGTCAGAGAATGAAACCAGATAAAAGCAACTGCCCTAAAAGTTTTGGAATCCTATGTGATTTCTATATGTTTAATATGCCATGCAAAATCTTAATGATTGTAACTATATTGTTTTTTCTTTTCTTTTTTTTTTAAAGTGAAGTAATTAATTTATTCAATTGATCACTTTCTTATTGGAGTAATCAACTTAATTAAATTAGTGATTAAATACATAGTCTTGCCATAATAAGGGTCCTTAAGGAGGAAGTTTTCTCATAATATTTGTCAAATAAAGGACCAACTCAATCAAAAAGTTAAGCGAAATCATAATAGTTTGATATACTCTATTACAATGAGAGATGTTTTTAGATTTGAAATATTTATGTAGCATGCATGTGTCTTGCTACTCTTACTCAACTACAAAAATTTCACTTTGAACAAAGGGGTAGATGAAAGCTGAACTTGTTATCTTCTTTCAAGACTTGTTCTTGGTATTATGTCAAAGGAACAACTTGGTGAAAAGCTTAAGACCATATAATGCTTAGAGCCCCATGGTTGTTCATATATAACTCTGTCAATTTTGTTTAAAATATATACTTTGTCCAAATTTTTTGACTACGTAAATTAGAAAAAATAAATGTGAAAAAAGGGTTTCATACCTTCTTTACACTATAAGGGGGCCGACATACACAATGAAACCTAATTATTTCACCAAAAAAAAAAAAATACAATGAAACCTTATTTACTAAATTAAAAATATAGAGTAGATAATGCTCAAGGCAATTGACCTATAAGGAAATAAAATTAAATTATTTTTATGTTCAAAACAAATATAAATACTTCGTATATGTATACTCGTTATACAAAATTAAAATAATAATATAATCCTAGCTATATATCTATTATCTAAATCGATTAGTAACTCAATTATAACATATATACATGGAGAATATCATGACTCCTCACATCTATTAGAAGGTATCTTATTCCTACATGATTCGAATTGATCAATAAAAGTTTTTTTGGCTTATTTTGTTTAGATTTATCTCATTATAACTTATCTACATGCATTTTTATATCTATATTGTTTGAAATCATCTATATAAATAACCTTGTTTTCACAATAGAGAAAAATATTTTTCTTGAACTTATATTAATTAATTTTGAACTTATTTTTTCTAAAATAACTCAAAAAAAAAAAAAAAAAAGGTTAAATAACACGGGATTCAAGTCGAATCTTCCATTGACATGGGAGTTCTCCCAGGAAGAAGCACCTACCTAAATCAAAATAATTAGCCTAATAAAATCTTCTGATATATTCCTCTCAATGATTGTTGTTAACAAGATTTTTAAGGCTGACATTTCAATAATATTTAATTTGATACATCCTCAAGAAAAAGGCTCCCATGCTACTTGAACGTGATGTTATCTTAAAGAAGGAAAAAGAAGTTGTATTGTTGTAATAGTAGTGAGTTAGTGACACATACAATTGATGTCACGTACTCGATCTTAACATTTGTTTGTCAATCATTGTTCATGCAAATATAAATACTATTCCAAGTGAGATTTATTTTTTGGACAGAATAAATTAAAGGTACCTAGCTACCATATTTATACTCCGTATTATTAATTACTTGCACTTTTTCCTCCTAAAAATCCAACCTTTATTTTATTCTTCAAAAATCCAACCTTTATACCCCATCTTCTCCGATAGATCCATTACCTTGATGACCGGTTTTTATAAGTCATGTGCCACGTGTCAGTCATTAATTGGTCAATTAATTTTTTTAATTATTAAAAAAATAAAAAAAAAATAGAAAACCCAGCCCCATCACCCTCCTTCACTGACCACCGTATCCCCACCACCCAACGGCCATCAAACCCAGCAACCCCTTTCCCAACGGCCACCAGAAAATTAGCAACCCCATTCCCCATCGTCCATCGGCCACCGAAACCATGCAAACCCATTCCCATCACCGCCCATAATCACAACCCACAACACCCGCACGCACAACCCACTACACCAAATAACCACCATCACCACCAACCTAAACCATCAACTGTAGCACCACTTCGCCATCAAACCCAGCAACCCCTTTCCCACCATTCGCCACCCGCAATCACACATTCCCCTCGCCACCCGTAATCACCACTTCGCCACCCACAATCACCAAACAACCTTCCCTGACCACCCCACAATCAAACCCAGCCACCCTCTCCCTTCCCTGACCACCCACAATAACCTGTAATCCTCCCAACCCCCGGCGCTGGCCGCGCCCAGATCCCCCTCCCCTGGCGCTGTCGCCGACCCCTCTCCCCCACCGCCATCCCCTTCCCTCTTCCTCGGCAACCAGCGCGAACCCCCTTCCCCAAAACCATCCCTCCCACGCAAAACCACCAAAAACCCATCTCCCACGCTCGATTGCTCTCCTCATCGCACTATCCAAGTCCACCCCATCCTCTGTTCATCGCTGTCTTCGTTGTCGTCGAGGGTCGGTAGAAATCGGCGATTTCTGCGGTGTTGAGTGGTGGTGACGGAGGTGGGGTTGGTGGTTGAGGTGAGAGGAGTGAGAAAGAATAGGAGTGAAAAGGTAAAATGCAAAAAATAAAAATAAAAAAACTTTTTTAACCTGTTTATCAGGTTATAGGTAAAATGGACCTGTTGGAGAAGAAAGGGTATAAAGGTTGGATTTTTGAGGAATAATCAAAATGTTGGATTTTTGTAAAGAAAAAGTTGAAAGGTTGGATTTTTCTTTCCATTTTTCCTAAAAAGTATTATTTTATTGCCTCTGACTAATAATAATTTTGATTATTTGCTTTAGCAACAGATTCTATTTTTTTTTTCTCCACTTTAATTTTTGAAAATGGAATTAAAGGGGTGCACATGGTGGGAGGTAAATGGCTTTTAGATTTTAGTCCATCATATATACTCCCTCCGTTTCAAGTTACTCGCAACAAAGGAGGGGATTACGGACTCCTAGGCAAAAGATCTTAAAGTTGATTATTAAAAAATTAGGGATACACTTAAGTACTAATCCAACCCAAAACCAACACCTAGCACCACCACCAACAGTCCACCTACCACCAATAGTTAGCACCACCACTAACACCTACCACCACCAGTCCACCACCAACAGCTAGCACCACCACCAACACCTACCACCACCAGCCCACCACCGAGTACACCCGAAACCACCCAACACCACCATTTAGCACCACGAAACCACCCACCACCACGAAAACCAGCAAACATCGAACCCACTACAATCCACCACCACCCACAACCCTGAACTCAACCCACGAATCCGCCACCACCCACAAATCCATCGAATATCGAACCCACTACAACCCACCACCACCCATTACAACCGACGAACCCTAGCTAAACTCATAATCCAAAATCCACCACCACGAATCCACAACCATCATCTTCACGAATCCACAACCCATCGCGACCCACGAATCCGCCACCAACAAGGAATCCATAACCTATCACCACCCACAAACCCAAATTTCGAACCCCACCCACAAACTTAAATTTCGAACCCACCACCACCCCAAGTACCCAGATTTCGAACTCAAAACCCAGATTTCGAACCCAAAACCCACAAGCGAGGGCAACCGACAGCGGCGTGATTTCCAGCGAGGTGTTGCGGTGGAATTGAGGGTAGATCGGTGAAGAAAGAGAGAGAATTTCTGGGTATGGTGGTGGTGGTGATGGTGGTAGTAGTGGTGATGGTAGTGGTGGTGGTTGGCAATTGAAAGTGATGATGAATTTAGTTGGGAGGGGAATGATTTGGGTGGAAATGATTAAATGTAGAGTTTAAATTAATGAGATAAAAACAATAGTTTAATTAAGGTGTTTAAAAACAAAAGTAAGGGTAATTTTGTAAAATCACCCTTAAAAACTTACTAAAAAAGGAAAAAAATAACTTGTTGCGAGTAATGTGAAACACCCATATTTAGTAATTGTTACGAGTAATATGAAACGGAAGGAGTATAAGGTAATTTGAATTTTTTTTTTTTTTTTTTTTTTTTTACAAAAATATAAAATTATTAATTCTGTCAATTGGTATGAATTGTATAACTGGTTAATACTCCATTGGTTTTATAGTTTTTTTTTTCTATTTTTTGTTTAGTATTGTTTTATAGGGTTTTTACCACTTTTACTCTATTATGTTTTTTAAAAACTTTGTTATCTTACTCTAATTTGGCCCACTATATATTATGAGCTGGTTTTCTTTTATCACTCAACAATCTATTTCTCTTCTCAAAAAGGTATAACAAGTACCGCCTTATGTTACTTTATTATTCATTTCCTTAGTCTGCATTCAGGTCTATATACAGTGTTTATGATTTATTTGTATTATCCTAGTACTTTAGTTTACTAATTAACCCGGCCTAGTTAAGTCCCACCATATCCTCATAAATGGACTATGAGATGAATGATTAATTATCAATTCATGTAATATTTTGACTATTTATATTACATACACATTTACTATTGAATCAGTTCATCCTATTGCACATATAGTTGATGTTGATTATTAAGTCGGAGTAGCATTGAAAGCTATATTATAAACACTTTCATAGTGCACATTATATTGTATTGATACAATTGTTTGCCCTAAATACTAACTAATTACGTATATGTTGTTCTTATTTATTGATTGAAAGATAATGATAATAATGTGCAAATTGCATTGCATGAAGCGAAAGAAGAAATTGTGGTCCATAATTTAAATGTAACTTGCTTTAAACAACTTTGCAGAGATGTTCAGGGTTAATTGTTAAAGTCATGATTCAAAGCTTATTCCCATAAAGCAAAAGCAAAAGAATAATTCTTGAGAATTGAGGATTATTGCATACATTTTTGAAATTGATGCTAAATTATTATTACCATGATTATATTAAAACAAGAAATAAATGTAATAATTAAAAAGGATTTGCAAATATTACTAATAATATTCAAACTCTCATTGCATCGTAGAACATCAACAACTACATAAAGAGATGATGGCTGAGAGATTCTCTCACCAATTTAAAAAAAAAATTTGAAAAAAAAAAATAGAGAAATAAAGGGACAAATTAAAGTGACATGAGCTTAGACCACCAAAATAACTAGCTAGTTAAATAGATTATCATACTAAACTCATCAAAAAGTAACAAAATTAATAATAAGCTCATGAAGTCTAAAACTTCTAGTTTTTTAGCATGAATTATCTCGAATATGACCTAACAATGAAATTCAAAAAAGAAAGGAAAATCTAGAGGGAAATTAAAATTTTCGAAGTAGATTAATTTCATTCAGCCCTTCATGTAGTAACTTGATATTCTTCGTTTATCTTCGTATTTCCGTAGCATGCATTACCTAAAAGCCAAAACAAAACAAAACAAAACAAATGATCGATCAGCCTACAATATGCATCACAATTGCACATAGTTAATAATAATATTATTTTCAGACAGAGGAAATACGTACAATATCTAAATTAAAATAAAGCTAATTATTGAGGACATACTACATACCGTGAAATTTTTTGAAACTTAAGAACCGATGCATTTAATATGCAGAGTTACTGCCAGAGTCCCTTGGTTCCCTGCATCTGAAGCACTCGGTCCTGCTAGCAAAGTTGTGCTCGTTGCAACCCGACCTATAACGCGTTACAAGGTACGTATAGTATAAGTAACATGACATTCCATTTCTTGTACATAAAGTAATAATGATATATGTATACATACTACGTACAATAGTGTACTACATAGTACGCGTTACTTAGTTATTAATAACAATAGTGTACACATAATACGTACTAGTGTACTACCATAATTCTTATGATTAAAATATGGAATTGTATACGTAGTATATATTTTACTCGGTATAGTTTACTCTATGTAATTATAAGAAATTGTACACATACTAAGATATATAAAAGTTTACGTACCTAGTGCAAATCCAGTCACCGGATTTCCAACCGGAGCGGCCACTACCACCCGGTCCGCCACCGCCAAGACCGCTTCCGAAAGAGAAACCACGTGAGCGGCCCATGTCACCAGAGCCAGATTCCTCCTTGTAAGCCCCACACTTGAAGCAGCTAGACCTACTAGCAAAGTTATGGGCCCCACAATTGCCAATGCTACAGTACCAATCACCGGGCCTAACATCGGGCCCGGCAAAACCCCCACCAAAGGAGGGCCCACCTGACCTCCCTCCAAAGCTTCCGAAATCGCCGCCGCCTCGGCCATCAGGACGTTGGTCCCCACAACGCTGGCATGAATCCCTCCTCTGGAAGTTCAAGTGGCTGCATGACCTACAATTCCAATCACCTGGCCTACTCATGTTTTTTTTTACCTATTCAAAACAAAAAAATAAATATTCGGTCAACAACACTTCTAAGTACGTGTCACAAGCACAGCAATGATGTAAACGAATTTCAATTTAAATAATACTGAAACTTCTTTTCAAAAACTAAGTCACTAGTTAGGAAGCGATATGTTAATGTAAGATATAAAAACAAGAAAACTCTTCTTTATTGCCTCCAAAATTAGGTACTCATCCTTATTTTATGGGAATAAAAAAGATACAATATATAAGTATGTTTGTTTATGTAAGTGGAAAATGTTAGGAGATTCTTAGACAACGCAACCAAACCAAAATGGTAATCGTACAAAAGCTACTAGCCCATAGTTTTTCTATTGCCTTATTATTTTTGTAGTTTAAAAAAATATAAGTGGAAAATTATGTAATAATTCCACTGATTTTGTCATAGAAGCTCCTAAAGAGACCATTATCCCTTGTTTTAAGGTACAAAAAATAGGATTTATATCCTTAATTTTCAGAAAATGACAAATTTAGAAACCAAAAAAACTATAAATCCACCAACTTGCACTCATTTTTCTCCTTAAAAAAAATCATGAAAGAAGAAGACAATTATATGAATATAAAAAATAATAATAAATAAAGAGAGAGCTAGCTTAATTAGTTACCTTGGAGAGCTAGGAAATGATTAGAGATGAAATTTGTAGTTGGGGTTTAGAGAAAGGTAAAAGAAATTAGGGTATGAAAGAATGAGTTTGGTTTGTGAAGGGTTAAGCATGGTTTATATAACATGCAGAAATGCCTCGATTTTTGAGAAGATTTGAGGCAGCTGAAGAGAGAGAGAGAGAGAATGAGAAAGAATGTTCCTTTTCAAATGCTTGAGCTGGCTTCTTGAATAATGGGAATCATCACATTAAAAGTTCCTAACTATTAAAATATAAAACATAATTAGATAGATTTTTTATTTATTTGAAGTGTATAATTAGATAGATTGTGTAGCTAGACTATCGACGGACTCATATGAATGCAATTTACTCAAATAGTGATATCTGAAGTAAGGGTCTGTTCTCATTGACTAAACTCAGCTGAAATGAACTAAACTGAACTGAATATTTTATAAAAGAAGAAAATTAGAAGCTAAACTGAATTTCAACGTATGAGAACAGACCCTTAACTCTGATATGTACTTGAGATTAAGAGACTCGATTTTAAGGATTGAAATTTAACTGACTCAAATTAATGTGACCTGAAGATTAATATACTAGATATTGATTACCATATCGGCATATCATAACAAACTATCTCAAGATTAACATACAATAGAGTCATTTAAGACCTAATATACGAGTAAAGTACGTACTTAACGAACTATAATTTGATATTTAATAGATTACTCTGATTATTTTAACCAATTATATTCATCCATACGGTGTAGTGTAAGTTTTTTTTTTAAATATAATTTGGATATTTTTTTTATAAGTTAATTAAAAGAGGGTTTTTAAGGGGTCAAGTTTATCTTGCTTATTCTAGATAATGGCAAACTTCATTTATAAATAAAAGCATTGCAAATTAATTGAGTTTTATTATAAAACGACATTAAGAGTAATATTTCGTAATAATTTACTTCGTGTAAGTCATTTTAAGTGGTACAAAGTTATATCAATTATCAAATAATTTCTTTGATTTTTTGAAGTGTAACACTTCAATTCTATTAACTGATTTGTCGAGTACAATTGTACTTTGTATGCAATTAAAGGAGCACGTACGTAGTAGTATGGCTAAATACGTAAGTGAGTATATGAGATTAGATTCCAAAGATGAGATAAAATGAATTTTGAATTCTGAAAAAAAAGCTTATTGATAGGGAAAAAGGAATACAGAAGAGCCTCGATTCTTGAGAAGATTTTGAGGCAGCAGAGGAAATTAGAGAGAGAAGAAAAAGAATGTTCTTTTTCAAATCTTTGAGCTGGCTTCCTTGAACAATTGAATGAATCATCACATTTTACATCAAAAGTTCCAAACTATACATTATTTTAAAAAAATTATAATTACAAAACTATATAGTATAAATAAACTCAAAGGTAATAATTCCTTTTTTTTTTCAATTTATTGGATATAATTAGTAATTAAAGAAGTATAGGAATTATTACCATATTGTCACTAAAGATTAGATTCCAAAGAAGGGAAATGAAATGATTTTTGAATTCTGATAAAGCTTATTATAGGGAAAAAGAAAGGGAAAAAAGGGCACTATTGCAGACTAAAGTGAAATTACAAATTTGCCCTTAAATTAGCTAGTTTCTTCATATATACTTGTATGCAGTGGCGGACCTAGGCTTGTGCCTGGTGGGTCAAGTGACTCACCAGGGCCCAAAAATTTTTTTAGTTATTTTTTTATTTTATTTTTTTTTTAAAAAAAAAAAAAAAAAAACTAACATTAGCTTCCCGTCTTCCCGAGTTACTGTCTTCCTCAAAGTTCAAACCCTAGCCTTCTTCTCTAGTTCTCTTCGCCTCTTCGCTTCATCTCCAGTTCTCCACCCAGCCACCGTTCTCTGTCGACTGCTGATCTGGTTGCTCCGTCTCCGTCTAGTCGGCAGTCGTCTGCTCCGTCTCCGTGGACGGTGGACTCCGTCCTCTTCGCCTCAGCGCCTCTAGTCTTCGCATTTCGAAATCGCTAGTGCCTAGTAAGTTGATTTCTAATTTTTATTTTTAATTTCTAATCTTCAATTTAATTCAGTCTAATTAGTTAATTTTATTAAACTTTTGGTTTAAACTTTGGTTGATTTGTAGTTAACGCAATTTAACTCACGCCTCGTCGCCTACTCGCCTCAAGTGCTGCGCCGCCTGTGCGGGTTGTGCTGATGACTTGCTGAGTGTTGGCCGTGGCCCTGCTGCAGTGCTGCTCCGCCTGCTCCGCTGCTCGCCTTAATCAGCGCCTGCCGCCTCCGCCTAGCAAGGTAGGTAATCATCAATTGATTCTTTTTTTTTTTTTGTGAATTTTTGATCAAATTTGCATTACTTGTCTCTTAAAATTAGTATATACGGTGAATGTTCATTAAATTTGCATTATTTTTGTAAATTGTGTTTTGACTGTTAAATTGAACTTATTAGTTTATTTGTTTATGTCATTATGTGAAATTGTGAATATGTGATGCCGGACATTGTATAAGACAACAATTAGACTATTAGAGTATTAGTATAAGGAGGATTATAAATTTATAATTAGATTACAGTGTGGACTGGTTAGTGCTTAGTGGTGCTAGTCGCATATTCGACTGGAAGTTCCGTATAGACTAGTGGAGATATTAGATTGGAAGTTCCGTAATCTTGTCAATTTTCTATTTAGATGATCTTTGTAAATAATTTTCTTGGGGAATATTGCTTGATTTAGTTGAATATTTATTCAAATTTCAGAATGAAGAGAAAACACATTCTAAATGAAATGCAAAACCTTACTAGCTTCTTTGCTAAAAAGAATCCTACTCCAACTTCTCTTCCACATCCAACACAAAATGAACAAACTATATCTCCACCTCAAGAAAGTGAACAACTTTCATCTCCATCTCATTATTCAACTCAAATGTTGAATGATTGTTTAATTACTTATTTGGAGAATGATTTTTTTTTAATGTTAGTATGGAAGATATCATAAATCGATATCAAAACATGAAAACTCATCGAGAACTATTGTAATAAGTTTGCATTACTATTTAATTGTCTTTTGTAGTATTATATGAACATTTGGTTGTATTTTGTACTATTTGAATATTTAGATGTATTTTTTAGTACTATTATTTGGTTGTTTGGTAAATTTTTTTTTTTACATATTTGATTATCGATTGTGACTCACCAGTCGGAAATTCCTGGGTCCGCCACTGCTTGTATGTATGTCCTCTATTATACAGAAATTTTGCCTCTACCTATGCAATTTTTGCATGGCTTTTAACAAGCCAGTGTTTTGTGTCCCGTGATGGCACGTGACCAGGTACGATGCTCACAAGTTACCAAATGTATAGTCCCCCTTGATCATAGTGTACTATTAGTTGAGCTACTCATGAAACTAAATCTATAATATTTACTTGTACATCAAATGGCACCAAAATTCATAGTTTTAATTATGATTAACCTAGGCTCTTTATCAAGTATTATCATTGATTACCAAAATTTTTATGTTGTTCAAGAAATTGTACTTGCAAAGATTGAATTTTGTAATAATGAACTCAAATGAGCCAGTAAGATATTATTCATCGGTATCAGTATTGATGAAATATTATACCTGAGAACGACAACAATAACACTTAGCTTAGGTTTGTATGCTAAGTTTTTCGGCCTTCCTAGTTTGCATATATTGATCTTAAGTTAGTTTAAAAACTATATTGTATGATTTGGAGTTTGAATGTTATATGTAGCAAAATTTAAATTATGAGTGTTTATGGGCTTAGTTTGTACGCATATGCAGTGGCGGATCCAGGATTTCCGAGATAGTGTGTCACCATCAATTATTGATCATTTGTGAAAGTACAATTTTTTTTTCCATGTCTTGTTCATAATTAATTTCAATCCAAAAATTATATATATATATATATATTTCACCAAATTGATTTCAATCCAAAAATAGGACACAAAAATTCATACCACAACCAAATACAGTACTTAAGAATTCAATTTTACAAGTCGAAAATACTACAAATAACATGTTATAAACAAGTGGTACAATAAAATTATTATATTGAATTAACTTTATGATTTTTTAGTTAATTGATAAGCTTTATGGGAAAATATTAAAATTGGTTGTACAAATATAAGATATAAAAAGGGAAAAAAATTATTAAAAAATTATACAAAAAAAAGTGAGATAACTTAAGAGACCAGTTATTAAATATAACTGGTCTCTTTAATGAAAAAAAAGTAGCGCAAAAAAATTGCGAAATGCAATAGCAGCATCAAAGAGACCTCTTATATAAATAACAGGTCTCTTTAATATTTAAAAAAAAACCACAGCAAGTCTTTTGTAGCAATAGCAGCATTAAAGAGATCTCCTATCTTAATAAGAGGTCTTTTTGATATTGTTTGTTGTTACCAATAGCAGCATCAAAGAGACCACCTATCTATAATAAGGGGTCTCTTTGATATTTTATTTTTAAAAAAAAAACTGTGTCACCGGACCCACTATGACTAAAGGTGAGTCCGCCCCTGCGCATATGCATACTTTATTGTGAAATTTTACATCGTCTTAAAGGCAGTTAAAAACTATAAGTTTATTTGTTAACGAAATCAAATGTTGTATGTAACTTAAAATTGAGAGACTAATCATGCATGTGTAATGTGTACTTGAGTAATTACATAGGTTCTCATTTGTTATTTTTCTAATTATATTTATAAGGTGACGTAATTTTTCAAGAGTTATGCCTAATCCCTAAGGTAATAAGTATCTTCCTAGTTCTTCTGATCTATTCCTAGGAGAAACAGTAATCTCGTATTCAATCTACCTTTTAACATACCTGTTTTTCTAAGGAAACTTTATTATATATATATTAGTCTATCATAAATCTCCTAATTATATTATGTTTAGCAATTGCCCTTGTATTCTCAACTTATGATTCAATTCAAAACTAGTCAAACTAAATTTAGATCTTTAACCGTTTCCATGTAATCTTTTAATTCCTTCATCCACAATATAAAGGACCTCCATCACTGACCATTCTAAATAGATTCGAAGACCTAAAAGAAAAGATACGCTTGCAAGCTAAGTGACTAAAGATTGAGCTATCTAGTTTGCTTATTCTCATTGAAAGAATTGGATAAGAAAGAATAAATAAAAAAAATCCAAACTATACAAATGCAATGTCTAGACAAGATGAATATTCATAAAATTAAATGTAATTTTTTCCCCTTAGACCCTACTCTTTATTCTTATCTCAATATATAAATTAATAGGTAATTAAATTAATGATAAAGATGGGTCATATCTCCTTTGATAATGTGGTGCTCCCCAATTTGAATATTCCTCTTTTGTACTTCAAGCTTATATATGTCCCATACAAGTCAAAAGGGGTTCCTGGACAACCCCTAATTTCACTCATTAGCCGAAATTTAAAAGAGCAAACAAAACCTTAGTGTCTTGTGGGGCCTATTTTGTCACTTTGCTTCATGGCATTGCTCTATATATCTAACAAGTAAACACTTAAATGAAGACAAAGAATTATATTATTTCATTGTCTAATAAGATGCATGATACTTCAGTTAATGGAATTCTAAAGTGATTTGGTCATAATTATATTTAATGGGCCAAGTCGGAATTGGTTAATGATGTAATTAAAATTTGACTGTAGAAAAAAAGAATTACTATTACGAATGAATCACAAATTAAACGAAGTATAACAAGAGAGAAGAGAAAGGGTGAGAAGCTAAATTGTGAAGATTCAATTGTTAATAGAGTAAAATAACAGTAATGATTTTTTCTCATCATCAAATGTTCGCTGTACATACTTTATTTTGAAGGTAATTTGTATATACATATAGGGGTGTTTCACTAGAGGGTAAAAAAGAAAGTATAATGATGCGAATAAGTCTAATGTTTGTTTTAAGAGGAAGGGAGATAGAAATACTACCTCCGTTATAGGTTATGTGCAACGATTTGACATAAAGCAGAGAGGGAAAATGTCTAATCGTTGCACATAATCTGTAACAGAGGTAGTAATAAGAAGGAGAATATGGACTAAAAGAAAAAGAAAGAATGGAGGATAATAAAAGAAAGAATTAGTAAGGATTGCTTTAGTAACCCTTAGCTTCTATGCATGCATGCATCTCATCATTCTAAATACCAACCCATGTATACCGTACCAAATAAATAAGAAAAAGTACGTACATTAGGAACGTATAGCTCCGTCATACATATATAATATATGATTTTTGCATACCTGAAACTTATACATTTCAAATATTTTGTTTATTAAAGGGTTCAAAAACCTGTAGGAGGGCGTATAGCTCATATGCCAAAACTTCAAATATCATATGAAGTATATTCATCCCCGCATAAAACGTACTAAGCACACAATATTAAGAACTTTTGATGCTATGCCTACCTATAAAAATATTATATATGGATAATATGGTGGACTATATTGCATGCATGCTCCATTTATCTGATAGGATTTTTAAGAATTTGTTTAGACGCTTTTGTTATGACAGACCATCGATTAAACATCGAGATTCAACTTGAACTAAGTGCGGAATATAGATTATATATGCATAATAATGTTTATTACGAGCTTAATTATGTCATTAAGTTTTATATATGCTCAGATGTAACTTATTAATATCTTGTATATATTAATATACAATCAAGTAGGTTTTCACGATTCAATCAATCAGTCTTACAAAAAAAATTCGAATTTCTACAAATTTAATTAGTAACTTGTTCACTACTTAAAAGCAATCAAATATTAATATATAAGTAAGCTTCCATAATTCAATCGATTCATTCTCATGAAAGGATAAATACATGTATCTTACATGTGCATTTCAAGTACCATGCATACTGATGAGATGAGGCAACAAGTGGTTAGTTGGATCAGTAGTTATTAGTACGTAAGGGATTGTTCCAAGCCTGATAATTAATCAAGGTCTCGGGTTCAAAATTTGGAAATCCAGTAACACAACTTGGGTGAGTTTACCTCCAATTAAGACATAATCGAGCTCGAATTTGAGTTGATTAGTTGAAGTTTAGTAAGATTTAGATAACCATATTATAGAATTTGAAAATGTTATAACACGTAAGGATATGGCACATATATACCGCCCTATACTAGCTTATAATGTAAGAGTAAATTCACATATGATCTTTTAGAGTCGCTCGTGCATGTTAGATTCGGTGAACAAGACGAGGCTCAAAACAACGTGAAAGTTGCATGGCAACAATTTCTAGGAACGTACACAAGAAATTATTACTACTCATGATTTTTATTCCCTCGTAAATTTTATTATTAGTTCAAAATCAAAGGAAAAAGGTGGTAAAAAAAATACTATTGGTAAGAGTTTCGATAAAGATAGTTGAGGGTTTAATGCCTTATGATGGGAATTGAGAAGTCTTCGAGGTTTTATTTGACCATATTATACCCCCACTTCCCTTATTTTTATTCTCTTTTTCTTTTCTTTTTCTTACTGTCATTTTTCTTTTTTTTTCCATTTTTTCTTTAACTCTCTAACTTTCTTACTATCTTAAAAAAGGAAGAATCATAAAACACCATTCTCTAGGAGATGAACATGAACCCATAAAACTATACACTTGTAAAAGGCAAGGAGATTATGTTTTTGAAACCATAACCAATGAAACTATGGATTACATAAGGAAAAATAAATTCTACATTTACAAATAAAATTAGCTAGGTTTTTTAGGTCCATAATGTGGGAATGAATTGAAGTTGTCAATTATGTCAAAGTAGATATATGTTGGGAGCCTGAACAGAGGGGACCTTTCACCAGAGTCACCTGATAAAATATTGCAATCTATTAGTTAATGAACTTAGATTAACATATTTTACTTATAAATTATTAGGATATAGTGATCAATTTTAAACGAGGGATAGAATATTCAAATTCGACCTCTCTAATATTTTTGGCCAAGATCCGTCATTAGACCTGAATGACATGCGTCCTACCAAAAACCAAAACAGAAATTTGATGCAATGCTATATAGCTTACTTTACAACTTACAAGTGACAAAAGGTATTGCTTTAGTGATTATTCTTAGTATTACATGATTTCCATGGCCCATAGATAGTGTGGTTTGCAATTCGATTTGGGTTTTGCACTACATTATTCATTTGCGATTTTTTTTTTTCAATTTTAGGTAGTTTTTGTGATTTGGAAATTTAATACATAGTATATTGTATTAATATGATAGTGCGTGCATATGTGATAAGTTCCCCTCCAAAATAAAATAGTGTGTACATTATAAGGGTCTGTTCTGATTGACTAAACTGAGCTAAGTTGAACTGAACTTATTGGAGCTAAATTGAAGTGAACTGAACTGAGCTGAACTGAACATTTTATAAGAGAAGAAAATTAAGAATTGAACTGAACTTATTAAAGCTGAATTGAACTGAAAATAATTTGAAGAGAACAACGCGAAGTACCCCACCAAATCAAAATCTTAAATCCGTCTATGTGGTATGGTGTAGCCCACTAGCATAGAGCCATACACATAGAAAACTTGAAAATTGAATTATAAGTTGCAACTATTGAAAAGGTAAATGAGAGTGATTGACCTAAATTAAATTATGGTATCCCCACTTCTAGCTTGCAGTTATTTCCATACCAAAGTCATAAATGGGGGCAAGATACATACTTTGATGGAGTGCACCAAGCAATTCACCAAACGTGCCAATTTTCATTACTGGGCTACTATAGTGAGTTAGTGACTAGTCAATCTTGTAGAGAATGAAACATGTACTTTATTAATATACAATAATTCCAAAAGTATTTTCGGTTGCTAAAATATATACTTGTGTATTGCATGCATACATATACTCCGTATATCACATTTTCACATCACTCGTACATAGTACATCGTATATTAATGAAGAATAGATTAGAAATAAAACTAGCTGTTAAATTAAAGTGATCGATAATCATATATGAAGTACTCTGTATATTCTTATTTACTTTATTGTTTCGCCAATGTATAGACAAAAATTAAACAAATTATAGTTATTAACCCAACAAGCTAAGATTAGAAAATGAAGTTGTTACTCTATAAGAATACTACAACAGGGGGTGAATTGTAATATTGGGAAGTTTAGAAAACTTTTTGCGGAATGAAAAATTAGGTAAAGGAACTCAAAGACATAGAGAGAATTTAGCGTGGAAAACTTTTTGGCCCTAAAACCACGATCACTTGGGATTTTAGGAAAGATTCTTTACTAGAACTAGGGGTGAAACTATTGAGGTTTTAAAATTGAACCAAACCGCAAACTGAACCGAATTAGAAATATATTGTGGTTTTTTTTTTCTTTCTAATATGGTTTGATGCAGTTTGAGAAATCCCAAAACCAAATTAATATGGTTTGGTTTCAGTTTTAAGATTTCAAAAACCGAAATCCAAACCGAATTATATGGCTCATATCCAAATTATACCCTAGCCCAATACTAATTTCTACCCTACATATATAAAGCCAAAAAAATAATAAAACTTGTGTATTTTTATGTCCTAGAATGTCAACCAATGTAGGCGATGTTGGAGCAAATAACCAATTAGATGGAGCAAAAAAGAAGAGGATGAAAATTTTCGGTGTGGTTCGATTTTCTTTTGAAAAACCAAATTTAAAACGGTGTGGTTTGGTTCGGTTTCAATAGAAATATGGTGCAGTGTGGTTTGAAAAATCCCAAAATCGAATTGATGTGGTTTGGTTTCGGTTTGGGCTATAGTTTGGGCTATAAACCACACTGTAAATCGAACTTTCACCCCTAACTAGAAATCTAGAATAAGGCAATCAACCTATAACAGGCTAAAGACTCTATCTCTAAGTTCTTCAATGAACTTAGAGTTCCCAGTAGTAAGTCGTCCCTAAACTTTCTGCTCTTCTCTTCTCTTTCTCTTCTCTCTCTTTCTCTCACGACTTCACTAAAGTTCACTCAAACTCCCCAACACCCAATTACAACTCTTAAAGAAAATAATCTAATGAAAGAAAATAAGAAAGTTATTAGTTGAAGTGAAATGCGACTCTTTAACTAGCAAGAACGATAGAGAATATATTTGAGCAAGGTGAGTTTTTCCAGAAAACAACTTCTCTATTAATAGAAAACCATAGCTTGATTCAAACACTGCTACTTGTTGCAAGCCTACAAGTGTAACTCCTACAAACTCCAATAGTTCAATTATGTCCTAAAATTCAGGGCACGTTGAAGTTACAAGAAGAGTTTTCCTAGTTTAGTGGAGAAAGACTTAATCAATACTAGTAGGAAATTTTGTGGATGACTACTAATTAAAGCACGTATTTTGAAAACAACTACCTATTAAAATTGTTTTTTAAAAGAATTACCACAAAATTGTAAAAACTTTAACAAGCACTACCACTCTAACAATTTCGGCTAAAATCTTCGATATTTGGGTCTCACTTTAACCACTTTTCACCTTTATAAAGGGTAATTTAGTCAATTTAGATGGTGATTTTATGAGATAAAGGTAAAAAATGGAACCTACATGCCGAATATTCTAGCCGGAATTGTTAGAGTGGTAGTGTTAATTAAACTTTTTACAACTTTATGATAGTTCTTTTTTTTAAAAAATTAATAGGTAATTTTTTCCAAAACACGTGTTTTAATTGGTAATTCTTGACAAAACTTCCATACTAGCTAGAAGCGCAAGTTTAGTAAAAATAGATTTTAAAAAAAAAAAAAAAGTATTTTTGATAAACAGAAAAGATATTATTCTTGAACAAGTGCTTCCTCAATTCAAGCAACTCAAATTCTATTTTTTTAAAAACCTACTAATTACGCATTGCACTAAGGCGTCAAACTTCTATTCACTTTCACTTACATAAATCCTAAAATAAGAAAATACTTAAGTCTTTATTGATTCTCTAATGAAGTCTCTACGTACTCCGAGTCTTCCAAAAATCTTTTCATTCTTCAGCTCCTACTCCGAAGCTTCCATTCCTGCAAAGAACTATTATAGAATGTATGTATTTTCTTCTTTGCTCCAAGATCCTCAGCTTGAACAACTCTTCTTGTCCTGTAACATATATTGTTAGAGATATGAGATATTGGAAAATATGTCTCTAATTTGTCATATATCATAACTACACAAACATTAGAGCATTAGATTCCAAATATAATTAAGTTTGACACTTTGACTTGTGTGATAAAGGGAAAAAATTGCTCCATTGCTTTTCCTTGATAGGTTTATCATTATTATTATTCTTACACCCATAATAAGACAGTTAGATATGGGTCTGCCAATAGTTTCAAGAAATCAGTAATGAAAAAATACTTTGTGAGAAGAACGTGGATGCATGATTCACTTCAACAAAATCAGGTAAAGAATAAGTTACCACCATTCGAAATTTATACACAGATTGTTCAACTAAAAATCTCTTATTTTAGAATTTGGCATTATTTTATTTAATTAGAATTTGGCTGGATCAAGGCTTGTTAAGCTCAAAATAAGTAAGGCCCAAATGGATAGCCATACTTTTAATAAAGACAATCTAATTTTGCTCTTATAACTCTTAAATTATATCCCTTGCTCCTATCTTTTGATGTGGGACTATTTTCTTCTTGTTTCTTTTGCGGCAAATACAAGTTAATTTGTCAGATTAACAAAATTTTGTTAACTAGTGGCATATCATGTAAATATGTGCAAAAGCTTGGCCAATAGTTTTGTACTTTAATTTTTACAAATGTCCAATAACTTTATGCAACTTGTCTTTGACTTTATGTAGCAAATTACACATGTGTCCCTCACTTGATAGATGAAAAGACGATTACACCCCTAGATTAACAAATTTCGTTGATCTAGCAGATCAACTGGGCACAACTCTTTCTTTTGTTAGTTCTTCTTCTACATAAATAATCAATAACAAATATTATGAACGAAATTTCTAACACTCCGCAAGAACGCAACTAGAGTTTTGGAAATTAATTTTTGATCTCGAGTCCTAAATATGAAACAAAGTTAAATGTTAATAATTAATTCATTACAAAAAAAAAAAATGAAAACAAATTATCATACAAAAAACTCGAGCTTGTTCACGAGCTTTGACCGACCCAAGTCTTGAACAGTTCACAAGCAAGTTTGGCTCGTTAACACCCCGCCTAGGCTTAATCTTACAATTTGAGTGTTCCTTACTACTACTTTTAAAACAAAATATGCTTGATAAATTAACGTGTGCAAGACTATGCAACTAACCAAGGCAAATTGAGAATTTGTGAGTGGGCTTTGATTGATGTAGTTGGGATTTGGTGAATTGGTTGTTAAGAAAGGCCTTTTAATGTGTAATGTGTGTTTCTTTAATTTGTTTGGCTAAGATTAGTGGGCTTCAATTCGCAACTTTGCGAAGAGCAGCGTGGGAGCTAGACGGCTCAGGCTCACGTACGGCTGGGACTTGACGAGAGAGCTGGGCTGGATTGGTCCGCATGGTTGTTGCATAAAGTGTGGCATTGAATAACTAATATTTTCAAACGATATTCGAGTTTAAAGTCTAAACACATATTCATAGGCCTATTAGTCATTTACGTATTATACATAGTAGCAAACAAATTTTACATATTATACATAGTAACAAACAATTTTTGTTTTTGGATACCAAAAAAAAATGAAGCCGGGGTAATAGTACTTAATTATGTTTAGTTGTATTATATATACAATGAATAATTTTGAAAAAACAATTTGAATAGAAAGCCATTAGAATAAGTTGTGTGTTAATCAACATCTAGTTAGAGTAATTGCCTTGATTTGTTATCAAGGTGGGTTGTAAATTGTAATACAACTAGCTTTTTGGCCCGTTTAATGCACGGGTTGTTACTTGGGTTAATTATTTTCATATGTAGGAAGATTGTTTCATTTCTAAACTTAAAAGAAAAAAAGAGAGAGGGTAGAATCGTGAAAGAAGATGAATGAATTTAATTAGATATATACACGTGAAGATTGTGGGATATAAAATGACATATTATTTTAAATTATATTTAAAGTCTAGGAGATGAAAAGACAATTTTTATTAAAATTTATATGTTTATGTAATGTGTATTAATTAAAACATTATTTTATTATGGTGGAAATGAAATACTTCATTTTCTTACTTGAATTTGCAAGTTGTATAATGCATAAAGACTTAAACATAAGTATTAAGGGAGATGACATGTGGCATATGAAGTGAATAGTGACTTGTGAATTGTGATGCCATGTGTCATGAAAAATTTGTGGTTTGTGTTTTTAAATACTAATAATAAAGTATAGAGTATAGGTATAAATTTGGATTATGTTTAGTGTTTATTGCATGATTTTTTTTTTGGAGTTTATTACGTGATTTACTCTTTGTTTTCAGAGTTTTGGATAGATTTTTTTTTTTTTTGGGGGGGGGGGTTTCAAAGAGTTTGATAGGGATAGAATATACTACTACCTCCGTTACATATTAGTTGCAACTTGGGAATATTTTATCTCTCACAAATAATACCCAAAATTGCAACTAATATGTAACGGAGGTAGTAGAATTGAAAAAAAAAATATACTAGAATTGATGAGTGCAACAATTTAAATATTTTCACAGTAAATAGTTTGTCTAAATATGTTACTCCGTACCATTTATCTATTTCTTTTAAGAATTAGAGATTGTTTAATCACTTTTGCTTACACAAAAAAACCTAATTATATATTCATCACACCCTAACTATTTTGCTGTATCCTACTTTTCCCATGAAAATTCTCTTCGGCATATGTTAGTAAATGAGAATTGATTATGTCACATGAATTGGATGTAAATTTTATATGAATTTTGTAAGTGGTCTTAAAGTGTTTAGTAACATACTAACATGCTTTTTGTGAGATGTGTGAATTATATTATTATGAAAAGAAGAAAACGGAGTTGGATTTGTGACATATATGATAGGCACAATCTTAAGCTTGGCTTTTTGAGAGGGGTTGCAGAGTTTTTTGAGTTTTGCAAGCAGCTTGCTGAGTGACTCAAATAAAATAGAATGCCTATACCCATATGTAAGAAAAAATATTTCCGATCTCAATGTTGAGACAATCAATTTAAGTTCAAGTGTACAAGAAGAAATTTGGCCTAATTACTTTGATTGGTTATGAAAAAAATCCTAAGTGCAATGACTCAAATCAGACATTATTTATCTATTGATAATGTAGTTGGTAATTATTATTTGGTTTGATGGCTGGTATTTGACCGTTGAAGCAATATCGGTATATCGCGACCAGTCCTGTGGTCGATTTATGCGGCCGATACACGGTCAGTAAATTCAGATAATCAATTATTTTACAGACCTACGGTCAAAAGTTGTTATATCAAGGGACATATTGATCTTTGACAAACTCTTATTAGCAACCGTCATTAAAAAACTAGCGATCGATGTTTGTGTTTTAGCAATTCTTGAATGCAATTGGTAAAAGCACAAAATTCAGTTGTGGCTATAATTGTTAGAGTTCTAAGGTTACAACCAAGGTATAAAAAGAGAAAATAAAGTGACAAAAGAGTATGAAAAAACTTGGGGGTATGTATGTGAAGATAACCGATAGAATTATCCTTTTTGATTTTTCCTTTAACTTTTGTTGAATACCTCAAATTAAATGTCCTCTTATGATACATTTTACTCACTGGATCTTGAGCAATTGGTAATTATTTGAAATTATATGATCATTATATAAACTTATCAATTTTTTTTACAAGAACTTATCAAAGTTATATTGCACCTTATTCGAAATTGTTTTAGCTGTATATTCCTAAACCGACACCTCTCACAAGTTTAGCTAGTCCAAGGGGAAGGGGAGGGGGGGGGGGGGGGAATAGATATTTATCAAATAGAATGTGTTTTGGATGTGTAATTTCTTCATGTTGTAATATTAATAGGATGCGCGAGAATTTCTAATTAAGTCCTTAAATTAGAATGATTTCCATGATATTACATAAAACTACCCTAAGTACTTGAAATAATCTCCCTTTTAATCTTATTTCTTGTCCACATCATATATTAACAATCTACGAAGTATTTTTAAATTATTATTGGCATTCTTATTTAATGAACTACTTTATATCTAATTATAAGTTTTTAAAGCAACAAAATAATGACAATATTCAAAGTTGCATTTTGGTATATATCCTTCATTATTACAAGAAAAACATGGATAATATGTTGAGAATTTTGTTAAAATATGGCATAATAATTGTTTAAAAAAAAATGGCATAATATTTGAGGAATTTACAACTCTTAATTTTTAAAAGCATTTTGGATGAAAATCGTTTTTAATTTTTCACCGGTAAAAAAATTTATTTACAGTATACTTAAATTATCATCAAATATATGTTTTGTTCCTAAAAAAAGTTATATTGGCAATTCCATCCATCATTTATTTGATATTCTATTTTCCCTATTTTTTCTTAAGTGAAAATGAGTAAAAATAATTTTCTCCCTCCATTTTTATAATTCAAAATAGTAAAAAAATACAAGTGTAATTTTTCTTCTCTTTTTCTTCCTCTACATATCTCCTCACTAATAGCAGTCAGTTTCAGGTGATGAGGGTTCAACATTCTACTACAGCTGCAACATTTCTCTATTAGGGTTAGGGTTTTTCGCAAAAATGGACACTCCAGAATCTAAATCTACTCCTGCTAACACCCGCAAAATCAAATTAATCAATCCTTCTCCATCAGATTCTTCTGCTTTTCAAGTATCAATCTCTTTCTCCTACTAATTTTCTATCTAATTTAATGTTTTGATTTTGGTAATTTCAGTTTAAATTTGATTTTTAAGTTCATTTGAAGTAATCAAATGCTAGATCTTTTAGTTTTTGCACAAAAATCCACTGCCAATTTTATGTAGTTTTTGCTTTCATCGGCTAATCTACTTCCATTTTGTTGTTAATTGGGGTAATCATCTACTTGTATTCAGCAAATTGAGGTTGAAATTGATGATTTTGGTGCAAATGTGGGTAGGGTTTGAAGTGGGTTTGACGGATGTCTCAATGATAATGAGTATTCTAGTCCTTGACCCTTCAATTGCATCCCCTTCTCCAAGTTTCCTGCAGTCACAAATCCAATGTCCCCGTTCCCGTCTCCGAGTGTTATATGATGTAGCATCAAATTTGTAGGTGTTTTCTTATAGACCATTGGGCATTAGCTGAAAATGTTGCAGATTGATATCCATACTATACCATGATTATGTTTTACACCTCACACACACAAAAATGTTGTACACAATTGGGACTTAGGATGGAATTTGTTAAAGTGTATGGTCTATTGATTCTTCATGTTATAATTAGTGGGGTTGTGCTCTCAGTTTAGTGTGTAGCTTGTTGGGATTAATGTCCGTTTGATTTCTCTCGGATGGAAGATTTCTTTCACCCAATAGTCCATCCTTCACAAGCAAAAGGTTGGGGGTAATGTTCTTTCAAAATGCCGGATGTGTTTGTTGATCACATTTTAGAATCAAGGGTCCATTGTTCTCATTTTAGGTGTGCAAACCTGTTCAAAACCCATAAGTCCAACCTTCATGAGGAAAAGACCGGGGGGGGGGGTAATTTTCTTTCAAATGTCAGATGTGTTTATTGATCATATAGTAGAATCAGGGTCCATTGCTCTCATTTTTGGTGTTCAGTACTGCAAACCTGTTCAATCAGGTTCTAAGGATGTTCCTTAAAATACATAGGGTTAGGAATATAGTTGGTATTAGACCAATGATTAGTGACGGTTGCACTATTTTTCTTATGTCGTTATACTCATTTCTTATACCCTCATAAAATCAACTTAGTCATGTAGGAATCACGAGCCATGTGGCCCACATTGAAGTATCATTTTGACTTGTAATTCGGGTTCATTCTAATCTGGTTCACTAAACCATGGTCATTTGGAGTGAGTTGATACTTGGGAGTCAGGAAATTTGTGACTTTGTGAGGCATCCATGGACTTCTGTGTTTGTGAAGATATATGTATTTTTCCGAGGGGTTATGGTTGGCATTTTCTTTCATGCACCTTAGTATTGACTGATGATGAAAGACTACTTAGTTCTTTCTGCCTTTGCACACCCTAAGCATTTATGTTAAATCCTTCTAAGCACTTTGAAGATAGAAGAGCCAGATCACCCACTTTAAAGCATTTGGTTTCAATTTGAGTTTACAATAAACACAAAGATCAAATTGGGAGTTTGGGACTTATTTGAGACTAAGGGTGCACGTGAGAGTTTCAAAGAAAATGTTTTCTTTCATATGGATGGATAGTCTCTTGTGGAATTTTTGCTGTTATATACATGCTTCCAAGTCTAGCCTGTTCTTCTTAAACTCCTGTAAAAAGAAAGCACCAGAATACTTATTATCTCCATGCTTATTGTTTGGACTTGTGGGCGTAAGGAAATTAAGTTGGGAATAGCTTGTGACCGACATTAACTTTTAACATTCAAATGTCATCCGACTATAATGTCTAATTTGCAATAAATTCTATTCTGCAGGATTCACCTGTATTCAACTACTTAAGCAACCTATCTCCCATACAGCCTGTCAAAGGTGGACCTGTTGCCCAAGGATTCCCTGGGCTAGCTTCACCTCCACTTGTATTTACATCACCGCGCTTTAATTCACTAACAAATTTATTCAACAGGCATGTAACCATGTTTTTTTGCTGATAAACTTCCTTAAATTTCTTTTTAGCGACTATATATTGCTTCAGAAAGTAAGTGAGATTTTGATTGCCTTCAGGAAGCTACAATCTTCTGGGCCTAATTCAGAATGTTCACAAGATCATGATCATGATCATGACAACTGTCACAAAAATGGAAGGGATCTGGGTGGTTCTGTTAAAATAGAACCTGAATTTCATAATCGTTTGGCTTATGGTGATCAAAAGAATTGCAACACTGAAAAGTTAGCTCCGGATGCTCATTGCAGTCCATCTGGTTGCCTTGATGAATTCTTAACCGACCCTGGCAATTGTGCAAATTCTTCACAAAAATTACAATCTGACAATGCCCAACCTTCTCTAGAAAGTGGTTGTTTGGAGAAAATAGATGTTGGAAATGGCAAAGCTCTGGGCCTGAATGGTTCTGCATTGCAAAAGGGTAAAAGAATTTCACAAGCAAAGTCCAGAATCAGTGTTAGACTGGTGAAAAATGAACCACGGCATGTAATTTCATCTTCTGAATGTTCGGGTGCCTCATCCAGTTTGTTGACAGATCATACATCCGAAAAATGTCAAACTGGAGATTCTTTCAATGAGGTGATTATAGATACACACCCTCCCCCAGTACCCCCGCTTATTTTTGAAGGTCTATTTGTTTCCTCCTCAAACTCTCAATATGTCTATCCTCACTCCGATTTGATTTTCAAAGTTTACGTCTCAGAATACATTATTTAAGTTTTTCCTAAGTCTTTCTCCTTAATTGCACAGTTTAAAGGCAAAAGTTTTTTGAGATCAATGCATGTGAGTGTTGTGGAGTGTTCTCTCACGTCATTAAGTCAGTTGATGTTCATATTCTATTTCCTTTGTGAAAATAACTATACCTTTCTACAACTTTCTTAACCCTAATGCAGGCCAGTCATTTCGAACGTGGCACTCTCAGACGTTGTCTTTTTGATGAGAGTCAAAGGATAAATTCTGTTGATGGACCTGGTTTTTGGAACCCCATTTCTAGTGCCCAGATTCAAGAATCAGTTAATATGTCCACTGGGAAATTAGGGAGTGAGCAAATGAACAACTTCTCTAAACCTGCTGTTGACACTTGTGTTTCTTCAGTTACTGATAGTCATGCTGTTGCCGTCTCCAAGCCACTAGGTATAGGGTTGCATCTGAACAGTGTAGTCTACCCCAGATCAACGGATAGTGCATTTACTAATCAGCAGTCATCTGTGATGAGAGTGGAAAGGAAAAAATTGCTATTTCTCACAAGCAATCAATCAGATGGAAAGGTCGATGCCTCTAATGTAACTGGGAAAGTTTTAATTAGCTCTGAGGAGATAGATCGACATCAGGCCTGCTCACTACCGTCGTCTGACAACACCACAGCTTCAGAAGCTATCGAACAATCTAACAATGCCATTGAGACAAAGCTACATGCTGCTTCTACAATTATAAATGAAAAGATTACATTGAGTTCAGATCTTGTGGAAAATTTTGAGTCTAGTCTTGGAAGCCCAAATACGAAGAGGCAAGCATTAAATCTCTGTCTTACAAGTCAATTGTAAATAAATCTTTTTGCTTGGATTCTGACATTGTTCCTCCAGGAAAAAGACCTCAAGCTCTACGGATGATGACACAACCAAGCGATGTAATTGCAGAAAGACCAAATGTTTAAAACTGTAGGTGTTTTTGCCCCTTTGCTGTACTTAATTCAGTTGGTGATGCATTGTACTCACTGTTGCCTGTATGATTTTGATGGTTTGATTGCAGCTATTGTGATTGTTTTGCTGCGGGATTTTACTGTGGTGAATCATGTGCCTGCGTAGGATGCTTTAATCGACCTGAATATGAAGATACAGTTCTAGAGACAAGACAACAAATTGAATCCAGAAATCCACTCGCTTTTGCTCCAAAAGTTTTGCAGACTGTCACAGCTTCTCCTACCAGCAGCAAGGTACCATTGCTTATATATGCCCTATATCATGAATGTATTTTGGAAGAGTTGTTACTTATCTGTTTTCAATATCGGCAGGTTGTCAGCAATCTGTCAACTCCATCCTCGGCAAGGCATAAAAGAGGATGCAATTGCAAAAAATCTATGTGTCTTAAGAAATATTGCGAGTGCTATCAGGTTTTTTACCACCAAACAGTGATGGTTCCTTACTTTGTTGTATTATTATTATTATTTATTTTTTCATATAGTATATGGCTTTGTGCTACATACCTATGTCTTTTGCTGATCTTGTAACACTAACAGGCTAATGTCGGATGCTCTGAAGGATGCCGTTGTGAAGGATGTAAAAATATATATGGAATAAGAGAAGGTAAATTATATTTGAGAAGTTTTTATTGCCCTTTGTGTGTGTGGGTGTGTGTATGGGCATGGGTGTGGGTGTGGGTATGTCTATGGGCATGGGCCTGGGCGTAAATGTGGGTGTGAGTTTAACTGTTTAAGGCAGATAGAATGGCAAACTGATCTTACCTTTTTTTTTCCCCATTATTGGTTCCATTATAGTATGATGCTTTAGAGCACAGTAGATAGTTTTATTGCTACTAACATGTATGTTTGTCAAACCTTAATCTATTTGTTGTCATGTAAATGGTAATTGGTAACACACGTGCTAAATGAAGAGCTGAAAAGGATGTAGAAATGGTGATCAGCTATATCCCTAGTTTATGCCAAACTCTTTTCAATTTGTTAATCTGCTTTTAAACAGTACAAGGAGTCATTTTTCATGAGAGTCTGTAGTTTATCAGCTTATATTTGAGCAAGCTACTAGGCCAACGAGTCAATTCCACTTTTCTGCGACTAATTATTGCACTTAATTTTGGTGAGATCTATCCACACAACTATATCTCTTCATACACAACTGTCTGATCTGGATTGACTTTCTTTAGTCTTGGACAACTATACTAGCAACTTTTATGTAGCTCAGATCCCTTTTGAAATAATACTCTCTTGAGCAACTTGTGGTGCTTGATCTGATATTCTAATGCCTCTTGTGCTAGTGCTGGTGTATAGACTTTGTATTCATGTACCTTTCCTTCACTTTCTTTTACCAAGCAATTGAATTTTTACTCTGTTGCTGTGATTGTTGTTGTTGTATTCCGTACTATGATAAATTGTCACTCTGGTCTACTCCACAATATTCAAGATCTTCCTTTCTCTTTCTCATTTTTTGGTTGGGTCTCAAGTTTTTTGATTATCCTAGGGATGGCTCTATATCCTTCATAACAGACCAAACAAATCCAATCGAAAGAATATTAAAAATTCTCATTACTATGCCAAACATAGCAAGATGATATTTCCGTAGAGTTTTATGTATATTCATTATGTTGAAACTTGAAAATCAACTCATCACATCCTTGACCCATATGCAAGGGCTGAGTAAATGATTCAAGTAGATTGAAGATTGGATTGCTCACTGCTTAGTCCTTGAGCTGCGACAATCATGTCATGCTGCATTATAAAATAGCCTGGCCAAGTGGTAGCTAAATTTGATTAGCGCCTGGTTGCTATAAAGAAGTAAAGAACTACTTTGCTCTTCAGTATTGAATCTAAAGAGGATTGGTTTTTGGTTATGCTTATTAATTACTATCTTAAAGCTGAGTGGAGCATTTATATATATCTAATTTTTTGCCACATCTAACGATCTAATATAGGTTGTGTATTTATGGTAAGGACAATGAAGCTAAGATTGTAAATTAGGCTCGGTTATATAGAAAATCTTCTAGGGGTGCAGTGCATAGTCTTGTACTCTTGTGTAGATGCTATGTTGGCATAAAACCAGTAACAATTATAGTGGAAATTTTCTTCTGATAATTACCATGGAGAGCCTACTGATTTACAATAAAGTTTAACCAAATGAAGAGGCTATTTTACATGGTTCAATAGGAGCAAGAATTTGACTAAATTGTGAACACAAAAGGAATCAGTAACAGAGAAGAACCATAAATCATTAATGAATGCATCTGAACCATAAATTTAAGGAATATCATATACTTGTATTTGATCTGGTCTGACCTGCAAAAGCTGGTTTATCAGTACTGAAGTAAAAAATTAAGGAATAGTGTTCATCCCTTGATAAATATTGTCATCCTGCATATGTGCAATGTTAGAATAATGAAGAATCAATATTGTCTTTTATTCTC
Source organism: Chenopodium quinoa (assembly GCF_001683475.1). NCBI lineage: Eukaryota > Viridiplantae > Streptophyta > Magnoliopsida > Caryophyllales > Amaranthaceae > Chenopodium > Chenopodium quinoa. The sequence continues at coordinate 2,107,216 of NW_018742720.1, read as the reverse complement.
ATCAGCTATTGAGGGCCTTGGGGCTACCTACTGTTTCAGTTGCTGACAAACTGATAAAATATTGCATAGACCTGGTTTATTCCTAATTTGAATTATACTATTTTGTACAAGTAAGCTGCTATGTTAAATTTTGTTGACAGGAGCTTGTCTGTTCTCCTATAGCTTTTAGGATTTTTGTAAATAGTATATTGGAGCAAACAGAGTTGTTCATAAGCTAAATACTCGTAATAGATTTGACTAGCTAATCTACTTTTAGAGGTGTTTGTTATGAATTAGATTGAAGAGTAGGATGGGGTCAGTATGCTATTTTTCAATATGCTATGGAAGGAGCATATTGAAATGAACAACAAACCATTTGATTACCAATTATTTACCTATTTTAGATTAAATTGTTTTATTTATTTATCTATTTCTTTGTTGTTGTCAATATATGCATCCAAAAAGCTTACAGAAAACTCCTAACTAGTAATTTATCAAATGCTTGTTAGAGAATCTGCTATTTAATCGGTCAAACATGCTAAAACAACTTGGGACTTATTGCTGGTTGCCAAATGATACCATAACCATAATCTGCTCATGATGTTAGTGTTGGTTGATATCAATGGTATACTTTGTAGAGTTTCTACAACAAACTCCCTCTTAATTTGCTTTTTTATCATAGTTATTTAATGTGTTTTTGCTACGCTTCAATCTCTTAGCAAGACCTTAACCTGGACTTATTACCTATGTTAGTGGGGCCAAATTGTATACTTTTTACATCAAATTGTCTCATCTATGCCTTCTTTTATAGCTTCTTGTTTTAAATAGACTTGGTGCAAACATAGAATTTATCATTAGCTTAGTTGCATCCTGCTTAATGTACACAACTTGCAGTTATTGAGGGCATTAAAAGAAAGTTACTGATTGCATGGATTGTGTTGAAGTTATGTTGCCTTGTCATTGAGCTTATCTGCTCAATATTAATAATGATGCTTTCCTTTTGCAGATTATAATATTGCCAGAGAAATTATGCTTAAGAGAGCATCTGTTGAAATGTCAGAAGGAACAATGACTGTCAATAATAGTTTTGTCAGCAGTAGGGTGCACAGTTCTCCTAACCTGACACCAATTACACCAGCATTGCAGTGCTCAGAGTAAGATTATATCTGCCTTAAGTCTTTGGTCCTTGTATCTTTGAAGTTTCATTTCACTAACTGCATGGTCTTTATTTGATGCAGCCAGAAAAAGAATGCTCTCAAATCTCGGCTACCCTTCAGGAAATTTTTGCACCCTCCAGAATCTCATACTGATACGTTGACATCTGAAGAAAACCCAGCTTCTCCATCAAATTCACAGAACCATGGTGAGCTGTTAGAAAAAAATAAATGTACGGATGTAGGTGTTCATGATGCAGAGAAAGGCCCGGAGAACACAGAAGACAGATTAGTACTTGCAGGTGATGATGAGTCCGTAAATGCACATTGTTCGTCCCAATTGGCAAAACCTGATGTAAAAAATAGCATCTTGAGAAATATATCACAGCCTGAGTCTTTTGCTGAAAGTGGTCCTCTGGCACCAAGTAGTTCTCTTCGATGGCGAAGCTCACCCATTACTCCAATCACACAGTTGGCCACTTCTGAACTCAAAGAATTTGGTACAGGTAGCAAACAATCTGACATATTTGAAGATGACACCCCTGAGATACTGAAGCAGTCACCTACCCCCATTAAATCTGTAAAACTGAGCTCCCCTAATAAGAAGCGGATCTCTCCCCCTCACAATCATATTAATTCCTCAGAAGCCGTAAAATGTAGCCGCAAATTTGTACTGCGTGCTGTGCCTTCATTTCCTCCGCTTACTCCGTATTCTAAAAACAGCAACCTTGACAACAGAGGTTAAACATTTTATTTAGATACCAGATTCATACTTATTCACATGCAGTTTGAGGTGAGTGAATCAAATTTTTTTTTTTTCCATTGAACATATTTGGAGTTTATTGTCAATAGATTCAGGTGAGCTATGTCATTCTCTAATGATTTTTATGTGATTCTCCAGGCATCATTTGGTTTCGTGTATCACAGCTTGCACCAATGAGTGCAAAGGTTGGTCTTCTGAACTCTGGATCTAGATGTGAAAAAAATATTTGTTGTTTGAGATCAACTATCTGGGTCTTCTGCTGACAAGCTGCATCATGATATTATGAACTCCAACTGGTCGCATACACCGTAATCTGAATCATAATCTGCTTGTATTTGCCGAGATCTCAAGATGTAACCTCCTTTCAGTTTTCCTTCTCTTTGCTCCTAGGGGTATTATTCTTTTTCCCTCTAATTGAATATTTATAGGGGTTTTAAGAAAGCGAGTAAATAAATTTGACAAGTACACAAATTGATAAACTGTCACAAGATGCTCTACAGTTGTAATTCAGAAATTTTGAATTATTTCAACCATTGTAAAATGGAACATCTATCTATAATTTGTGGAAGCCTTTTTCCTATCTCAATTTTGGTGACTCAAAATGAGCTTGGCCATCTATCCATCAGCCATCTCAGAAAAACTGAGTTCTATAAGAAAGCATAAAAGATTTGGGTACAGAACTTCTAAGAGTTTAGCTAATTGCCTAATATCAGTACCACCTTTGTGGCTAACTAAGAAGGGCCGAAATATCAGTACCGCCTTTGTGGCTAACTAAAGGTTGGTTTACTAAGGGTACGTAGGACATTTTGCCCCGTCTTAGTTTCATAAATAATTTGGTAAATAGACATATTAAATTTGCAAGTCCTCAAGTACCAGATTGATTGACATTTTGCTTCTGCTACAATAAGCAGACTGCGGATTAAGGTCAAGGGAGATTTTGGTATTTCAATCTATAACAAGCTCGATTTCTCATCATACATATTCAAGACACAAGTAAGTTCTACATCGGATTTATTGATCAACTCAGTACAGAAAAGAGTAAATTTTCTCATCATATGGTAGAAAATATCAATAGTCCAAGGATTATGAAGAGAGAACATCATGTAATATATTTCATATGCGAATAATATTTTTCAAGATACAAGGATTATACCATGTTTTTCATTATATACTATAAATATGTTTCCTTATTGCCATCTATTAGTAGCATTTCAACATATAGCTAGCTAGCTTTGCTCTTGATAAGGTACTTTGCCTTTTAGTTTACTTCCATATCACTGCGTATAACGGTTCTACGAATCTGAAGGGGTCCCTTCAAGCTCCAACACTGTGGTTAGCCATTTGCAGACTTCTTCAGTTTCTTCAGGGATGGTGTAATGACCTAGCCTGTTTAATAAAAATCAACATGGTAAGACCAAATCTCAAGGAAGTTCATCTTTTAGTAAGTGTTGTAGCTAATACAAGGATCATGTACCCATCATAGCTCCTGAAAGTAATATTCTGGAATCCAAGTGAAGTAAGGGTTTCCACAGCTTTCTCTCCATGATCGTGCGCAACCACTTCATCAGCTGAAACACAAAGATTAGACGAAGAGTTACTATGGCTCCTTGATGAAAAGTAAGGCTTAATGTCCTAGATGTATGCCAGTATGCCATTTCAATCTTTACTTGTAAAAAGGGTGTTTTGTACTTAGATTCATAGTGTTAGGTATTTAGAATATTTCTAAGATAAATTGAGATAAAGAGACGCGAATACTTCATGAAGGGAAGTGGCACTAATTGTACTTTGTAAATGAGTGATATGAACTATACTCCTTGTATTTTACAACAATAGGATATAAAGGGTAGCCCAAGTGATATGCAAATTGCAATCATTATTTATGGAAATAAATATTAGATTTAGCTTTGTGTTACCCTTCAATTTTCAACTAGCATTAAAAAAAAAAAAAATAAATAAATAAATAAATAAAAAAAGAGAAAAATTGAAACACAGAGTCATCTTAAACTTGAAGTGTAGAAGAAATAGGTGCAAAATAAGACATCATCATAAATTATTTTAGTATGAACTATGGAAAAGTCATGAATTATGAAGGGTATCTTACGATAAAAATAGTACAAAAATTGAATCAAAAGTTAACCTAGTGATTAGCAATTATTATGTATGGGAATAAATTCTTAAATTAGCTTCGTGTCACATAGATTCAAAGTTCAATTGGCATCATCCAAAAAAGGGAGCAAGAAAATGAAACAAAAAGGAGTCTTTAAAGTTCAAAGACTAGTAGAATTAGATGCAAGAGAAAAGATAACATCACGAGCCGTGACAAGCAAATAACACAATAAGAAAGAAATGGGAATACCTGATCCATGGCAGAGTAAAATGGGCAATGACGCTGCACGCTGCTGAGCTTCTTGAGACTCTTCCATCCATGTTTTCAATGAACTGAGAAATTAAAACTATGATTAAGCACAAGGATTCTAATGTAGAAAGATTCCACTTTGTAAAAATGCAACTTGATAAACAAAATGTATTGAGTTCCATATCAATAAAGTACATAAACCTTGAACATGGCAGCCATCCACTTAGTCCAACAACTACACTGAGATAGATAGGATAGGGGTTTCCATTCCTGTATCGCCCTAACACTTGGCATATCATAGAATACAGAGAGATTGCAGCACCTACGTTGAAACCTCCAATACCAAGCTTGACTGCAGTAGTAGTTCAAAGATTAATACCAATTCATAGAAGAGAAGTGCTTTGACAAGTTGATGAAGTTTATGAGCTTGATTGGTATTTATATTTTCTTCAGTAGGGAAACATAACATAAAAAGGTGGAGCGTAAGATCTCATTTATCACCTTTAGATAAGTGTTGCACTAATTAAAATAATAATTAGGCTAAAAAACTATTGGCAATTAGTAGCAAGTTTCACCGCTAATCTTGTACGATAACTAGGTATATACAGGTAAAATGCACTAATAGCAGGTCCAGAACAGATAAACGAAAGCTAGATTATGATAATGTGGGTGAGACATGTTGACAGTTAAAGAAAATGGAATATGAAGAGCAACGATTTTTGTAATATGAAAAAAAAAGTTCTCTTTTCAGCAAGTAATAAATGGAAATTGATTGGACAAAGTAAAAGTCAGGAAGCGTTTATATTCAGAAAACATACAAAATACGAGGGGGGAAATAGGAAACCAAAGATAAGTATGAGAAATATAACGTAAACAGAAAGTAGGAATCTGTCAAAAGTTTTTCAACAAGTTATAAAGAAATATGTTTAAATGACAAGAGAGGGATATTGCTCATGTATAAAACGAGCTAGAGCCAAAATTATATTGCCTTTAAGCTATCATGTAACACTGAAATCCAAAAACACATACTGTCAGAGGGTTCACTGGACAGAAGGTTGGCGATGTGTGCTGCTGAAGCATCTAAACCTTCCAAATCATCTGGAGCACTTTGCGACATATCTTCCACATCAAACCCTGCCATTTTCATACCAAGACTTCTAAAGTAAATATACACACACTAGAAATCTGTAGATACCAAAACATAAGTTTAAGAGCCAGTAGTGACTAAGAAATGATAGCCACAGTACTCACAAGAAGTGCATGGAAATCCCCCAAGAAGTGCAACTGGGCGAGTAGGAGCAGTTGGACAAATCCACTTAATCTGCATGGTTATCATACTATAAAATCTGAGCTCACAAATAGTATAAGAAAAATGCAAATGGAAGTCTTTGCTATCTGAATACACAAATTTTCTGAGAAAAATCTGCCCAAACTTACATTTGGAAGGGGAAGGGTCTCGAAGAGCTGAGACCAGCTGCAGCATTAGAATATCAGCGTTAGTTTTTGTATGAAATTAAGAATCCAGCCTACTTAGATGGAGAAGCACTCTAAGGACTTCAAAGTTAACAATATTGAAAAAGAAAACATAAAATAACCAAGAAACACATTTGGACCACTTTAAAACTACAGAAGGTCCATCAAATAATACTCTCTTAAGCACGGTATGTGCCTTTCCAAGAGCAGTAGAATATTTTGTTTACATATAAAGACAACCAAAAATGAAATAGAATATAGCCTTCTCTGTTTTGCTCATGCTGTGAGTGAATAATGTTAAAATTGGACAAACATACATGTTCAGAGGACCTTGCAAGATAGTGTTTCTGCGGTCCCCTATATGCCAGGTTTTAACAATATGACTCACCAACACTTTTGAGTTTGACTTCAGGAAGGAATTATTCTCAAAGGAGTTCAAAACAAGAAGGGGATGAGAAGGTTTCTTAAAAAGCACGGAACAAATTAGCAGCTAGCGCGCATGATTAACACACCGTATTTTTTGTTACCAAACATATTCCTGCCTTTTTCTTATTAGGTATAGGTCAGCATAACACATACTTATCCTAGTGGATTTACGATATCTACACTTTATGCTCTAAAGCATATGCGTGTATGATCAATCAGAAAAATATACTCCCAAAACAACCTAGTCCATGCAAATCAGGTTTTCCTGGACAAAGTTTGATTAGTAACAATTACAGAATGAGAACTTATCATTGCTGTCAGCCTATCAAGGATTTAACTTAAGAATGGGCAAGAATATTGAAGCAAAAAGCAAAACGCTAGAATGCCTTTCATTGAACGGTTTACTGAAGTTACTACCTCAAGCCTTTGTCACCCATTCCATGCAACCAAACTAAAGTAGCCTGGTGTTTCCCTTTAGGCCTGACAACATGAGTTCCTCCAAATTCCAAATTCGTTGTCATAGGAGTAGCCTCTTCAATGTCCTCACTACCTGAAACAATAACAGGGAATTTCAACAACGAAAAGTAATTTTTCCTCATTGACTTCATTCCAATAAATTCTAGTTTCAATCCTAATATCCCACTTCCAATATGAATGACCAAGATAAGTTTCCGTTAGGACAATAACTAGGAAACAAATCCCTTATAATAAATTACTTCAAAAAGGTTCAATTCTTCTACTTCCCAAACCAGGTAATCAACCCCCCTCTTTATTCTTTCCTTAAATGTACAACTTTCTTACACTTTCCAATTATTCTTAGGACATATAACTAATTCAAATGCTAAAAAACTTTCTATTGACCACCCTACTACAAAAACTACATTGCCAAAGCCGTAATCCTAAAAGAATGGATTCGTCTATTCTATTAACTACCTGAACCGCGAAATTCATCACCACATGGATTCATCTTTGCTTAACCACTCAACCACAATGACAAAGTTCAAGCCTGGCTATTCCTATTTATACAAACAAATGGGGGCAAAATGGAAATAAACCCAAGAATCTGAATCACCTCTAGCAAACTTTCAACATCATAGACCATGATAATACACACACTCACCGACCTTGAACTCAGAAAATATCCTAAATTAATAAACTAATTAGAAAGATAAAAAGCACTAATTAAGGTCTAAGTATTAATTACAAGAGAGATGAATTTTCTGGAGGCTAAAAGAAGAGATGATGAAAAGTTTTTTTCTAAAAAAAAAACCCAAAAAAGTAGAACTCCTTTTTTGAAAAGAGAATCCACAAACAAATCAAAAATTTGACCTAGCCACCCAACCAAACATGGTCTTAGTTTTTGCACATTATATATAGAATCCATGCTTGTATTATAGCTGGTAAAGCATTACCAACCCAAAAAAATCAAACAACAACTTTTCAATAAAAATAACAAATTTTCATAAACTTTTAACAACTAAAAACTTATAATTTTTGTTATGCAATAAAAAGCTCTTCAATTCTGGGTTTTTTCCACCATAATTTTTTGTACATATCCATCATAATGGTTGAATAAATGAATACCCATAAATTAAATTCCAGAAATTCAAATATTCCAAGTAAAAATGCAATAAACATAGCTAAAAATGAAGTGGGATTTTCATACTATCAACTAACAATGTAAATGATATTATCTCTGATTAAAAGTTTCTGGGTACTAACCTGGAATTTGGGTGTATGATTAAAGGGAAATTTCAAAGCATAGGTACTTTTGTTTTCTCTTTACAATCAAAAATAAAAAATTTACAGTATTTGAATTTGATTTCTCAAAAAATAATATTAAAAAAAATAGAAAGCAGAGTGTTGATTCTCTCTCCTCCAGGCATAATGCTTCTACTGTTCATAGTTTCGTCCACCGGGAGAGACCAGGCGAGAGCAGCAGATTGCCCTACCACACGTGTGCACTACTGCACTCTGCTACATCCTTAGAATAATTGTTTCCAAGTTTGGCTCAACCCACCACGGTGCATGGTTCGTGTACAAATGTGATATGGTCACTTTAACACATTCTACTCGCGTTTAAAATTAGGCCAATTGACCAGATTGGTAAATAAAAAAGATTTCTAGCGACAATTTGGTAAAAAAACTTACTCCGGCGACAGTTTGGTAAAAAAAGCTAACAATGTGCGACAATTTGGTAAAAATAATAAACTCCGGTGACATTTTGACCAAAAAATCTATTTTTTTCCTGACAAATTCTTTAAAAATCCTATTAATTTGTTTTTGTGTTCTTAAATTTATTTTTTCCATTTAAAATATTGAATTTACATGTCATCCCTTTTTATTTCCAACCCCTTTTTTAAAAAAAAATCGTTAATAAGGGGTATGAAACTTAAGTGAATATTGATACTTAACGTTTTATTTTCTTCAAATTGTTATTTCCGTAAAAAAGGGTTGGTAAAATAACAAGAAAAACGACTATATTAAGAATTCGCGAGTAATTTATCGAAATTTTTTGTATTTTTTGGGTTAAGTGTCGCCTGAGATTATTTTATTTACCAAATTGTCGCTTAAGGTTAGTTTTTTTACCAATTTGTCGCCAGAGTAAGTTTTTTTACCAAATTGTCGTTAAGGGTCTTTTTTATTTACCAATCTGGTCAATTAACCTTTAAAATTATTTACAATGATTTAACATAAAGTGAGTAAAAAGTAATTTGAAATAGAGGTACGAGTAGCAGTATTAGTAATGTTACGGTTTACTTATTATATTGAGTTATTGACATATAAATTGTACTCCATCTACCACCCCCCCCCCCTTTTGTCCCATTGCTATTTTTTTTGTCAAACTTTGAAAACTTTGACCATAAATTACTGTTTATATATAAACTATAATATATCGTAAGGGTCTTGTTAAATTCGTTTCATTGTATATTTTACTAATATCACATTTTTATAATTTTTACGTGTACGAAAATAAATAAATAGACGTTTTAAAACATGTCTTGAAGACCGTGCATAGTCAAATGAAGTAAAAAAAAATAGTAATAGAGGGAGTAGTACTTTGTGCTGCTTATTATAATGCTTGTGTTATTATCCAAGCTCTAGTGGATTCCAGCCATGTTAATTTAATGCTAAAATATAATTCATGCATAATTTTGGGTTAAGATAGAATAATTACCCATTGTTTTATTGCATTACTTGTTGCAAATTTTGGTAGCTTGGTAAATTATCTAGTACTAGCTGTGTTAACTTTAATAATATTTATTAATCTATATATTTTTTTAATCTATATATCAAATGCATTGTTATTAACCTTACTCATAGAATCAGTCAATGATTTGATTTGTTAACCCACTTAACAGTGATATACTGTACATAAGAATCTGTTCTACCTTATCTAGTAAAATTCCCCTACCAATTACCAAACCCATGTAATATGGCCCATATGGAGTAGTGACAAACCTAGCACATTGGTGGACTAACTATCCAGCCAAAAATGTGATTTTATTTTTTCTAATTTTAGAGCAATTTTGGTTATCTAAACATTGATGGATAATTCATAGCAAGGTTAAATATAAATTTTTTGCTTGAATATTGAGATATGCATGAAATACATGCATTAACAAAAGGATTTGTGTTGTTGATATTTACATGGTCATTTTAAACATTTTTGTAATTAAATTTCGGCTTTTAGACTGTGATCATTACAACATTACATGCACGAAACTATTTTAACAAAATATATTTATTCCTGGTTTGGAGGGACCCATAAAAAGTAAATGATAAAAACAGAAACCAATCTTGAGTTTTGTATACAACTCCGAGTCCAACAATAATATCTTAAAATACACTTTGTTTACCGATACAGAAAAATGTAATTTAATGTTCAAAATGCTTTTGTTGCTTTGAAAATACATTATCACATGTTCAAGGTCTAACATATACTTGTATTGTATAATTGTAAAAGTATTCCCTAAAATGTCATTTTGTACTTCTACATCATACATTATTATTATTCATCGTAGTCAAGCCATACAGTTTCCATATTTTTCACAATAAATTAAATTACTCTAACACTAATTCTTGCCTCTCTTTAATTATGGGCTGTCCTTTATTTCTGCTGACCTCTTATAAAGCAATTGTTATATACTAAGTTATCTGATCTTGGATGATTTGATAAGTTCATATTTTTAGGGTTCTATGTTAAACTCACATATTAATTCTTCCATATTTGTTCTCATTGACTGAACTCAGTTGAACTGAACTGAACTGAATTGAGCTGAACTGAACTAAACTGAATTGAACAGAGCTGAACTGAACTGAAATGAATATTTTATAAGAGAAGGAAATTAGGAGCTGAGCTGAGCTGAACTGAACTGAACTGAACTGAACTGAACTAAGCTGAACTGAACTGAACTGAATTTTAACGTAAGAGAATAGACCCTAAGAGAAGATGGGCACTTATAATTATAAGTAGTTGTTGTCAATTATTAAGGATGGAATCTATAAATTTATAATCATTCGGGATTTTTTTTTTAAAAATTCTTTATCGATGGGTACAACCAGCTCAGATCGACTTATTTAATAATCGGTGAATATGACAACTTTACATAAAGATCTAAGATCATTATATCCTTAATGGGAACTCATCTTTTACTAAAAATAAACAAAACAAAATATATCTATCATCATCATAAGGTCAATTTATAGTATTTAATTATCTAAAAGTTGGGTTTTGAAAAGAAATTAAAAATGATTACCACAACCTACAATTTCATAGTCCATTTATGAGTATTATGACAAAAAATTATCCTTACAAATTAAATATAATATGAAGAAGATGCTCACTTTTATATACATCATAAAGCAACCAATATTAATCAAGTCTACGTGCACAAAATTTATCCTTACAAATTATATGTCAACTCCTTTTAATTTGGATTAATACTTTAGATTATCAATCTAAACATGTCAACCCTTTTATACCTCCTCTTCAAATTAGAAATTGGGACTAAAAAGTCATACCTTAATGTGCTTCTTATTTTTCCTTAATGAGATGGTTTAATTTATTATTGTTTTTTTAATAATATGCTTTCAAGTAAGATAAAGTGCATAAAATAAAGTCAAATCTCATTAGATTCCCTGTTTTCCACTGTCTAAAATTGGCCTGTGTATGTTGGTGCCAGAACACCTAGCTAATTCTATTAAATTAAATTGTGCATGGTCAAAAATGTGTTTAGATCCATGGAATATTATATGATCTTGGCATAATTGTGATTAAATAATGTATAATCAACCCATAATTACTCCACGTGTTGGTCGAATGCCACGGTTAACCTTGATTAGTGTAGCACTTCAAAGTTATGAATATGTCCCTTTGAATAATATATGATAGGTACAACTATTTGTAGAGCCATACATTTCACTAATTGTCTCGAAATTTCGACTAATATGATCATTAAGGGACCCAGGGGACCATAATTACATGGCTTAAATAAAATTTGATAAATGATAAAGTTTTTTAAGTTAATTAGTTTATAAATGGACAGATTCTAAAGAGAAAACGTGTTTAAGAGGATTGCATGTTTTGCTTATATTCGTAAAGACAAGAATCTAACATGTTTTGTGAAGCTAATATCGAGGGAGTTACTTTAATTTTCAGTGGATGGTGGGTTGTTTTTGTCATGCAATATAATTGTTAATCTTTAATTTGCTTAACTTTGATTTTAATTAGTAATTAGTTTAGTGGGGAGGTCATGGGAGGTGTAAAAGTCATATATTAATAATATTAATCAAACTACGATATGGAATATGATGTGTCCATGCTTGACTAACGTATACAGAGATCGATTATGTTTTTGAATACTCCTTTCCTTTCATTAAAATGGTTGTTTTTATTTTTTGAGGTTTAGGTTTGAATAATTTGCTCGAATATTGATATTCATTTAAATATCAAATTTTTATTACGTGGAGTCTTGTTTAAGTAATCTTTTTTTTTTTTGGGAAACATTGTTTAATTAATCTTGATAAGTATTAAGATTACAGTGGGTTTCTGGTGCGGCTGGCTGTCAAATCAGCAAATGACAAAGTAACCCTTGACCAAGTAACCTTTGACTGACCTAGTAACCCCTGACCTAGTAACTCCTAGTAACCCCAAGTAACCCCTAACCGACCTGGTAACCCCCGACCAAGTAACCCCTGACCGACCTGGTAACCCCTGACCGACCTGGTAACCCCCGACCTAGTATCCCCAAGTAACCCCTAACCGACCTAATAACCCCCGACCTAGTAATCCCTAACCGACCTAGTAACCGCCGACCTATTAACCCCAAGTAACCCCTGGTCGCCGACCTAGTAACCCCCGACCTAGTAACCCCAAGTAACCCCTGACCGCCGACCTAGTAACCCCTAACCGGATCACCTAGGAACCCCTAAACGAATCTAGTAACCCCTTACCCACCACCAACAAAAAAACTACAACCAACAACCACCACCAACGAACCACTACCAACCTAAACGCCTTGCCACTAGCCCCTAACCCACAAACAAACCCCGATTCAACCAAACCATTAAAAAAAAAATCAAATCAAACAAATATCTTAAAATGTTAACAATGGTTTCGAATATCACTTCAAATATGGCTAAAAAGGTCAAATTCGACCATGAAAATTCTAAATCTAGAGTTTTCATGGCTGAATTTGGCCTTAAAAACTTTGAACTTGTTTTCCGACGACGGAGTCACCAAACCACCACTACCCTCCCAGTGAAACCACTACTTCCGACGAATGAACCACCAACGAACGAACCATGAAGACGACTATGACGATTGCGAAATTTGTGTTACGTTCTCTGAGAAAATGAGATGAAGCTTCTAGCTTGAAGAAGAAGAAAAGAGGAGAGAGAAAGAGAATAGAGAGGAGAGAGAAAGAATTTTTAAAAAATAAAAAAATTGTGTGGCCAGCTACATATGAAACTTGTTAAATAATTTGTACTTATTTGTTTACTGTAGATCTTGTTAACTATATGTAGATCCGTCTTTATTATGTACATATAGTTATATGAGATCTTGTTAAATTCATACACTAAACATATAACTATATGTAGATCTTGTTTACTGTAGATCTACATATAGTTAACAAGAACGAACCATGAACAAAATTTTTTCCGATGAATATAACAAGATCTCATAGTAACAAAATTACTGTACTTTTTGTTTTGTAACATTGTTTAATTAATCTAGATAAGTAATGAGATTACTTATTTGTTTACTCTTACATGTAAGCTTCAAATAATGGAAACAATTATTTGTATAACCTATAATATTGCTAATGAGATTCGAAACAATTTAAATCATTATACGGTACCAAAATGTGTTTTCAACTTTTTTTCAGGAACACCCTAAGCCTTTAACACAAGATCAATTCTCATCTACACAACTGTTATTTAGGACTCTTTATACCACTTTATGTGACTAGTTTGCTACAGTAGTATATTTTGGAGGGAAGTCATCTCTAGTTTATTTTATGTCTCCCTTTATGTCTTGTACAGTAATGACCCATTCGGGAATTGATAATGGATACTAGAAATGATAAATAATTTGTAATGTAATTTGAATCTCATAATTTACATGGCACAAATGCACAATTTGTACGCCTTCAAAAAAATTGTATTGTTGTACTGTTACGAAATTAGAGATAATATTACTCCCTCCGACCCTCTATTTTTGCCCCATTGACACTTTTAGAGTCAAATTTAGGAAACTTTGATCATATAAAGGAGCGAATATAGTTATATGAGATCTTGTTAAATTCATCTCATTATTATAGACGTTCTAAAACACATCTTAAAAACTGTGGCTTTCAAATGGGGCAAAAAAATAGAAACAGAGAGAGTAAGTGTTTACAATGGCAATTTATTAATTACCGTTCCTCCATCTCACCGGGAACGCATGACAAAATAAGATCGTATGTTAATCACACTAACCTTGTAACTAACTCGTATAATATTATACTTATACTCCATATTATAACCTATCATCATTGGAAACATAATTCATTAGGAAAAAGACCAATTATAACATCCAATGTACGAGTGAACAAATTAAATAAAACAGTACGGGATTCAATGTGAGTCAAAACACTTAACTTCATACATTGTTTCACATGATAATATTCACCGCGACAGGACACCGTCTAACAGAATCTAATACTGTAACTAAGACCAAAATCCGGTAAAATCTATTTATTCGACATACACTAAACAAACAAGCACTAATAATCACAAAGTCCACAGATAAATTTGCCTCAAATAAGCTCAACCGAAAAGAGTAACCAAAACAATGTGAAATTGGCCACACCCTCCACCGGACAACTACCATAGTGCAGGAATGCACAGAATCTCAAAAGCTACTTTTCTACCTAGGGCTGGCCTCAGCAGATCCATCTCCATAAGAGACCAGGCCCTTTTTCCCTGGTGGACTGCCAGATGATGACCTAGACTGAGACCTATCCTTGCTAGCTCGTTTTGGAGGTGGGGAGCCCTTAGAGGACCCTGAGGCTGATGCACTCCTGCTTCGACTTCGACTAGAAGACAACTGCTTCTCAGCACGAGGAGATGCACGGTATCTGGGAGGATCACTTGGAGAGCGACTTCGAATGGGGCTTCGGTTATAACGACGACGGTAAGGTGGACTGCGTGACACGCTTGGACTTCTTGTCCTGCTTCTTCGTCTTCTATATCTGTGAAATAAGCATACAACAATTACCTCAAGAATTGCAGGTTCTTCGAAGTAGTACAAGATTTATGTAAACCCAAGAATTTATGATCATAATAATCAATCTAACCAATCGAGACTAACTATCACTAAGAACCTGAACTTCAGAGCATCATTTTAGAAAATTTCCACTTCAACCAAAAATGTTTGCAGGTTCTTCGTAGTAGTACAAGATTTATGTAAACCCAAGAATTTATGATCATAATAATCAATCTAACCAATTGAGACTAACTATCACTAAGAACCTGAACTTCAGAGCATCATTTTAGAAAATTTCCACTTCAAGTTAGTAAATATTCCAAGGTAACAGTAATACTCACTACATACCTTATGGGTGATCTTCTAGGGCTCCGGAAACGCCTCGGAGAACGGTCAGAATATCTTCTGTAACTGGGATACCTAAAATGTAAACAAGTATGGAATAATTATTACTTTGGAATTACAGTTACCCAAAGGCATCAATAGTTTATATAGTTATAGGAAGCAGTACCTGTCACGGCCACCAAACCGATAACGATCAGGAGAAGGGGTCCTGTATTTTCGAGCATAAGAGAATCTGTCACTAAAACCTCTACCTCTTCTAATACGTTTCGGTGACCCATCAGGGGAAGCACTTCTTGACATACTCCTATGGCGAATAGGTGGGCTTCGTCGGCCAGGACTTCTAGAGTAGCTACCACGATAACTCCGCCTCGGAGACCTAACAGGACTACGGCTAGCAACTCTTCTTGATGGAGCTCGCCCTGAGCTTCTACTTAAGCTTCTATGAGAAGATCTTACCGGACTCACACTTCTACGAGAACGAACAGGGCTTGGACTGCTTCTCCTGCCAACTCGTCCTGGGCTTCTGCCAATTGATTTCTGGGATGAGCCTCCTCGGTAGCTCCCACTGGGACTTCTTCGAGGTGGGGACGTGACAGGGCTTACACTGGCATTTCGTCGAGGACGGATTCGTGGTGGGCTTTGGCTCAGACTTCTAGCTGGGGATTTGCTGAGGCTTCTAGCTGGGCTTCTACTAAGGCTCCTAGCTGGACTCCTGCTGGCACTCCTCACTGGACTTCGGCTAACACTACGACTTTTCTGTACAGCTGGAGGGGGACTCTTGCTAACACTTGGACTTCTGCTCACACTCCTGCTCCTGCTCATACTCCTGGGGCTGATACTCATACTTTTACTCATAGCCTTTTTAGGACTTGCACTCCGGCTCCTGCTCATCAACTTTTAATAAAATACCAGCAAGAATTGGTAAGCATAAAGACAAGAGATGTAAGAAGAATTGATTGTAGACCTAGATTTTCCTGGGTGGTCCTCAACCACATCAGGCTGTCTATCTTCATTTCTGCCAGATCTTGCATCTCTGTCATAGCCATTGCTTCGTTGCTCTCCATTTTCTGTTTTTGATCTAAGTTCATCAAACTTATCAGATTCTTCGCTTCTTTTGTGATTATTGACTATGGCAGCATTCTCAACCACAGGAGGATGGTCCCCAGCTGCAAATACTAGTGTCAGACACAACAAAGTACACTTGACAAAAATAAATAAAAACAAGCCTCAATATAACAATTGCTGGTGATGGAAGTAATAAGTATTAAAAGAGCAAATGGTCACACAGTACAAACTTGCAGAATGTAAACAATCAATCAACAGCCAGTCAGCCAGCACTTTCTAGAATAACCATATCCAAATATGTGCATTGAACTAAAAATCGCAAAAGATGGAATCTTAATTATAGTTCAACGCAAGCAGAAAAATCAATAGAACAATTATAGCTTGACTTAAAGAAAGAGTGGTTAAGATACAAAAATACTCGAGGTACATCCTAAGAGAAAATTATGATACCATTTTTCTGCAAATCATCCTTGTGTTTCTGATTAAAGTCCTTTGCATTACCCTCATCCTCAGAGCTTTCCTCGGTGCTCTCACTGTCAGTGTCACTTAGACTGTCGGACGCCCTTCAACACAACATTAGAGAGTCAACAAGACTTAAACACTATATCAAAAGCATATTCTATAAATTCAAGTACGTTTGGATGAATAAAGATCAAACATCTCAAATCAATAGAATATTTTTGCAAAAAAATTCCACCCTACTTAAAATAACTCAAAGGAAGGGTGGAGTGCCAGGTGGTCATTCACCTGATGCATGGAAAACATGTGGCACAAAAACATTAAAAAAAATTCAAAAAAAAAACTTCAAATTGTCATCGTATGATCATAGCCACAAATAAATCTAATAAAGTACAAGGAATTTCTAATTTCTCACCAGAAATTTTTCTAAATAGTATCTTGCAAAATATTCAAGTAAATCAAAAGAGGATATGACCTCACGCAACATTGACCTCAATTACAATTAGCCATAAGAGATAGATTTTAACAATCTAGAATAAATCACCTTTTTGACTTGCGTTTTGAACGCTTGTCATGCCTTTTGCGCTTTTTATCACGTCGTCTATCTCTGCGCTTCCCACGTTTATATTTATCACGCTTAGAAGATTTCTTCCTCTTCTTTCGTCTGTCATCACTAGAGGAACTGACATCTGATGAGGATGCATCAGTTTCAGAATCTGTATCGGATTCCGTACTATCCAAATCACTATCAGAAGAACCATCTGATTCGGATGTATAGTATTTTCTTCTTTTCTTTCTTCTATCTCGCAGGGACTTCTTATGCTTCCCCTTTCTTCGTGTTTCATGACTATAAGCCTCCGAACCAGCCTCCTTTCCCAACTTCTTACCAAGTTTCTTCTTTTCTGCTTGTCACAGAGTAGAATTTGGCATGGAATAGATCAAGAAGATAACAATGGACAGAATTATAATCACAACTAACAAGTCAGGGGTTGTTTGGCATCGTTTTTGGTTTTCAGTTTCTGTTTTTTTGAAAACAAAAACCAAAGACAGGGAACAAGAAAAAGGTGTTTCCACTTTCTGTTTTCAGTTTTCAACATTATCATAATTTTAACAAGTTTGACTAATTATTTATTTATTATATGACATATCATATGATTTCGAAAACCCAAAAACCAAAAAACAGAAAACCACAGCAATGCCAAACAAACCCTTAATAAATCAGCTCGAGATATCCAAACTGGAATATTTAGATGCAAAAATTCAATAAACTTTCCACGTCACATACACATGATAGAATCAAGTAGTGCTTACCACTCTCACTCAATTCACCAGAGTTGCAAACTTTAACTGTGACAGCTGGACTTCCATCTTCATCACCTGCATCCTCAATTTTTTTCAAAACTTCATGACCATGCACAAGCTTCCCAAACACTATATTCTTTCTGCCAGAAAAAAAGGGAGCATTAAGGCATGCAATCTCTAGGCAGTTTACACAGATCATAGGTATCTATCTATATAAGGATAACAGATCCAGAATAATGTGCTCCCTTGTCAAATCGCAAGTCCCAAACATCAACATTCCATCATACATTATCATACATGTGAAGGTGAAAACTAACCTGTCCAAATTTTGATTAGCCTTGAACAAAAGACTAAATATAGAACCACGGACATCTCTGTCAGCAATAGACATTGATAATAGACCAGCTTCGTCATGCTTTAGCTTTGGTGACTCATCTGAAATTATGCAGAAGATCTACTCAAGACTCGAAAAACAAACCATGAAGCAATGACACTGGCAAAATTCTAGTACTCGGCCATATAAGATAAAAACGATGTACATAAATTAATACACATACATGTGTTCAATGCATGCATATACACACAGCCATTCTCCAAACTAAGCTAAGTAAGCCAAGAAGTTAAGACTCGGGATACATCAACCACAGCTGTTCTTTATTCATTCCTCAACATTTACTTTTGTCAAACTAAGATACATACAAATATGTTGTCGAGTGGGTTACAGACCTTACAATGCAACAGGAATGAGAGCCATAAAGTCACGGCGTTGCAGAGATTGCAGTATTTTAAAAAAGGGAAAATAAAATAACTACAATCGGACCTATAACCCAATAATATAAGGGTGTACAGGTTTATTCTTTCTTTCTTCTAGATATGATTACTTTCATAGGAAATCCATAAAGTCACAGTGTTGCGCAGATTGCACTACAGATCTTTAACGGGAAAACTAAATCACTGCATTCGGACCTATAAATATAACCCGATAATTTAAGGGTGAGCATATGATAATTATTCTCGATGTGATGACTTGGCAAGGTTTATCACACCAAGAATGAGTTTGGAGATTAACGCATGCATTTGAACATCTTGCATTACAAACCCTAACTTAACTAATTAATTAATATTTTTAAACTTGTCAGCCAGCTAATTGAGTGAGCCAACTCCATGGTCTCCATCTGATCCCATTTATATTATACCACTTAAGGTTTTTGTATTTCTACCTCAAGTTCAGCAAAAAAAAAAAAAAAAAAAAGAGGATATAATTAAGTACTTCAGTTGTCCCTAGATAAGAAACATTTAAATTTAGAGTTCAAAGCACACTATCTTTGATTGTTTTATCAGTTGGAAGTTACATTAAGTTATAATAAAATGATTGAACACATAACTCTAATGTGGCTATATTTTAAGGATAAGAGTAATGTGCAGTTATCAGAGCAAATCACTTCAAGGCTTAAGGTTGTTGCTACGCTAAAAGTCAAAACTTTACCTGGAAATCTGTCCCCATATATACTTTCCCCAGCTGAACCTGCAATATACAGATGAAAAAAGGAATGTCAAGCCTGAGAACAAGAAAAGGCATGCCATCAAAAATATAGACAAATAAGAAATAAACTTTTCATTCACAAACAAGAAATCAAGAGCCAAGAATGTTTATCCTAACTTTTATCCACTTATATAATACTCGGTCAATAATATCACATGCGACATGCCTAAAATACTGTCAAACTGGGGGCATTGACATTCAGGGGTCACAATACAGGTGTTAAAATTTATAAGCATTCAATAAAACTCCCTCCTTTTCATTTAAATTATACACTTAGCTTTTCATGGTTACCAAGAAATGCATTTAATATTGGAGAAATAAAAGTAAATGTGATATAAAAGGTATTATTTGTGAAAGTAATAAGTGGGCCCCTATTCTAAAAATAGTACATTACAACCGAGCAAATTACAAGGAGACCTTCAAAATAGGAAAGTGAGTAAATTATAAGAAATCAGAGGAAGTATAAAATAATACACATGGAAATTTCTCATGTATTCCTCATCTTTTTAAAACAGGAAAGGATCAACTTATATTACAACAAGGTGGAAGAGAACACCTAGGAAGATAGTAGTAAAATTTGCAATCATAAAGCGAAAAGGCACACATGAAAATTTCTCAATGTATCCCTTATCCTGCCATGAAATGAACTACATTTTTAAAAATATTTCAGCCTCAGTCAGCCATAAAAAAGAGCATTTTAGTTCAGAGTATAGTCATGATACAGAGAGATCAAGTATGGAAACAGCACATACCCTCTTTTCTGAGGAGATCTCCACCCTAAAGAATAGAAACAAACATCAATTAATCATCAGAAAATAAATTTTTTGTATATAATCAGGTACAAAGCAAATAACCTTTACTAAATCATGCTGGATAAAAAACATAGCAAATACAACCTTAAAACTACATCATTAGAAAATCAGGTGTGACCATCAGCCCTGTATCCTACAGCATAAACAACGATAACTCACCAATGAAACAGGAAGACCACTTCTAGCTCATGTTCAGGCAGAAAATCATATTAAAGAGAAGAATAAGAATACAATTAAGACTAAAGAGCAAAAATCAAACCCAAGATACCTGAGCCATAGAACCCTTCACTATCCGATGGAAAAAGGTCCCTTTGTAGTGCAAGGGCTTCCTCAACTTGGGGCCAACTCCCTTCTCACCTGAAAATTCAGAAAATTCTTTCATATTTAAAAGATTGAACGACTATATAATGTTAAATCTTAAATATGATAACACCAATAAAAAATACCATAATAATAGAGTTATTATCAAAACAGCAATTAAAAGATCCAAAGAAACAACACAAGCTATAAGAATTAGAGTACCATCACCACTAAAAGTCAACCCATGAACAGCAATGGAATGCAATATCTGTATTTCTTGTAAGTAACTGTAGATACAAATTTGTTCAACTCAAATATAGGCCTGAGTGGTGGATTTATAACATCACAAATTTCAATTTTCACAGAGGATATGCTATGAAAGAAAACCATGCAGACATTTGAAATATACAAAAGCACTCAATCTACTATCATAAAAACCGACCTCCCAATTACTAGTAAGAGCTCGGAAATTAAATGGCATAACAGTGGGGAGGCTCACCGCTTTATTAAGTTGTATAAACACGGAACAGACCAACAACCGCTAGTTGAATGACCTCCCATTTTCCAGCAATAACTATCAAATAAATGGCATAATGGAAAAGCTCACTGCTTTATATGGATGCATAAGCACAAAAAATAACCAAGACTAGTGAAACAACCAGCCACAATGCACCAAATTTTGAATTTAAAAAACAAAATGAAAAAACAAAACAAAAAAGAGGTTGCAGCCGTACCATTTTGTGTTCACATTCATGGAATATATAAAAAGAATAGTTCTGGAAAAACCAATATCAAAATTGCAATTTGAGAATCAACAAAGACAAGGAAGCAACAAGGAGGAAATAAAACACATAGTTATTACCTGTACATAACGCACGGAAATTTTCTGCGGTCTTTGGAGCTGCTTCAGTAAAGAGCTGTAGAAACAAAGCATTAAACATTAACATCTCTAGGTTTCAATAAAAGGTATAAAGAGAAAAAAAACATTGCGAAAATGCTTCTCAAGAGAATCAAAGGAAAAATGAAGTAGACAGACAATAGGGGCAAA
Source organism: Chenopodium quinoa (assembly GCF_001683475.1). Taxonomy (NCBI): domain Eukaryota; kingdom Viridiplantae; phylum Streptophyta; class Magnoliopsida; order Caryophyllales; family Amaranthaceae; genus Chenopodium; species Chenopodium quinoa. The sequence goes on along the minus strand of NW_018742720.1, from coordinate 2,085,439 downwards.
GTCATCAAATAGATAACAGCCATAACACATTAACACCACCCCTGTCAGCACTCAATTATGTTAAATGGAAAATACTACCTCAAAAATCATCCTCTCATATGGATCTCCATCAATAGACACATCTAAAAAAACAAATGGGTTTTTCTTCTTGGCCATATCTCCCTCCTGGTGCCTAAAAGTCAAGCCAGTTTTCCTGTACTCTGTTACAAAAGAGATACAAACTCAAGAACTACAGAATGAATGAAAAAAAATTTGAGCAACCTGGCAGATTAAAGCATCTCCTAGACTAACAAAACAATAACCATATTGATAAAAGAATCCTAAAACAGTAAAATAATCATATTACTCTGAACACAAAGAAAGAGGACTATCAGCATATACACAAAATAATATTCAACACAGCCAAAAAAATGGCAAATATAAGGCCAGCTTTCACCAAATTGGATTCTTAGTTTTAATACTCTATTTGATAATTAAGAAGTTTCATTCCCAAAACTCATAGGAAAGCTTTATAGAGCAACAAAACAGGCGCACTGAGAATATAACAAAAGCCACAAAATTATAAACTATTGACAAATGAAGCAGAAAGGCAAAACATACGAATATTGACACAACTTAGATTTCTCTTGAACTCTCAATGTTACACTAAGCAGGACAAATGCTTAATGGAAAAAAAAAACACAACGATCTTTTACCTGACACCTAACGGCACTTGTGGAAACCGTTTGAAAACAATATTACAACATCACTTGAAATACTTACATGCACGCTACAAAGTCGTGCAATTTTACAATGAGAAAGCAAGTTACACTTGACAAATGCTTAATGGAAAACAACACAACAATTCTCTACCTAATAGCACTTAGGGAAATAGTTTGACAACAATTTTAATAGCATAACTTAAGATACGTGCATGCATGCTACAAAGTGATGTGATTTTACAATGAGAAAGCAACACCAAGCACCAACTACCAAACTAAAAATGTCAAATCGTCTTCCTCCACCTTCAATACTACACAATGTGTGCCCATACACTCGCAGTTTCCTTGTCTGTGAATGAAAAATTAGGCAGATTTTGCTCTAATGACACAGTCAAACACCAGAATGAGACTCAGATTTTGGCCGTCCAGTCCAGACTGTTACGAGTTTATCCGTTACACCACAAACACACCAAATTAAACCGAAAATATCAGAAAAATTCAATATCAGCTCATGAACCCAATAGACACCAACCAAGAACAAGATAATTCATACCCAACATCATACAAAAACCCATATACACATATTGAACAACATAAATTGAAAACATTTACACCTATGCTACAAAAAAAAAAAAAAAAAAAAAAAAAAAAAAATTATAATAATAAAAACAAGACAACCAAAAACATACCCATAATTCATCAAAAATTTATGAACCCTAAACCTTAAACCCCCAATACAATTCCCCAATCGCAGAAATCGGAACAATTCCAAATCAGCTAAAATTAGGCATTAATTAGCATAAAAAATTACAGCAAACCTATAAAATGGTGACAGCGGAACAATTGGGAGTTAGAATATAGCAGAAATCATAAATCAACTAGACGAATGAGAAATTTTAGAAAAACGAATAATAGCAAATTACAAATCGATCAAAGGAACAAAGATAGATGAAGAGAAAATTAGGGTTTTACCTAGAGACGGAACACGCGGTTCAACAATGGCAGCTGCTGCTCCACCGTAATGAGAGAGAGAGAGTGCGTGAGTGATGGAGAGAGTGTGTGTATGCGTGCAATAAGAATAACCTAGTGTCCACCTTAATTATTTTTGGCAATTTGGCTTATTATTTTGGAGAGTCTAGTAGACTCCGACTAATTCGGATTCGAGTCACGTTAAATATTGATTGGATGGATGACTTTTCGTACCTTATAAAAAGTAGAAGATTATTCTTATCAATGTTTGTTTAACTTCTTAGCTCTATGTGTAATTTTGTAATTTTTCTTAAGACCCATCAATTAATTAGAAATTAAATAAAAAATGAAAAAATAAATTTTAAAATTTCTATTTAATGGGGGTTATGGTTTAATTACATGACAACATTAGTCACTAGACAACACACGCTTTGACTACCCTAGTTTCAATAAGTGTTGTTATATTTCAAACTCTCACTCCAAAACCTTGTTTAGCTACATAGTAGAATAATTAATTTAAGCGATTAAGTAAAGTTTGATCGGTATCATTATTTAATACAAGTAGTTTATTATTCGGCTTTAACTTGAAATATTATTTATTAGATATAAATAATTATGTGGTTTTTCTAACGGGGAGTACATGACTTTTAGAATCATGAAACCAAAATTAAATAACTAAATTGATAATGAATGGTTTTGTGGCCTAGTGACAATATTCATATTAAACTAGTGAGTGAACCCGGGTGTTGCCCCGGGTTCCTACTATTATAGATGTACAATCGACAATTTTTGCAAAAGGCTTTTCACTACTGCAATTGTCATTGTTAAACCAAGATTGAGTTATTCTTTAAATATAGTTTTTAATTTTTTTAATTAAACCTTGTTGCACTTATATGATTTTTTTTCCATAGAAATAATATAGTTGATATTGGCTTAGATGGTTAAATAGTCATACGTAGTATATGTTATAAGAGGTTAAGGATTCGAATGATGTGGCGCGACAAAATAGGGACTACGTGTATAGATAAATATAAACAAAACAAAGAAAAAAAAGGAGCTTAACATATACTCCCTCCGTTTTTTTTTAAATGCATCACTTTGATTTTTGCACTATTCACATACCATAGTTGACTTAATTTTTTCACCTTTTATAGAATAAATAATTGTTATTATATAATATATCATTAGATTTATCATAATGTCTAGTTTCATAATATAATTTTTAATAATTAACATGTAAAGATATTAATGGTCAAACTGATACAAATAAAAGAAAACAGAGAGAGTACATGAATTAATCTTTTATTTATATTTAGTGGTTTCAGTGTTCATATACATGAATTGCTTGTTTGATATTCTCAAATATTAACATGGACTTTCTTAAAGTAGGGCTCCTTGACTTCGTTTAATTTGCAATGCTATTCTTGCTTTGATCCTATTGTCCAGAATGTCCACTTAATATCACTGGTTGATGAGGACCAAGCACACATGAGCTATGTTGTTTGCTAACAAATGCTGATTGTTATAGAATTTAATGTGCAATACCTACCTTCCTCCCTCCTTTGGAAGCTTACATAGATGGTTTAACGGTTGCCACTTCAACAACGAACTTAACAATGCGTTGGTTAAACTATATTTTGGTTGCCATGTGTATTCTTTTGACAATCTATTACCTTCAGCATTAAGTTCTCGAGATGCTAAACGCAAGCATGTACAATGGGGCAAGGAGAGTGATCAATATACTCTGTGGATAGTGAAAGCGCGTTGAATACTCGAATCCATTGATATTTTGCATAACCCCAAGAGGCCAAGACTGCAAGACATGTTACCCTTAGAAACTTTTGGCATCATGACACCCTTACACAATGGGGTTAGAATAAAATTAAAATTCGTCCTCTTTTTATTTTAAAGGGGTTTTGTGGCTACTGAGGGGTTTTGTGGCTACTGAGTTCTACTTGACTTATTCCCCAGGAAAAGAATTCTCTATGCTTTTTGTGCAGGAAAAAAGACGCAAAGATGTTCCTTCATTAAGCAAGAAATGGGGCCCGATGATAAAATGCACCCCAAATTTCATTTTCTGATAGCAAAATATTGGTACCAAATTTTCCTTTCATGAAGATCTTTCTGGCAATCTTGCCTACATACCGATAACAACCAGATAATGTGCTAGTAGCTCTAACATACAGACAGATACAATTCTGTGAAAAAGAAACCTTTCTATTTCACCAAACATATCCTATGGTTTAAAGGACGATCATTCTCATGTCAAAAATTAGTGCACCAACTATGTTGATACTCAAGGTGCAAATCTCAGCTCAACAGCTATAATTCATAAAGCCAAGCAGCAAGCGCTCTCATTTGAAGATAAAGAGGCCCTTCTCGGATGATGCCATCTTCTTTGCTGCAGCACTTCCAACAATTCTCTCCAGCTAAACAAGAAATCACATAAAGTCGATCAGATTATGAATAGGCAGCAGAGTGAGAATCAAACACAAGAATGACAGAGAACAGCCCCGCAAAAGCACAGCTCATAACTACTGATTAGCCCTAGTGACACCCAGTGACCAGGATTTTGCCAAAAATATACAGGGTTTGACTAGTTAGATATTAATGGAAAATTAGTTTTTTACAGTACATGAAGAATCAGATTTGCTCTAGTGAGTTCAGTCTTCAGACTTCGTGACAATATTGTTTGATTAAGATTGTGAAAATATAGCTGATTAAGATTTTCTAATTTTCCTGTGAAGAGAAACTTAATATTGCTTCAGGTTATTGAAAAAAAACAAAAAGTACTGGTAAAATATTATTGGTTAAGATCTTGGACACTTCCAAAATGATATTCATTGTATACTTGATTGGGAACTCATATGTCAAATCCAATAAGTAATATTACTTGTTTTTACTTGTTTTCCGATAAGCAATATGGCATTCTACAAACTGGTATAAGTAAATCCTCTGCATAATTTGAATACAAAGAGGTGGCAAGAATGCAAGATGCTTACCCGTAGCTGATCAAAACGCGAAAAAAGTACTGTACAAGTCATGTTATGGGATCCTTCTTCAAGCATATTGAGAACCTGAAAATAATACCGGATGAATACCATGGACTCAGGGAGGTTTCTATTTTGTATTCGGAGTCAGGGTTATAGAGCAAAACATACAAAACTGTTTTTCAAAAAATTAACCCCTAAAATCAATAGGAAACTTCCAATCTATTGAAGATACACTTACCTCAGGGTAAAACTCTTTCCTCTCTGGAAGAGAATAGATAATTAGATTCTGGATGCCCCGGATCTACAAATCAAAGGTTCAGCAGATATATCAGTATGGGGAAAGTAAGGAAACTATTGTTAGAGTAACATATTTTGATCCCACATTGAAAAGTATGAGTATGCTAAGATACTTCATCCCTCTTAGTATATTGTTTTCTTATGCTAAGTTCAGCATGTGATAGTGATCTTCCTAATAGTGTTTTCTAATAAATCTAGTATTGCACACTCAATCCCTAAACAAACAGAATTTACCTTGTAACGATGGTAAAAGTGGGCTCTCTCAGTGTAGAGCATGATCTTTCGCTGTCCCTTAATGAACCAATTTCTTGCACGAGATATATCACTTTGTTTTGTATACCTAACCACCACCATAAAATATTGTTAATAAAACTCTCAATGCATCTCTAGATCATGATTCATGTTGCAAAGACTCAATATCCAAAGACAGTCAATTGTTACAGGCAACTATATATTTATTAAGAACTTACTCGCCCAACAGGCAGAAAGATGCATTTTGTGTCTTCAAGAAATTCCGGATGCGAACAAATTCAAAGTAAGAGCTTATAAATAGCATAATTCCACCCTGTAAAATATTTTTGACGAAAGAATTAAGGTAAATTGACTAGTCACTCATGCAATGACATGTACAGAAGTTAACAAATTATGCACTTGATCAACATAATGAAAAAAAATAGAATAAGAATCTAGATACATGTTGATCAAGTGCATAATTTGTTAACTTCTGTACATGTCATTGCATAATGAAAAAAAAAAAATAGAATAAGAATCTAGATACAAAACAAGAGTCAATATACCTGAATGGAATTTTTTATCTTCGGAAATATCTGCAAGAATAAGATGAAACTCGAATTAAACTTGAATAGTACAATAAGAAAATGAAAAAGACAGAACTACTTCCTGCCATGTAAAATTAATATAGATACTTAAAATTTTTACCAGCATCCTCCATAAATTTACTTAAATGCTAGATGCCATAATACATCAAATATCAGGGCCAACTACACAAACAGCTTATGCGGGGGAAAAAAAAAAACCAGAGTAAGTATTTCGCAAAAAAAAAAAAAGGGTGAAGTCTTGACGAGCCTGAGTTGGAATACGAGTTGCTTGCTGAAGATTGATGTTCTTTGTTTATTTACATGTTTGTCAAAACTTTAAAGTGCCTTTGAATATGTAGTAATCACTTATGTATGGATTTAAAATTCTGAATTTTTAGATTTTTTTTTTGCCGTACCAGGTTTTTACATTTTTAAATTTTCCGTGTTCTCGTCCCGCCCTGTATCATAGTACTCTGGACCACCTCCACCCAAGCCCAAGCCTCTACCCTCACTATCTATGCCCTCATTTTTGTCAACTATTTTCACATCAACTGTGGTGTACTATTCACTCAGTATCACAATTCACCAATACCTGGTGCATGCAACAATAAGAATATCCTCGCATCCTGTTAAGCATAGTGCTTCTACTTCCAACAAATAAGTATTATCTCATAAGCTAAACTCACCAATAAACCCCCTTTCCTGATTTATATAACAGTACAATAACACCCATCACATGAAGGTATTAGTTAATAACTGAGCCATGCTCGGTTTTCATAATTAAACTAAGATCTGAATCCAATGCAGGGTCAATTGATTAACAACCAATAAGATCCTTGTTTACATCTGTGATGCAATCATTAATTAAAATCATTGATATGTTTAAGAGGGAAACCTGCTGTAGTGGCTTCCACTTTAATATAATATTGACAACACATCATTATTTTTCATATGATCTTTTTTTCTCACTTGATAGAGCTAAAAATAATGCATCGCAAATGTTCAAACCTTATTGATAAAGTAATTTAAACGAGCATCGTCAGCTTCCACTATGGAATCAGTATCAAAGCGCTCATAAACCTACAAAACAAAAAAATAAAAAAAAATTGTGATGATGGTAGATGCTTAAAAAATATCAGTGAGTTATGTAATACTAAAGGAATGGTCATGACCTGCAAAACAATCTGACAATCCTAATGCATGAAGGCATGATATTTACATTAAGTAAGGATAAATTCATATATGAGTGTGATGACGGTTAAGCCCACATCACAGCATCCCAAGCAAAAGGTAGTAAACAATGACTTCGTGTTGGTTAAATTGAAATAAAGATATCTCCCTTAGACATGCAACAAAATCAGGCTCAGGGAGTTTAAGAAAAAATTATGATCATGTACACAGTGGGAGCAACCTGAAACAAGGTGAATTGCAACAACTTGTAAGAGAGGGTCAACTATAATACTGGGAAGAGTAGACCTGGCAAACAGGTCATTCAGGTAGGATTCAGGTCGGGTCAAGTTCGGGTCAACAAATGTTTGGGTCGGGTTCGGGTCGAGTCGGGTTGATTCGGCTTTCAGGTCAAAATCGGGTCAGCACTTCAGGTTAAGTTCGAGTCGGGTCAAGTTCGGATTAGGTCAAGTTCGGGTCAGGACTGTTCGGGTCGGGTCAATTTTTAAGATCAATGTTCGGGTCAATTTTGGGTCGGGTCAAATTCGGATCGAGTCAATTTGGGTCGGGTCTATTCGGGTCGGGTTTGTGTCAGCTCATTAAGATAAATTTACTTAAAAAAAATAGTTGAAAAAATAAAGTAAAATCATTAAAAAAAATAATAAAAAAAATCATGAGTACCTATTACGTAGGAAATAAAGAAGCCCCAAACTAAGTAATTCACTATTTCACCCTATTCTCTTAGGATTCGAGTCAATTCGGGTTGGGTCACTACGAGTCGGGTCGATTAGGGTCAATCAATTTGGGTTAAAATCGGGTCGGGTCACTTCGGGTTTCGGGTCATTTCAAGTCGTGTCAAGTTCGGGTTTTGGGTCAATTTCGGGTCAGCTCATTCAGGTCGGGTCAATTCAGGTCATCTGGTTGGTCATGTTCGGGTCAACTCTATTTCGGGTCGGGTTCGGGTTAGTTCGGGTTTGGGTCATTTTCAGGTCAATGATTTCGGGTCAACTTTCGGGTTACGGGTCAGGTCATTCGGGTTGAGTCAATCAGGTCGGGTCAGGATTGCATGGCAGGGAAGAGCACATAAATCAGTTTTTGGCGACTTTCACTTTCAACCCGATTCACCGCCTACGTGCCCTTTACGCTCTCGTAGACTTTTTCCTCCCCAGAGGTTTTAGCCTAAAATTGGAATGATGTAACGCTAGGTGCTTCACCAAGAAAATTGGAATTCTCCCCGGAACTAGAAGATCATTTTGAGATCTTCGGTGTAAAAATGGCACAATTACAAGGAAGAGAATTACAAAAAGAAGGATCAATAGGAAAAAGAAATATAAATATATGAAGTGGGAAACCATAGTTAAAAATAAGAGAATTACAAGAAAGCATTCCAATCACAGATAGACATCCTAAAGAAAAAATATTGGTAAGCACTGGAATACTGGATGATACAGGACCATAAAGAGATCGCAAACATCATGAGATTCCAAATAACCTCTACCACATAAAATGGATTATACGGTCCTCCAATCATTTCTGAAGATTAATTCTCTTCGGTCATCTCAAAACCAACCCATTTCACCTGGATAAGGACAATTCAAGAAGCAAGGCACAGCCAAAGCTCCCCCTTTAACCCAAAAAGCCAATCCATAAAGCACCACATGTCAATGAAGAACCATAGGTTCAATTCAAAATGCACACACATACAAGGTACCTAAGAAAACCAAACTATAGACAATTATTTAATGTATCTAAAATAGCTTCATATTCGCATAATTCAATAAACCCTATCTTAATTTAAGAGAGGGAAAAAAAAAAAGAAAAAAAAACACCCACTTATTAAGAAAATATATCCCATTTTCATTACTCAAAGCCTCAAACTTTGATAGAAACACAAGATAAACCCTTTGGAGTCCTCATATAAGAGTGCAAATGGTACATATGACATAGCCATAAGGTCTTTGGTAGCCATAAGGTCTTTGGTAAGAGTCTAACACTGACACAACTTAGACATGTGTGGAAATGACTGAGACACGTTACATTCATTATCCTCTAATATCACTTAATCCTTCAATACCAAATTTTATCTAGAATTTTCTGTTTCAATACAAATCAATCAATTAATTAATCAAAGCCTTAATCCCATAAGTGGAATGGGGTCGGCTACATGAACCGATTATTTAAAAAGCATCAGGTTATAGATTATTTTAAACAGTCCATGCAATTTTTATAAATACAAAACTAATCTGTCTTTAATTAAATAGTACCATGTTCTTAACAAGTGAAAAAGTGATTACAATGTCTTATAATCTGATACAGAGGGCATGGACGCATGGTTGACAAGTTTTTCTTGATTGAATTAATATTTTATCATCGTATAAGAAATTCAAAAAACTTATCCCATCATTCAATAATAAGCATTCTTGGATGTAATATTGGCACGTCCAAGAAGTGGCTTTAGACAAAATTTTGAATCCATATTGAACAGAGCCAGGACAGAGCCTGGAGCCTTTAAGTTAGAGAAACACACCTGACTCACTTGCAGGATAACTTTCGGCAACACACCTTTGTGTTCACAAGACAACCTTAGCTGGAGAAGGAAGGATCACATTAGATCAGGTGTCTATGAAAAATATGCACCCTTTAGATTAGATTTAGATAAAGATTTATATAACATGATGGAAATTAAGATGCTAAGCTAAGGTTACAAGAAAAATGACTCTACCTTTCCCTCAAAGTTAAGGCAATGACGATTGAACAAAGCATTTATGTCTGCAATATATCATATAAATAGAAATTACCATCACAGAAATTGATAGGTATTCAGACATCACAATATCACATACATAAAAGACAATCAAATGTGTATATGCTTAATATAATAAGAAAAAGTATTAATAAATACAATAAATATACACGTAGTAAAAAAAAAATTTAAACCCTACAACCTACTCCGTAGAAGATTACTAAGCCAACACAACAATAGGCTACACTCAAAACAACTTGGTGAGTGATGACCCTTGAAAGGCTGGGCTCAATTATCAGCTTTTCATATGGCGACGTCCTTCATAGAATCTATGATGGATGAGTTAGGATCCTAATGAGGGGGAAAATTAAGCAATTTGTACCCATGAAATTGGATAAAGGTTCCGTTACCTAAGGGCCATTCTATAGATATTTATCATCATCCCCATCTGGAACCCAAAACCCTGTCTCTTAAGAGTCTTAACAACTGACCCCTAGGCCTAAAAACCGCCACCCTTCCCAAGCCCTAGTTCCCTACAACTTTAAGTCCCAAACCGCCTAACCAAACCAAGGTCCTCTCCACCTCAACCTATCATACAACTGTGGCCCCCACCTCACTCCAAAAAGCTACCAACAAGATCAAATAAGTGCTCAAAAGGTCATAAATATCTGATTAACATAGCACATAAAATACCAGAGTAGAATTAGAGAGATGAAGAAACACCATTACCTGGATTCAAATAAGAACTTAATATAATTGTTTGTCGATAAAACTGTGCATGTGCATCCAGGTACCTAAATATGGGAGGAAACCCAATTGCAAAATTAAATATTTGCACAATAGGTAAAGACTCTTGCTCATTAAAGATCCTCAAGTGCAGATATAATAGTATAATACTATAAAACTTGACATCTACTAAACAACTCTGACTATGAGCTTATAAAATTACCATCTATTAAGGTATAAGAAAGATATGATGATAAATTAATAACAGTATAAAACAATAATTGCTAGGTTACCATTGTCTGATACGCATGATATCACCACCATGTTGTTTAGAAGGCAGGAGATTCAGATGTTCAACAACTGTATTTACATGGGACCAGTTCTGCATATATGTATGACAAAATGAGAGAGAGAGAGAGATGAAAGTGTTGTCATGTTACCAAACAAAGGCAATATACCTGCATAGATATTACATCAGCATGATCTACGACTAGAATCTGCCCATGAAGACAAACACCAAATATTATTTTTGGCAACCACCGGATAACTATTAGAAGAATGAATCAAAGTACTGAGAATTTATTTGAAAAATAACCTCTATTGAAGAAAGATAGTCAACATCTTTTTCTTTATTTGCCTCAGCTTCCCCAATTTTCTGACAAACAAAAATTGCAGTCCTTCACTCATACATTATAATAAGATAAAACATGATTAAAACCCTTCATGCTGGAGTGTTAGACAACCCAAATATAAACTTGAACTAAAACTGCATGAGATGAATATGCTTACAGTAATCAATCCAAGAGGTGAGGCAACAATCATGTCCGAAGAATAGAAGTCACTGTACAACCTTATACTTTTTCTGGCAAAGAAAGAAAACTTGCTAAGCTTAGAAAACTAAAATCAACCTTGGGACACGAGCAAAAAATATGAAGATATGTAGCGTGTTCTGCTTAACAACCTCTAAATGAAGACCATAAATTTCTTTATCACAGTAAAATGATGGCTATTGTTCATCATATATCAACAGCAATCTGAAATTAATTGGTTCAACCAACCAAAGTATAAACAATTTGAACCAACATTACATCTAAACATATTCATGGTTTTAGTTACAGCAAAAACTTCCTTAAAATGCTACAAGTGATTCTTAATTGGGAAAAGACGATTTGGCCTGGTTGAAAAGCATAGAATGAAAAAAAAAAAAAAGGCAGGTTCTAACGGAATTTCAAAATTCAAGTGACTGGTTCCAAGCCCAAGTAATATATCAATAAAATAAAATAAAATAAAATAAAATAACAAATGAAGTTAAAAAATAGGAAATTTGTCAAAAAAAAAACCTTTTAAAAGCACCATTTTGCGAATAAACCTTTTAAAAGCTTTTTGGTTAAAAAAAACCACCACCTTTATTTTTATTTTTTTTGCGAGAGGAAACCCATTTCCTTAATTATCCTTTAATTAACTTAATTAGACTCTAATTTCCTCCCATTTCTTCTAATTAATCTCTAACCCACCCAATTACTTAATAATTAGATTTAATTCATACATAAAAATAAAAAAAATAAAAAAAATAACCACCACCCCAACCACCAACCAATCACCCCTTTCCCTTCTTCCTCCCTTCCCTCCTACCTTGAAAGCAACCCCCTCAACTGGACCCGTGGTCCAGATCCCCGGCAACCTACCCCAACTACCTCCACTGCCAATTGACCCTCCCTTTCCCCCTTGTCCGACCACCAACCCCCCTTAAAAATTTTGGCCCTTATTTACTCAAACATGCTCAAATTAAGTCCAAATCAATTGCACTTTGCTTCTAAATCACCCTAGCATCACATACATACATAAACAAAGCCAAAACAAGCATCAATTGCAAGCAAGATGCACAAAATTAAAAAACCCCTTCTAGGGTTTTCCAAAATTAAGGAGATGGTTGTCGGGCGGTTATTAGGGGGAAAGGGAAGGTCGTCTGGCAGTAGAGGAGGTCGCCGGAGGTGGAGGGATCCAGATAGCGGGTTCGTTGGGAGGGAGGGTTGATGCCATGGGAGGAGTAAGGGGAGAGGGAAAGGGAAAGGGAGGAGGAAAGGGGAGATGGTGGTGGTTTTTTATCTATATTAATTAAATCTAATTATTTAGTAATTTGGTGGGTTAGAGGTTAGTTAGAAGAAATGAGAAGAAATTAGAGTCTAATTAAGTTAATTAGAGGGTAACTAGGGAAATAGGTTTCCTCTCGCAAAAAAAAATGAACGTGGTTGTTTTTCTTAACCAAAAAGGTTTTTTTTCGCAAAATAGTGCTTTTAAAAGGGTTTTTTTTTTGGACAAATACACTCTTATAAACACCTACCAGCATTACAAGTCACTTCAAAAAGAAAAAACAATTAAGTGATCATTAAAAACAAAACACTAGCATATCTTTAGATAATTGAAATGTAGTTCTTATTTAACGTGTTCAGCATTTAAAAGAGTGGAATTTTGTTTCCGTTACTTGTCTTTGTAGATACACTTGTTATCATTGTGGTATTCACCAGCAAGATTGTTATATTTATATTGTTTCGTGACACTGCAACTCCCCTTCCACCCAGACTCCTGATATCGACTTGATTATCAGATTCTTAATTATAAGTTCATAACCCTGCCCATTCCATTTTGGGCAAAAGAGATCTACATGTCCATACATTCATTCAAGTTAGTAAGAGAGGCTGTGATATATTCTTCTATTGACGTCATCCAGAAGAGAAAACTAACAAAAATAATTTGAAGTTAGAGCCTGCAGAGAACTATAGGACCAAAAATGATATGAAAGTTAGAGCAATACCTGATACTAATAATCTTTTTGTATCATAACTACCATAATTATTTTTTTCTAAACCCTATATTTAAGTAGAACGAAATGCCTTTAACCATCCATATGGTAATTTAACATAAACCTTTCAAGCTATAATCCACTAAAACTCAAGGGTTTACACCAAATCATATTATGGTGCGAAAAAATGGGTAATTTGTTTTTATGAAAGCATTTGGGGGTGTTTTAGCTATTTAAGGCTGTAAATCAACCACAAAATAAGTCTAGAGATGATCACTAACTTGAAAGTACCATATATAGTCAGTGCAAAACAGGAAATCAATATTACTTCACAAAGCAACTAATATATTAACTAAGGAAACAGCACTAGCCCAAGCTCTCTAGGATGTAACATCTAGAGCACTTAGAATCAATAAAAAGGCAGCAGGACATGTTCAAAAGTCAAAACATAAATAAATAAATACATAATTAAAATAATTTTTAAAAAAATTACACCTAAAAAGCACCTATATTTTAGAGAATTGTTTTATCATTCTGTGCACCCTCTGCACATGTTTTGGTTACTTTTGCAGCCTTATAGATTCTAAAATTGAACTTGGAGAATGGAGATTCTACCATAGAATTAAGACAATCAAAGAGATAATAACAAGATCAAAATACCTAGTAAACTTTATCCCAACCATAAAATGGTCATTATTATTAGCACCAAAAAGTGACTGATAGTCAGAAGGTTTTGAAGGCTTCTTGAGCTTTGAATCCTTAGCCTCAATATCATCATCATCTTCTTCATCAGCTCCAAAGTCCTTGTTGAACCGATCCATATACTCCACATTGACCTAACAATGGAAAGAAAATCTCTCAGAGATCATTATAGTTAACTTCTGTGTTTTTTACAAACACATAGCATAGCCAACTAGAAAAATCAAATTCTAGACCCTAGCCTAGAGTTAGCAATTTAGCATAGCCAACTAATACTTCCTCCATTCTCTAACAATTAATTAATCAAAACAATATTTATTTTGCTCTATTCATGATATTTTCTTACTAAGATACAAAACACTATAAATGTTAATATGTAAATATCGTTGGGTTGGTCTCTATGCATATTTACAAAATATCAACTTTCATAATTTTTACTTAAAAGAACTTTAAATACTTCCTATACTGAACCATAAGGGGAGGCATAGAAATTATGAAAGTGGGTAAAAGGAAAGCAGGTCAATAAAGGTGGGCACGGGTTGTGCCATGTAGGCCCATGTACCATATCACCGTGCCTTGTGCTCAAGTCGTTCGTGCCTAGAACGGGCCAAGAATTAGTAATGTCATACCGGGCTCATGCTGGTCCTCCATAAAGCCCATGCACGACCTAACCAATGTGTCGGGTCATCCCACTGGGCTCCCTTAATAAATGTTATATTTTTGGTAAAGTAGTTAGAAGAAAAGCAGGCCGGCACATGGGACAGGTTCATGCTAAATATTGAAAATAATTTACATGCATAGCTCATGGCCCACTTGCGTACCTCTCGTGTCATTACTGTCTAACAAACTTTTCTAGTTCCATATTATTCATTTAATCATCATATAAAATATTGAAGGATACAAACAGGATTTTGTATCAAATCTCTGGAATATCAGACAAGTCTCTTTGATTTTTCCCTTAAGTACTTTGAAATTTAAAGGTCTTTGAAAAGCTAAGGATGATGATGATGTTGCTAAATGATAAAATTTATACGAAGTTAACGAGACAGCTTCTCATAACTAGCCCATTTGCTACTGTAAAAATTTGTGTGAAATTCTGTGACCATTCTATTCGATTAGTTGCAAAAGAAACATGTGCTTATTTAATAGTGAAGCTTCCAAGAAGAAGATGGTGACCTTGAAAAACTTCTTGTTAGTTGGTTATTTGATCAACTGCTTGGTAAGGAAATCCAATTATTATGAGGGTACAAACTCTTGAAATAACATCTCGGAGCAACTCGAAATCAGTGAGCATCTGCTATTCTAGGTTTTGTCACATCTTGAGCAGTGCCTATTCTGCAGCTTATCCTCCCTTCACACCCCCAGCAGATAATTGACTATACCTCTAACAATTGCATTACATGTGTATGAACATATATATTAGTGTACTACTTTTGTGCCCATATTATAGTAACATAAGATCAGCAAAACCTCAGCCCAATTTAACATACGAGTATACTAAAGTAAAATCTGAAACCTTATGTGCTGAAGGCGTCAATTGTATAAGTCTCCTCACGAAACGAAGAGCAATGCTTGCTAGAGGCAGCAGTATCAGCACCTAAAATAAGCAGATTAAGAATAGCAGAAGTCAGGAAAAAAAAAATGATATATAATTACTAATAAAGAAAAAGAAAATTTGAAAAAGAAACATGATGATCCCACAGTTTAAGAGATCAAGAATAAAATTTTAAAGCAAAGATTGCATAAGAGAAATTTCAGTTGTCAAGAGTTCAGCTAAAGGCTGTTAGTACTATTAATACTGAAAGCTTCTAGATTATGTTGATGTACCAAGAAGCTCCTTCTTGCCTATTTCGGCTACAGAACACATCTAAAACACAGATAAATATAAATCATAGATTGCAGGTACATAGTCAATTTTCCATCTGCTACAAATGAAACTAAGAAGCTTAATAGTTCCAGACATAATCTTCAAGATATAGAGCTGTGGTCAATCTTGTTCTTTTTCTTAACATTTTTTTTTTTTTTTTGCCTCATTCTGCATATATTCAAATAAACATATACACATTCTAAAAAATCATAATAATTGTCACTTCAGACATAAAAGGAAGGCTCATATAAGACCAAGTCAAAGAAGATTAAAAGAAGTTATTTTAATTATAAAAAAATAGATTAAAAAAAAATAAAAAACACTCCAATACAGGCAACTAAAAAAAAGCAATCACAATAGTTCCCATGCAAATAGGAAACTGATCTAGGTCAGTAAACTCAGATTTACACCTACAGTAAACTTTGCTCAACATCACGGTCAGTAGTTCTTCATTCAATAGTGAATTATTGATAAATTGGCTGAATATAGAAAGTAAAGGTTAAGAATGCAAATACTTACTTTTGGCCGAGTGAAGCCTTGATCAAGGAAACTATCACTAGTTATTACTTCCTCTCTAGCAGTTTCCTGATTCTTGGATAATTTCGCATCATTTTTAGAGATAATATCCTTTGTTTTGAAAACATGATTAAGCTGAACAGAAAAGGGCACAAGCAGAAACACAATGTCACAGAATTTTGTGTCAAAAATATTCTTATAAAAACAAGAATGATATTCATAGTCAATAAATGAAGACTTGAGAGGATCACTTACCGAATGCATGATATATGCATCCATGGTACTTGAGTCTTCATCTAATCCCTTTTGATAGAAGGGTTTCTTGTGATGGTGGAGTATATCTCTATAGCTATTGCCTAGAAAACAAGCACATTATGCAGCAAGTAAATAACTATGTAAGGTAACATACTACCATTCTGATAAACTAGTAGGAAGAAACTTAAGCTATAAGCATTCCAAACATCTTTTTTTATCATTTACAGGAATAAATAATAGAGAGAGTCAAGAATATTTCAAAGCAACAATGGAAAATTGGAGAAAAATGATGAAAATATATCTTCAAGGGATGAATTTCATGAAAAGAGTTGACATAATTATCACTAAGGTCCACATGTGCTTCACTGCTTCTATCATGTGCTCATGCATAGAAGAAGAAAAAATGAATCGGTTTTTTTTCGTTACTAACAATAAAAGTTATTGTAGCAAACTAGCAATGAAATCCAAGGAGGGTAGGAAAGACAAAAGGCAAGTGTGGGGTTTGTGAAAGTAATAGTAAGAAAGAAACAGAGGTGGGGATGGTATAAAAAAAAGAAAGAAAGAAAGCGACTTTCGGTGGGGTAATAAGTTGAGGACAAAAGTTAAATAAAATTAGAAAAAAAATATATAATTAACAAGAAAACAAATGAAAACAGTATAACCAACAAAAATAATGGAGTAAACTATTCTTATAAAATTGTGAAGCTTAACCCAAGAAAATAAGATACCATTCAAACACCGAATGACACATGTTTTAGTCACAAATCCCAACTAAATATCTTTTTGAGATGTTTAAGAAATGCATTGACAGCAGTCCAAAGGGCTAAGAGCTGCAAAACCAATAATGTTCACACATAAAATTAAGGAGCAGAGATTGCTACACAAAGATGGACAAGCCTTTTCTACAGAAACACAGTCAATAATTAAAATCAGTGGTCTCCAATGGTCTGGCTTATAACTTTCATCCAATCGTAAAGTAAATACAAACATTTTTTTTCTTTGATTCAAATATTCAGTCAGCCCTGCTTTGAGCTTGATACTAGTTGGGCACTTCATGAGGTTCATAACTTTATGTACCAGTTAAATACATCGGAGACATTTTCCTTTCTGGTGTCATAATTTTTTATGATTGTTTTAAAAGGCATGAGGTGCACAGAGTCAATATGGGTCCCTTAATCCAAGGAATACATGAGAGGTGAAGCAGTGTGCCTTGGCTAATCAAAAAGCTACTATCTGCAATAATATACTGTTTGTCATTTTGGAACACCTTATTTGGAAAATCTCAATAATATCCGTATTACCTACCATACCATATCTAAATTAACACCGGAATTATTAATTGTTGTATTTTTAGGGGGGGTGGAAACACACCACCATTACTACTTTAATAGGCACCTGGACATGCCTCTTACACAGAAGTACCTTGAAGCTCCCTAGAGAAAATCATCCTCTGGATTTGCATCTTACTGCTTTAGGCACACCTAAATCATGCATTTAACAAACGAAAAGTAACAAATGACATCTTTCGAATCTAATCTTTACACCTTTTTTTTTTTGGGAGGTGGGAGGGCATAATTAATTTATATTATACACCCCACAGTAATAACATTTACAGTAGAGTCATCTCAGCACAACAACTACAACCCCCTCCCCCCAGCCAAAAAAAAAAACAAAAAAAGATGCCTTCCTGACCAACAATAAATCACATATTTGTACAAAGGGATGAAAGATTAAATTTGTGCATCATATAGGATTCACTTACAAAGAGAGAAAAACATTCTTTGCTTTGAAGACTGAAAATCAATGCCCCCAGATTTGTTGTAGACCTCCAACCAGTGCTTGTACAGCTTTAATTTGACGCCAAAAGGGGCAGTGGCAACGGAATCCTAAAACATTTCGCAAATCAATGTTAAGGTCCAAAAACCTGCTGAACACACTTATACTTTTGAATGAGTTACCATCTTATGCTCTTTTAACTGTAAATATGTTATAACTGCGACTAATTTCGTTTTCAAGAAAACAAGAGGGAAGAGCATAGATCCAGAATGATCAGTAAAGAAGTGTCTTCCAAGAATTAAAGATATTATCCCTTTGTTCTTTTTTTAAGTGCATCACTTTGACTATCACGGAGTATAAGTAAAACAAAAATGGCTCTGTAAAAGCCACACTAGTACACTACCCTTTTACCGCCCAAGCCGTTTTGTTTTACTTATATGCCGTCTGAGCCATTTTCATTTTTATTTTACAAATATGAAATTGACCCCTAATTGCTTTTCCCCAATCTGGCTATTCAGCCATAAAACATGAGACAGTGTAAAAGGGTAAGGACGTGGATTTTAGTAGGTTATTTAGATCAACCAGCAACATTTCCACATCAAAGTTGGCGCACAAAAGATATTGATAAGAGGATGAGCAGGTACCTTCTGTAAACTATCTCCAGTGCCCATCCATATACAATTGCTTGATTCTAAAGCAGGCATATTCCATTTATACTTCCATTTCCTCGTTAACAATTTTTCAATGTCTTCCGTTGACAATTTGTGGGTTATATGAATACCAAAATTACTGCAAGAATAACCCCCAGAGAAATATATCAACACTAAAGCATCACAAAACAATATAAACTCACTCCAATTTCAAATCTATTCGACCTGCAACACTCAATGGCAATTATCACACATTTCTATTCAAGCCTTTCCACTTCAAACAATTCTGACTAGGAGTAGACATAATGCCAAGGTCAAAATAAAAATTAGAAAACAGCATGAAATTTCTGTTGTAAAAAGAAGAGAATGCCATTTTGATTTAGATTTATCTTCCACTTCAACAGCTTCAACATCTCAACAAGCTTCATATACGAAGATTCCAGAATTGCATTCACCAAGTATTACATGTTAAGAAAAAGAATAGAATTTTCCACACTAATCTACAACCGAACAGAAACAACTTTGAAATATTCCTCCATAATATAATCTGACCAATTAACAAACTTTTCTATCTTATTTGCCTCTTAAAATATCAATGAATTATTAGTTTTCTCTTAGGAAACCAGAGTACTATTACTTGCCAGTTCTAAAATATAAAGCAATAACAAAAACTTCTCACTAACTTGTTCATATAACTATAAATTAGTATTTATATAAAATAAAAGAGAAGTTTTGTAAAAGTTTTGTACATACACTGTTAATTTGTAATGATTTTTAAAGTATGTATATCACCTTTGGCTTTGAGATGAACTAGAAAGACCCTCGGCAATGTCTTCTCCTAATCCATTCTCTGCATCTGAGAAATCATCATCTACTGTTAAGTCAGTAAGCTCATCATCACTGGATGTAATGGCATCACCCTTCCCACTATTTCTGTCAATGTTATCATCAGAGCCTAAAAGCAAGAGAACAAGCAAGCATGGGAAAAAACCAACTGATTAGTGCTACGAACTGTACTCCAAGACAAAAACAGAAGCAGAAAAGAATAAACAAAAGTAAAAAATCCAATATTCAAAACAGCCAATCCACACCTTGTAATAGCAATTTCACAAACACAATGCCTTCCAAGAGACAATAAGACACTAGTGTGATATCAGAATCTAGCAAAGGATGCTCTAGAGTCCAACTGTCCAGGGTTCCTCCACAAAGCCAATCAGGCACTTGTTAGTTGTTTACCAACCATTGACCAGGGGGTACAAAAGAGACAAAGACCTGGGCTTCCAAGGATTGTCGATTGAAGCTAGAGCATCCCATGCATTCCATTGGAGATTTTACATACTTAAATCAGTAGTAGCAAAAAGGGGGTCAAACTCTAGCAGGAAACAATAAGAGTCATGTTCAACACTAAGAGTTGTTCTTGAACACCAAATTACTGAAACCCAGATTTACTCCTCCATTTTCATTGCCATCTTACATGAGCAAGACTCACTTTATGCACAGCACAGCATGCACACATCCGGCAATATAGCCAACCTTGGCCTTCTTTGGTGCATATCATTAGTGTTAATTATACCCAACATCGAAGTCCACACAAAAGATCCCACCTTAAGAGAAACTTTAGCCCTTCCAAATAAATTTATCAACAGGCAGAGATGATACATTGGAGACTTGATGTTAGTCAATTAAGTCATGAGTTCAAAACTTCTTTCATAAAAATCCTTATCCAACCCCACCTATGGCAACATGAACTTTTATGGTTTTACCAGCATCTTGAGAGACAAGAAGGCATGTTCTACAAAATCAAAGTAGAATGACAAAAAGGCATAATCCTCCATTTGGTATTTAGTATGTCATTCCAAGCAACTCCTTTACAGTTAAAAGGACTTCTAATCCAGCATTGACCACAATATTCATCTTAGCTATTCTTAAGTCTTAACTCATTGTTGCACCCTCATACCACCAATAACCTAAGGAAATCTAATTATGAACAATATCTAATTCTCTGATAATGTTCAAACGCACATGACTCAATTCCTAACCAGTTAAGACAGGTTGAAACATTGTTTTCAAAATTTCAAAGGCCCTGCCATTGAGCACCACCACTCTTTTGATCATCAACATGAACTAGTAAACAACAAAAATAAGCATTAATGATTACTAAAAGAAGTATACAAAACAAATTGAGAACAAGTTACCATTGAAATCATCCTCTTCATCGTCCTCGTCATCTCTCTCATCTTCAGAATCACCTCCCTTTATACTTTTTCTTCCTCTACATGATATTGAAGCACTAATACATCAATATAATAAAATCAAAATTGTTTTCTTATAAATATCAAGATAAAAAAAAATTCTTCATACAACCCCCCTTCTCTTCTTCAGAATCACCTCCCTTCATAATTTGTCTTTCTTTACATCATATCAATATAACATCCAAATATTTTCTTATAAATATCATGATAACAAAATTCTTCATTCCCCCCCCCCCCTTTCTCACCTTGGTCAACAAGTAGTAAGGTGATTTTAACTTTTTACAAGAGCCTCTGTAGGCTTACATATACTGCCACTTCGAGATAATAGTTAAACTTTGCCTTTAATTACTTTTAAAATACTTCTCCCGTTCGTTTTTAGTTGACACTTTTTTATCACGTTTACCAACCCATAAGTTAAACAATTTATATATCTAATTATAGCAAGTAAAATTTATAAAAAGTTGGTTTTATGAAAATAGACAATGAGACAATTCTAAAAAGAGCCCATATGACTATGTTTTATCATCACTATAAATCACAAAATCAGTCAAAGTAGAGTCCATAAATAGTGTCAAAAGTCAAAACGTGTCAACTATAAAAGAACAGAGGAAGTAGTTGTTAAATTTTCACTTTTTATATTTTGGGATATATGGCTCACATTTTATTATTACTTCTTTCTAAACGTTTGGCCAACTTTTATTAGCTTATTGCTCTTTTTCTACCACTACTATACATTAATCTATTATTCTTTTCTTACAATATTACAGTTTTTTCACTTCTCCCTCCTACTTTTCCAATGGTTCTATTTAAAAGTGAAGTGTAACCATTATTTCAAAGCAGGAGTAATTTCGTAGAACGGCATAAAAAGGGGATGATATTCAGAATTGTCTGCCCAATGAAATATTAAACATACAACTCATGTAATGAAATACTACTCCAAAATATAACATGTAAAGGTAGTTGTCCAAACTGTCAGCCCAATGTACCACTAAATCACTAATGCAGGGTAGAAATTAACCAGCTCTAAAAAGTTGAAACAGCAAACAACAGTCAACCAGCATTGTACTGTTGAAAATAAAAGCATATACAAACAGCTTTCCATAATAAGTACAAAATGGAGACTACTGGCCATACAAAAATAAAATCAATTACCTTTTCTGATGCACCTCAGCACGTGAATTGCTAGTTGTATCTAGTTTCTTTAGTAGATTATCAAAAACAGAAGGCTCACTTGGAGGCTCTATTTCCTCCTCCTCATCCTCTTCATCTCCATCTTCATCTTCATCTTCATCTTCCTCCTCTTCTTCATTGTATTCATTTTCTTCCTCTACATCCTCTTCTACATCATCTTCAAAAGTTGTAGTCTTCACATGCTTCTTGTATCTATCATCTGATTCAAAATTGATTAACAAGCACAAATAGTTGTAAGCAACATGAGAAAGTGTTTGTTTGGAGGGGAAACATTTTCTTGGAAACCATCTTCCTTTTTCTCGTAATAAACCAAACAAAGAAAACTAATTTACAATTGTTTTTTTTCTCTAAATAAATGTTTCTATGAAATAATTTTCCAATTTCTGTGGAAAATGTTTTCCGTCAAACCAAACGAAGCTGAAGTATCATGGGGATAAAAGGCTGGAAAGTTCATCACATAATGGAGGCAGTTTGAGCAATGGTTGAAACACACATTTGATTCCATATCAAGAAAAATACAATTCTCCATAACAGAAACAAAGTAAGCAGTTCTAACCTTGGGAACCAGGATATTTGTTTCTAACATCAATGGGTTCGGCTTGACGACTCTTCTTACTAATTGTTCCAGAACTCTTGAGCTTGGTAAAAGGTCTACGACCTGAGAAACCACTCAAAATAAATCAGAACCCACCTGCACTTCTCTTTAGCCTTTCATAGGGTATACACTATACAAGAAATGTCAACAAATTCAATTTTCTGAAATTACAAACCAGATTTCCAATAAACATTATACAACCTAAGAAAAGTATACAAAAGAACGTATAGTGTATACAACCTAAGAAAAGTATACATAGAACGTATAGTGTAACGATGAGTACCTTGACTCCTGTTAAATCGTTTGGCCATTGATCACTGATTGCAAGCCTAGAAAAGATAAAAGAACCAAACTTAGGACATACAACTGAAAAAGAAAAGACATACAAAGTAACTAACAAATACGAAAACTCCTCCATTTTTAAGTAATGGTGACATTTGAAATTTTCCATCAAACGTTATATACATTAAATTTTATCTTCTACAAATACTAACAAATAACCAGCCTAAAGTGAACCTTTCATTCTACTAACCTTACATAGTTGTATACATTAAATTTTATCTTCTATTGAAAGGTCAATTTTCATAGTTCCAACCTAACATTAAACTATTAATGGGTTATATAAACAAAATTCTGCAACACATAATCAACCAAATATGACTCAATTATCAAAATATGCTCCAAAAATCACGTTAATTTCTTCTAGCTTAATAATATGAAGAGCAAATTTCAAGCAACGAATTTGATCGTTATACTCCTTACTAAGTTCAGTAATTAAACCAATAGTTCAACAATCCGCCTTAGAAGAACCTTAGATAGATTAAGGGGGTGTTTGGTTCGGATAATGGAAATGGAGTGGAAAGGAAACAAATAAGAGGGGGGAAAGGAATCATTTAACTATTACCTTTTCATTTATTTGGTTTACCTAATAGAAAGGAATCCCTAGAAAATGCAACAAACTTTACAAAAAGTTCGGTTTACAGTAAATTATTGAATGGCCAGAGACTTACTACTTTTACTTCTTCTTCCTTCCTCTTTCAAGATCCATCTTCCTCTTCAAGTATATAGCACCTAATAAAAAAACTGATACTTGACGACATCGACCATCTTCCTCTACTAAAAAAATCACTCCTTTGCACTACTCTAAAATCTTCTCTTTATCAAATTTTAATGAAAATTTCATAATTCTTTCCACTTTCTCTCTCATCCCACTCGATTCCCAATATACATCAATCTATATAACTCAAAATCAATTCAATTGTTTTTCCCTTTAATTCTATATCAATTGTGAGAAATGATAGAAACTACAATAACTAGGTTTTGTTTCTTCACTACTTTTCTGGGTTGATTTCGGGTTACGACCTACGAGATGAATTGATAAAGTTCACTATATCAATGATAATGTCAGAACTCTTAATTAATTCTTTTATTATTTTATTTTTTTGATGTTATGTTTGAGTGATTGTATTATTTTTCATGACTATTGTTAATTTTATGTTTATTTTTGTTGATTTTGATACTCTGTTTTTGTGAAAAAGGGTCATTTTTGTGGAAAAAAAGGTCACTTCTGTGAAAAAAAAAAGGGCACTTTTGTGAAAAAAAGGGGTCACTCTTGTGAACATAAAGGATCACTTTTGTGAAAAAAAGGTCATTTTTGTAAAAATATGGGTCATTTTTGTACAAAAAAAAGGGTCACTTTTGTACAAAAAAAAAGGGAAATTTTTTTAAGAAAAAAGGGTCACTTTTCGTAAAAATGTTCGATGTACAATAAAATTATTGTAAATCGGGGGCATGCAAAAGTTTTTGTTTAACTTGATTGAGTTACATACAATTATTAAAATACCATAAAAACAAGTTAGCTATAATACTAAATCGATGATCACTATTAGCTAACAACTAATCATGCAAAAGGTATTGAAAAGTAACTAATACCCATGTCTGAATGTGCCAAAAATTTACCCTGAATCACAATTATTGAATCAATAAATTAAGGAAAGTATTTGCGAGATAGAATGAAAAGGGAGGAAGACGGGATAAAAACTGAAAAGAGCACTCAAACTCTATTGAGCATTTCATCAAACACCTGGTAGGCATTAATGCAATATACAAAATTGAACAAAAACAATGTATCAACTAACCCCCGAATATAATCAACAATATTATCAATAATATTGAACAATTATATACACAAAAGTTCCAACAATAGCATAATTTACTCACAAAATGGTTTTTGATGACAAATTTTCAACCAAAAGCAAATAAAATCAACGTATATAAATGAAAAAAAAAAATAGTTAAAAGCTAAAAAAAAATTACAAACAACTGCAACAATGATAGCTAGTAGTGTAGATAGCAAGTAGAGAGAAAATGAAGGAGAGAAATAGAAATTTTTTGATTGAGGAGGATAAGGGTATGTGTTACCCTCTTCAATCACACGAGAGGTAACAAAGAAAGAAACGGCTTACCTCTGAAGCTGCTTGACCTGCTTCAGTGTAGTAGAGAAAGCTTAAAAGCCGCTTCAATGGAGGACTGACAGGAGAAGGAGTTGCAGCGGCACAAGCACAACCAAACGGGTGAAAATAAGATAGAGGGTGAGTTAAGCATAACGTTGGTGATTATGTTTTATATTTTTTCACTGTTTGGTGATTATGTTTTTTTTTTTTTTTCACCATTTGGTGATTAGAGGGGTAATTCTGCAAAAAAAAATAAAAAGGAAGCAAAAGCTTAATCACTTGTCAGATATGGGTTAAAAACTTAGTTACTTGTGGTTAACCAATAGGAAAAAAAACAGGTATTTAATTTTTTTTATTCACACGAGGCACGTCAAATTTGTGAAAATGACGCCTCTTATGAACTTTTCCCAAAATTTCCGTATTTTTTTTTCTCTTCGCCTCATTGTGTTGTGCGAGATAGAAGAATTCTTTTTAGGGTATATCATCAGGGTAATGATTCATCAACCCGCGAGCTCTTTTTATGAGGCCCAAACGGGAGAGCACTTCTTCCCCTTCCCCACGTTTCCTTTTTTTTTTAATTTTCTTTACTAGTTCTTCAAACTTCACTCTTAATGAATAATGGTGATTTGCTCTTTTGGAAAGCTTGATTAAAGGAGTTCGGCAATTTGAAAGGTAAATTTGTACTTGATCTCTTTGGTTAAGTTATTCATAATTGCCTCAATCGTTGTGTCGTCTTTAAAATCGAAAAAAGTAGGGTTTAAATTTTGTCAAAAATTGTGGAATTCTTCCTGAATTTAGGGTCGAATTTGGTGTTTGATGATAAAATTTCGTATTTTTACCTTTAGATTATTATTGTAAGACTCTTGATTTGCTAATGCTTGGTTAAATTGGGTGGGTATCTTGACTTTAGTGTAATTGGAAGGAGTAGTGTGAAACAGAGTAATTGTACTTAATTGAAAGAATTTAGTATTTAATGTCAAGTAAAGTGTATTTATGTGTTAATTTGTTTGTAAATTATATGGAAGTTGTTTTATTTTCAATATGTGTTGATGTTAAACAATAGTATTGAGTTTTTAATTGAATGTTTTAGATGGAGATGATCCCAATGGCACTTGTTCGATTTGGTGGGGTGTGGAAACATACTCTTGATTTATACTTTTGTAATTTATCCCAACAGCTAGTATTATATATTCAGCTTTGAAACTCATTTCAGGATTTAATATTGATAAGTGATTATGTTTTTGGGAAAGTGATTAAGTTTATGTTGGGTGACTAAGTTTTTTTTTTTTTTTTTTTTTTTTGCTGAGTTCAAAACAGGTTAAAAGGTGTTCCGGTGAGTTAAGTGCTCGGTTTTTCTAACTCAATCACCAAAGGGTGAAATAAAAAACTTGATCACCAAAGGGTGAAAAAAACAAAAACTTGATCACCATTTGTATACTTAACTCGATAGAGGGTAAACCAAAAATTAAAATATGGAGTTACTCCGTAATTCGTATGTCCTAATGGTCCTATGAGTAGAGCAGTTTACCGAAAAACTGAAAACCCGTTCCGTTATCATTTCGAAAATTAAGATATTCGATCCAATAATCATAACGATTAGGGTATCCATTCCAATAATTTAATATCGAGTATCGTTTTTGGGTATTATTTTAAAATTAATGGTTATTCGTTCCGATCCAATAAGCAATTGTTTGTTTTTTTGTTTATACTTCAATCCATTTTTTCAATATTTAAATTCTTACTTTACTTCATAATCACTATATAATATCAATGATTAGTAATATTATTAATAAATTGATCAAGATCATGTGATATTGTTGTTAATTAGTGTTAAAAAAAATATCATAATAACTAATTTTTTAAGTTTAATTATCACCTTTAAAAACCTTATTGGGTACCCGATAACCGATCCGAAAATCCGGGTATCCCGTACCTAAGGGTGTAAATGAGTCGAGCCGAACCGAGTACTACCTTGTTCATGTTCAGGTTCATTTAATTTAGGCGAGTCCGAGCACGATCCCAAGCTTTCAAACGAGCTCAAAAATTTGTTGAAACTCAGCTCATTTAGATTATTATATGTTCGCGAACGGTTCGTGAAAGACTTGTTTATTAAACGAGTTGATAAACAAGTGTTTCATGAACGAGCTTAGTAATAAACAAGGTTCTCTAATGAGCTTTGTACTTTTGACATTTGAAAATCTTTAAATTAGCATAATAATTAAATTATATTCATAAACCTTAGAATTAAATCTTAATTATTAAAAAACTTCATAATTAAATTAAGAATTGTGAAAAAATAAAAAAAAATTATGAATATAAATAAAGGAGTAGCTCGCAAACATAGATAAACGAGTTGTTCATGAAATTATATGAACGAACATATCTATTTTCATGTTCAAACTCATTTATTAAAATAGCTTCAAAATTTGTTCAAGTTCGGCTTATTTATCAAATAAACGAACATGAACGAGCTTCAACTGAGCTTGAACCAGAGTAGTTTATTTATCGGCTTGGTCCATTTACACCCCTAGGTCGTACCCGGACTTATCAATTTGATCTATGGATATCACTTTTAGTGATATTGGTTATCGGGTACTCAAACCATTATTACCAACGGTACGGGTACCTGTCCTATGCTCACCCCTAAGTATAGGTGTTCAAAACCGTTTCAAATCGGACATTATCAATCTCATAGCAAAATCCCTCCGTCCCTTAATAATTGACATATTACACTTTTTAAGGGCCCGTTCTGATTTACTGAAAACAACTAAACCGAACAGAAATGATTGGGGCTGAACTGAACTGAAATGAGTTGTTTATGAGAGAAGAAATTAAGAATTAGACTGAAAATAAACTAAACTAAAATTAAGCTGAACAAAATAGGCCCTAAGTACTTCGTTTAATTTAGTCATTTATGGTCTGTTTTATTCAGCTTAATTTCAGTTCAGTTCTTTAGCTATTTTTTTTTGTTTTTTATGATTTAGCTAATGATATTGTTGATGACAATTTAATTTAGGCATGCCTTTGGGTCGATCTTTTTAAGTTCATCTTTATATCAAACGTCAGCTAATAGTAGTCAAAGATGTAGGAGCTTTTTGGATTTAGGGTGGCGGGAGGACAGAGATGAAGGCGGTGTAGCGCGATGTGTAATAATTGTAACACCCCAATAATTCTCTCTTTAAATATGTGAGGATCCTGAACAATATTCAAGAGAATTACTGGCGTGCTACCGCCACGTGTTCAAACGTTAAGGCTTTATCAGAAAATAGCAGCGGAAAAACTAAATCAGTTATAAATAAGTTTCAAAACCAACGAATGAAACCAAATTAAGTCATACAACTTGGAACCATTAAGGCCCTTATTCAAAACCCAATAAAAGTAGTAAGTGATTAAATTCAGTGTTCAAATAAATTCAAACCCAAAAGAAATAGTGTCGAATAAAATCGAATTAAAATAAATTCAAACTTGCAAAAGAAATAAAATGCGAACAACCAACTCTCTACTCAAGATCCCACAACCCTGATGAATGCTGCATGTGTAAGAACCTGTGGTAATTCTGCTCCCCAATATTACAAGTGTAAAAATTGGATCGTCACAGGGTCATTAAAAGGCGAAGGCCATGACCAAAGAAAGACACACAAAGCACGCAATCAGCAAAGCTGAGTACATACAAGCTGCAAAATAAATTAAGAAATCCATAACATGCTACTAATAATCAATCATCATGCATCATTAAATTATAGACTCAACACACGACTCAACTATTTATATTACTAAGACTCCATTAATTAATAGGTAAATCATTATTTTTATTCATTGGATTACGCAATAGACAAGGTTGTCCAACCCATGCTCCATTTGGAACATCAATAAAAGAAAAACCCCATGCCTCCTTTTGGAAACATCAACAAACATCCAACGACCACGGGCGCGACTCCGTGACCGTAGTTAGTATGAGATCTCACCTAACTCTTAGTTTTGAAAAATATTTGAAATAAGAGACTCGTAGATCAGACGACCTCGAGAAAAGTACACGGCTAATACCCCATGTACCCCAACCCCTGATTGTCATTACTCCAGAAGTGCACCAATCTAGAGTTTTATTGCTCATCCATCTTGCACTTTACGTGATTTACAAGTTTAGACTTGGTGATGACTCATATGCATAACAATACAATCAATCCAATATCAATTCAATCAAGTAAAACAACTTTTCAATTTCAATTCTTGATTTATTAGTGGCAAGCAACATTTATTATTTATTCCTTTACTACCTCGGTGTATAAACACCTTGAGTGCATAAGGCACCCCAAAACCTTAACCTCGTCTTAGAAGAATTAAATTCTTCCTTTACTCATCCTGCTTGCATAATCATGAATGAGTAATAAATTAATCATTACACCAATCATATACCTTTGCCTCTAAGCGCACCTTGCATAATTAGAGCACAAATAATACTTGCAATATAAAATAGTGCACGTCATACGAAATTCACAATGTATAACCAAACAATTTAACTTAGTCATCCCTATGCATGATACTAAGTTCTCGATCCGTCGTCCTTAAACATGCACCTAAAAGAAAGGTTTCGTAACTTGTACGTACCTTGAGCAAACGAATTAGTATGCCACTTTACTAACTAGAAATCACCTTCAATAAACTCCTCTCCTAAGCCAAATAATAACATTTCAATCAATACCCAATCAATCAAATTTACAGCAATACTAACTTACTTTAAAACCTTCAAAATCCAAATCAAACAACACTTTAAAACCTTCCCTTTAGTTTAAAGGCTTATATATAGTTCTTTAAATTTTCTTCATAAAAACCTTAAAATACACTCTTATACATGAAATTACAGCAAGTTCAATGTCTAATAAAAATCTGAAAATTATATAAAAACCCCTAAAAATCTCCCTTTTAAATGGGTGATTAAACCCTCTTTATAAAACATCAAAAGTGGTACTTAGAAACTATTTCCAACACTTAAAACTTCAATAAAAACATATATTTATGCTTAATTAACTTTAAACATAATTAATTTTATTAATCAAACTCAAGGATAATATTTGAAGTATAAAAAAAACTTCGTTAAAATCAAAAACTGCCCGAAAATCATATTTAGAGGCTGAATTTGGCCACGCGAAGGTGGTGCTCACTTCTAAAGATAGTGAGTCTTTCTTAAAACGTTGTTTCCACATGGAAAACTCTACTTTTTCATCAAAATCGGATGAGTTCAGAATCTGATCGGGATTAAAACGAGATTAATATTAACGAACGAAAATCTAAAAATTTAAACACGAATATATGTGTTCAAAATAATCTGGAATTAAGTTAAACTAATCAGTAGTTATAATCACCGAAATTTCAAAACATCATTACTATAAAAGCCCTAAATCAATGTTCATAAAAACCCTAAAATCATGATTTTCAATAAATTGAAACCCTAGGTTTATAATTCATAAAATATGAAATTTATAACATAAATATAATCTGAAATTTATAATCTTTATACCATTAAAATATAATTTAATACTAAAAAAGCAAAATAATGAAACAAAGGAGGATGAAAATAAGATTAACCTTTTTGTGTGGGAAATTTTTGGAGATTCATGGGATTTTATAGGAGACAATTATTGTAGGGTAAAAAGAAAGATTGGGTCTCATAAAAATAATGGGTCGATTAAGTAAACAAATGGGTTAGACTTGTGTGATTGGACATAAATTGTAGAATAAAGGTGCATAAAATAATTTGTTCAAATTTTCGACCCAGATTAATAATTTGAAACTTTTGAAATTAAATTATGAAAAATAACAAATAAAAATTATAAATAAAATAAATTTTCATTTATAAAATATTTAAAAATACGGGGGATTACAATAACGAAGTGTGGAGAAAAAAGTGGAAGTGCGAAGTTTTGGAATGGAAGTGCATAGTTTTGGGTCTTTGTTTCCCTCTTTTCATTTTCTTAATTTTTGGATTTTTTTTTTGTTTTGTTTTTGTTTCATTTTTTAATTGTCAAACTATTTCAGTAGATTAATTTCACAAGCATTAATTAACATGAAAATAAAAATTTTGAACAAAAAAAAAAACTATTAGTGGATTAATTTTGAACTTCATTTTATTTTTCATAATTATTGGTGGATTAATATCATTACTAATCCATAGTCAAATATTTCAGTTCAGTTCAACCCCAATCAGTTTAGTTCGGTTCCAATCAGTTCAATTCAGTTTAGTTCAATTGTTTTCAGTAAATCAGAATAGAACCTTAATAGCATTAACTACATTGCCCATAGTTTTTATTTTTTATTTTTTTTATTTTTTATTTTTACGTAGTGTGTATAACAACATATAAATGTCACATTAAAGTTGATTGTCGTGGCTGATTTCTCCATTAAAGTTCTTCTGAATTTGCCTCAATACAATGATTTGTTAGACAAACTTACAATTTTAACCCCAACTTATTGGCTAAAATCACAAATTTGTTCCTTTGAGATACATGATATGTGTTCTCAAGTTGAAAAACTTGTACTTTTCTGTTGTACTTATAATTTTGACACATCGTACTATAGATCGAGTCGGACAATCTTTATACATTAATTTCATTATTTCCATTAATTCTACTTGAGTAAGGCAAAGTTTTTTTAAAGACTTCGTTCAATTGTATTAGATTGCAATAGGCTATGAAACATGTCTTTCTTTAGTATCTTGGACTTGTCCTTAACAATTAAAATTTTGGACTAAATATTTCAATGATTAAATTATATATATGGTGTTGCCTCAAGTTATGAAATAAAGAAAAGGTATTATGTGATACCAGACTTATAGTGAGTCCATTTTGCAACATTAAATACAAGATAAGCTATTGCGTGAATAGCTTCATAAGGCACGCTGCTTCAAAACAATCCCTATTTAAAGATATTATTATAGAACATATATAGTATATTATCTAGTCTGTAGATATCCTAGACAGTAGACACGATAGATGTTATCATTCAGCTTATATATGATAATTAATTTTTTTTCTTTATAATTCAATTAGTCATTGTGCTTTATAATTAACCGCTAATTAAAATTAGTGACTTACTCGAGTGAGTGAACCATTAACTTAATAAATAGTCATAGTAGGTAAAAAGAACAAATAATCCAATTTACATGCTCACACGGACATGGGCAATCCACAGTTAAACATTTGTAAAAGCAATATGTTACATCTTTAACCATTTTATTTATAGGTGGATCGGACCCTAGACGGATATAACCTAGAGTCGATTGACCTCGAGACAACGGGGTTGGCAGCATTATGCGGGCAGCTTCGCGGGGCGTTACCTTGTTTGTAGTCTTTGTTACGGAGTACAGTACTATAGATTATAGTCCCACCATTTGAAGTTTATATATGTGATCTTGTCATCATCTAAGCTTTCTTACTCTCAGATAGGATCCTTCATTCGTAAGCAATTTAAACTACTCCACAATCCCAATTAAAAATCTCATCTTCCTTCGGATTTTACACGGTGTCTCGCTATTATTTCCTAAGTTTCAGCGTACATAAGAACAGAGTTGGTTACTTTCTCTCTCCTCTTTTCATTTCTTACAACTTTTTGGATTCTGGGGTTCTTTTGTTTGTTCTGTTCATACTTGAATTATATTGAATTGGGCATCAATTTTTTTTGATATAGGTTAACTTTCATTGTGATTGGATTATTGGGTTGAGCTTGATTTGTTCATCTGATCATGTCGATGCTTGATTCTTTCTTCGCTAAGGGGTTTAAAGGCTCTAAATGGTAACATTTCCTCTAATTTTCTCTTGTGTTCATTTCTTTGTTCTTGATCTTAATTACCCAGATGAAAGAACTGCTGTTTTTGCTTAATTATTGTATTGATTAAGCCAATTTTAGCTAGTGAAGTTGGGAAAATTGATTTTGTTTCAAAATTTTGGACGACTTTTTGCTGAATTGTAGGGTGTTTATGTGGGTTTTAGGAATTCTTTAAGAGCTTATGATTTGTGGGTTACTTAATGCTATAAATTTGGAGAAATGTTCTTGTTGTGATGGATTTTCTTATAAATTGGGTCAAATTTTGTGGCAGTAAAACGTTACTGAAACTTTCGGTTCCAAGAATTAAGTTGCTGAGGAATCGGAGGGAGCTTCATATTAAGCAAATGCGCAAGGATATTGCGAAGCTTCTTGAGACTGGTCAAGAAGCTACTGCTCGTATTCGGGTTAGTGTTGTTGGGCTGCATTTGTGATTTATATTGTTGCTTAAAAGAACATTGTTTAGCTTCTCGTTATGTCAATTATAAATATCCTGTGTTTGATTTGTATTTCAGGTAGAGCATATAGTAAGAGAAGAGAATATGATGGCAGCTCAAGAGATCATCGAATTGTTCTGTGAGCTTATCGCTGTCCGCCTTCCCATTATCGAGTCTCAAAGGTTTATTTCCTCCCCTTTAAATTGATTGTATAAGAAAGAGAAAGTTGCTATTTTCAGTCCTCCCAATTCACATGTAGTTTATCCAGTTATAATTGATGTTGTCAAATTCAGTTAAGTGTTTGAACTTTAAGGTATGTTGTTCTTGATAAAGGTACACCTGACCAAATCTTTAGCCTTGAATAATCATCATACGTGTTAACTTTTGAGCATTCTATCATCATTGGCTTTGAAGTTTTTAAATACCAATCTTCTGTGGGCATTCCCCTGCTCTTCCCTCTCCCCATTCAAGTAGAAGCTGGGTTGTAAGTTGACTCCGAACCATGTTGATAGAACATGATTTATCAAGGCCACTAAGCTATTTGGCTATAACCAACCCCTTGTCTGCCAATTTTCCTAAAAAATATACTGTGATTTAGTGCATTAGATAAAGGGAAAATTATTTTAATACAGTAAATAAAATATTGAGAGGAACATGAGAATATAATTGTATTCAAGTTGTGATTACTACTTGGTGGATAGAGATTAGTAAAATAATTCTTACTGGAACAAATAAGAGATATATAAGAAGATAGGAAATCTGCAACAGAACAAATAACACCAAAAAGCAGACCAAGGCCTGTTCAGGATGCTGTTTTACAGGCCAAACCTCATAGTTGATTCCAATTTCCAAGTATCAGTTTTCAAGCCTCTCTGTTCCAATGCTTCCTTCTAGATTTGATTCTTTCGTCATTGAATCTGGGTAACTTAAATAGTCAATTCACTAAGTGTCATCATATCTTCATTGCCATTCTTGACTTCAATGGAAAAACTTTCCAGCTGTTGGATGGTTTTAATAGGGGCTATTTGTGTTAAATCGAAGAGAAGTTCCAAGTTTAATTTGTTTAGAAGATCATAGTTATTTATATTAATTGGGGGGTTGGGGGAGGGGGGTGGAGGGTGTAATCACTCTTTGAAATAAGTTGCCTCTTGGTGTATCACCTCTCTGGACTCATCTTTTGAAAGCATTTGAATGACTTGTATTCAAAGAGAATTTCCAAGGAAATAGCTATAAGTGTATTGCCCTTAGATTGCTAAAGAGCTTTGACATGATCGTGAGGGAGGACATCACTAAAATGAAATGGTTAATGAATAACCTATTGGAACGACATTTGTAACATCTACACCTATATATTTTACACCGTTTTTCTGTATTGTTCTTTGTTTTGCTTAACTTTGTGACCTAGGAGTGACTTCCTCACAATTGTGGCTATTGTCACTCCTTTTTGTTCATTGTGCCCTTATATTGATGATTATGTATAGATGTTTGTTAAAAAAGTTAGTTGGTTGAGGTTTGATATCTGCCTTCAGCTTAGGGTTGGAGGTATAAAGCAGTTTTTTTGGGGCTGTTGTCCACCCTTGTAGTTACAACTTTTAGCCTTTTGGTGCGCTTATGAGGCTCTTCATATTTTCCTGTCAAAAAAAAAAAAAAAAAAACGATGGAAAAATGATTGTATTCACGTCTTCTTTATATTTCAACTTCTTATTGTTTAGCCTCGTGTGGTTAATTATGATTTTCTAACATGATTAATATGCACCTCTTTGGTACTGTATACTTTTGTACCCCATGTTACCCTATTTTCATTTCACCTAAGTCTGTGCAGCAGGTGCTTGACAACAACATTGTATTAATCCATGAGGTGTCACTTTTGGCATATAATGCAAAACCAATTGAGACCTGGACACTGCCACTGTGTATGCTATTATACCCTATGACCTATGTTACTCTCTTTTCATTTTACGTAAGTCTGCACAGCAGGTGCTTGACACCAACATTTTATTAACACTTGTGGTGTCACTTTTGGCATATAATGCAAAGCCCAATTGAGACCTGGACACTTAGCTGTATGTCTGTGTCAAACACTAGTCTCATTGATGTGTCCGAGGAACCTAGATTACACTTGTTTCATTTTTATCTTTGAGCTCTATCAGTTATTCTCAATTTGATCTAATTTGCAATACTTTACAGCCATGATCAAAGTGAAAAGATTTGCTAGGATGAACAAGATTATATACTTTGTCTGCACAGCAGATGCTTGACACCAACATTTTATTAACACTTGTGGTGTCACTTTTGGCATATAATGCAAAGCCCAATTGAGACCTGGACACTTAGCTGTATGTCTGTATCAAACACTAGTCTCATTGATGTGTCCGAGGAACCTAGATTACACTCGTTTCATTTTTATCTTTGAGCTCTATCAGTTATTCTCAATTTGATCTAATTTGCAATACTTTACAGCCATGATCAAAGTGAAAAGATTTGCTAGGATGAACAAGATTATATACATACATGAGCTTGCTCATAATGCTTATGACGGTTGAAAGCAATGTCTCTTAAATATTAAATTAATCTGCTTTTCAGATCCACTTTCTTGCAGGCCTTGAGCCAATTGCATCATGAGGTGCATGCAGGATAATTGGGTTGTAGAAAATCTTGATAGTTGTCTAAATATCTGGAACAAACTCTAGTATCTTTCTAGCAAACCTAATTTTCTTGCTGTAATCTGTTTTTTCAGGGAAGCCTACCAACTAAGATTTTACATGCCAAGATCTTCTTTCATCTGCACGTGAATGGCAGTGCAATTTCTGCTCTGTTGTTTTTGTGGCCTTGACATTGATTCTGTGATTCTGTTGTGCCCTTGTGGATATTGTTTCATTGTACATATAGCTCTGTGTGCCATAGGAGTAGTTTAATTTGCATGTGGGTGGCAGGGCAATTTCTGCTGTGCTGTTTTTGTGGCCTAGACACTGATTTTGTAATTCTGTTGTGCCCTTGTGGGTATTGTTTCATTGCACATATAGCTCTGTGTGTCATAGGAGTAGTTTCCTTGCTTTGTGTCATTTCTTTGATCGTCCAGTTTGCCATATATATATATTTTTTTTTATGCTAATAATTTTAATTCCTTAGAGTTATCTAAAATTCTAAATGGTGGTATGCTTTTCTGCTGTTACTGGAGGCTTTCAATTTAAATAGCAGTCCCTTAGTTTAAATGTACGAGTTGTCATTTTTTTTAAGGACTTCAAACTCATGCTCTAGTGTTCCTATTCATAAGTTGGTGAAAACTCCAATGGAACAATCTAATTGGGTATCTGAGTAACTTAACTTCTGAAAATGTTTCCTTTTCTTGAGTTCTCTGATCCATTTGCCAATAATCAATATCAGTGCTGTAACTAATCCTTATATTTAACCAGGCACCAGCCCAACCTTGATGTTCATTGATAAACAACTAGGGCTCTCTTAAAATCAATTTTAATAGGCAGGTGGGTGATAGTGGCATAAATTACTTAGAAATTGCCTATTGTTTCTGCTTGTTATTTATAATACCCTTTTTCTCCCGTCTATATTTTCTAGATACTCCATGGGCTTTCATAAATTGCTTCATTTCTAGTCTAGCATGATTTGGGGTAAGGCTTGGTACACCAGACTTCCATTTACCCACTCCAATGACGTGTCCCATGCTAGGCTCTCATCATTGTTGTGGTAGATGTTAGAGTGGTTCTTTGGATTCTGAATTTGTAAAGGATTTTATGCAAGGTTTTTTTTGGTGCCATGCAGCCATCAATATCTGTCCCTATGGCCCAGACAGGCCGACATCCTTCATTCTCGACTTTGCAAGTATAGCAGTTGATGCATTCATCTCTGTTACTATCCCGTCTGTTCCATTAAAGTCATAACATGATATTATGTTTCTTTAGTATAATACTTGTATTCATGTGCTTTTGTTTTGTTAGCATTCTTAAATTTAATAAACCGTCTGGTTTTGGTTGTTGATACCTATTAATATTTTTGTTCAGGGAATGTCCACTAGACTTGAAAGAGGCCATATCTAGTATTTGTTTTGCTGCACCAAGATGTGCAGATTTGCCAGAGTTGCTGCAAGTTCAGATGTCATTTGCAGCCAAATATGGGAAAGAATTCGTTGCAGCTGCTACAGAGCTTATGCCGGATTGTGGTGTTAACCGGCAGGTCTTATTTTTGTTATTGTTGTTGTGGTTTATACTTTATATGAATGAGGACTTGCTAGTTGCTACGTATGTACAAGAATCTTAACAGCTGTTTTAATCACGGTGCAGTTGGTAGAGCTATTGTCTGTCCGTGCTCCATCTGCGGAAAAGAAATTGAAGTTGCTGAAAGAAATTGCCGAAGAGCATGAATTAGAATGGGATCCATCTCCTTCAGAGTCTGAACTTTTCAAGTCCCATGAAGATTTACTGGTGAGTATTATACTCTGCAGACTTTTGAAATATTCTTTTGTGCTATTTGATTATAATAGATGCTTTTGTTCTTCACAGAATGGACCGAAACAGTTTGTCGGTGGCTCCAAAGTTCCACTTCCAAAAGAAAAACATGATGAAGTTATGCAATCTACTTCAGTTCAAGAAAGTGCTGCTGAGCCTTCTGGATCTGAAGAAAGTTTTGACGAATTAGAGTTTCCTGAAGTTCCCAAGGGATCACTGAGGCCAAGTGCCGATGCTGAAGTACTTGCTCCTCCTCCGCAAAGTGACCCGTTGAAACAGTCTAACATTGATACTGAGGACACTTTATGGTCTGCCAAGCATGAACCCCCCAAGTCTTCAGCCACTCCTGGGGAGACTAAACAATTTTTGCCTTTCATTTCACCCCCGTCCTCTTTGCCATCAGCATCACTTCCTGTTAAAGAAAGCAGTCCACCCCCACCACCTTCAATGGCTTCAAAAGCCAAAAGTGATGATTACTTAAATTTTCATGATGTATTAGCAGCTGCTAATGCTGCTGCTGATTCTGCTGAACGTGCTGCAGCAGCCGCTCGCTCAGCTGCTAGTCTTGCAGAGGCCAGAATTTCTGAATTTTCCAAGAGTAAGAGTGGCATCCAGTCCCCTGATAGTGATGTTGAGAATCCATTTCATGCTAGTAACGATAATCTGTCAGCTGCAACTGAAAAACTACAACTGGATGACAGAAATGCTTCAGGTGATGATGTTTCCAATCCTTGGGTCTCTAGTGAACACTTTGGAAATGACCAGAATTCAAATGTTTTAAAACATGCCACTAGTGATGAAGCTAGTCTGGAGTCTGATTCCTATCCACCTGGAGAGCATACTTTCAAACAAGAGGCCCCATACCCTCATCAACCTCAGAGAATACCATCAATGGATGACGATCCAGAATTCACGTATCCTAACCTGTTCTCTTCACATAGTTCTGGAGACAATTCTCAATCAAGGCATGGATCTTAAATAGAGGTGATGAAAATTACAGTGTTATGAGTGGCAACTACCTCTGGCATCTTAAGCCTGCTTAATTTTTTCATCTCCTCACACTTCCCTCATTTTTTAAAATTAGTCAGTTGTAAAGTTACGTGTGCTATCCCCAAGTAATGACTTATTGCTTTCATTAGTGCGATAGAATTCTGTTGCTTCTGATATGGCACGTTGAAGAGAAGTTTCTGTTACAGTTTTATAATCGTGTACAGTGTTTTATGCTATTTTTCTGTGGTTTAATTTTGATCTTAAGGAAATGTTCCATTTTTATTAAGTCTGAGAGTGGATTGTAACATCGTAGAAAGGATTCAGAAATCACCGGGATATGCAGAGGTCTTTTTTCAAATTGAACATTTGAACTTTAAATATAGAGGAGATGATAGGGGTACACTTCGTGTACAAACTACAAAGGATGTATACCATCTACAAATTATCCAATGACAGTATAAAATTGGTGAAATAGACCTTTGCGGTGCTAAGAATTTTGCTATAGTGCTAAGACTTAAACTACTAATAATGCAATCTTAGTACAATGTTAAATAAAACTAGAGAACATACTTTATGCAATATTTTAGAAAGTTGGTCTAAATATTTCGATCATTTTTCATTTATCGCTATTCAGAACATTAACACATAATATAATTTTATTGTTGATCGAGTAATTAGTTACTTTGTACTTCGTTTATTATAGTTAATCACGACTCCACAACATAAAATTATGGAATACAACGATTGCATTAGATATTTCGGCCAAATATAGCCGCACATCAAACCAATTGTCATACAAACTTAAACAACACCTTGTTCAATACACCATGTCGCAAACTCGCAACTCAACTTGAGCAAAATATGCAAACATTTTGCTGTTCTTGTTATCTCCCCCATACTTTCCCACCTCCATCTTGCTCTAAAAATGGCGGCACTCCCAATCTTCCATGGCAGAAGACCTCCTCTCTTATCCTCTGTAATCCAATTACCAATTTCACCGCCATTAAAGCTTCTTCTTCCACTTCAATCGACAGCTTAGATGAAGAAGATGGTGAAAGAGGAGAGGGAAAGACTGAAGCTGCTGCAAAAGCGTCAGGAACAAGCGCTAGAGGAAGAAGGCTCGTCAAATTGCGTGAAGAGAAGCACAGAAGAGAACATGACCGCCTCCATAATTACCCTTCTTGGGCTAAGTAATTTTCTACTTTTCTCTAAACACCTATGTTGTTCTATTGTTTGCTAATTTTCGTTACGAAGTTTGTATATTAGAAATTGAATAGTATAATGTGACATTGAAACAACTCGGGGCATTGTCCGGGTCACACACTAGTTGAAATTGTAATGGGGTTATTTGATTATGATGATGAGCAGGGTTTTAGAAGATGCGTGTAAGAATGATTTAGAGCTTAGAGCAGTACTTGGGGATAGTATTGGTAATCCTGAACTTATGCGCAAAAGGGTACTCTTCTTTTTCTCTGTTTCTAGCCCCCTTTTGTATTACTCCGTGCTTGCTACTAGCATTCAAGCTCGTGCGATGAACGATTTAATTGTAATGTTTTAAATGAATTTGGTGTTTTATTTTTGCTAATTTGATAATTGCTTATGCTAAATTGCTAATCGTATTACTTACTTGTGCAACTTCATGTTCTTGTAAATCGTTTGAGACATTTGAACTGCTAATTTCGACGAACTCTTATTTACAGAGTTGTAAATTGAATCAGATCAGGTTATTGCATGAGTAATCAGCAAGATAAATCAGATTAGAATGTCTAGAATAAATTGTCATCTATCATGGTTTATGATTATATTTTAATACACCCTTAATAGAATTAAGAAAATTGGGAAGAAACTAACACTACTTTTGTATAGGGACAATTTGTGTATCATATTGAATTCTGTATGATGAGAGGTTAGGACAATGTGATGAACTAATTTTGGGAAGAGGGAGTGTACATTAAAACTTGCCTGGTGTTGTTCATCACATTTGAGATGGGTTGGACTAATAAATAATTGATAACCAGATGTATGGGTTTTTTGAGCAACTTTTGTAGAAGAGTATTTGACAAAAAAAAAAAAAAAAAAAATAAATAAATAAAAAAAAAAAATGAAATTGTTGCTTAAAACAGTTTGTACTACTGTGAGGATATTTTTTTTTTTTTTTTTTTTTTTTTTTTTTTTTTTTTTTTTTTTTTTTGTAATCTTTAATGCTTTATCCCTGACAAATGAAGTCTAAAGTGATTATGTTATTGGAGTTCTTGTCCTAAGTTTGTTCCCTTTTGTGGAAGGAAATATCCTTAAATTGTAGAACAAGTTCCAGTTTCCTTAAATAAGAAACTTGTTGAATTCTTCCTCAACTTACAGAATCAAACCAATGTCTCAATTGTTGATAATCAAGAAGTAAAATTGGCTATTTGGCCCTTGGCATTA
Source organism: Chenopodium quinoa (assembly GCF_001683475.1). Taxonomy (NCBI): domain Eukaryota; kingdom Viridiplantae; phylum Streptophyta; class Magnoliopsida; order Caryophyllales; family Amaranthaceae; genus Chenopodium; species Chenopodium quinoa. The sequence continues at coordinate 2,043,845 of NW_018742720.1, read as the reverse complement.
GTTAAAGCTTCTAACTGTTGGTCTGCTTGTTTTCCAATTTTGAAGGAACACTTAAGTAATGTATATCACAAAGACTTGTAGAATCAAAACATTTTACTTGGTTGTCTTATAAATTTTAAATGAAGTATGGATATTTTGAGATGTCTTGGACAACTTTATTTTGGTCATCAATTACTTTTGTATCATTATGTTAGTCTTTGCTGAATGCTGATATCTTGCTTCGGTCAAGGAAATTCTTTAATGCATTGTAAATTGTTAAAAAGGTTGAGGAAAGAGTTAGGAAGAAGGGGAGAGATATCAAAAAATCCAAGACAGGCTCTGTTCTTGCCTTCAAAGTCAGCTTTAGAGAGTAAGTTGAAAGCTTTGTTCCAGAACTATCTCCATATCTGTGTCTTTTGCTGTAGTTGATTTATACTTCGTTGATGCGTAATACTTTGTTCATCCTTTGCTCTAAACTTTTTTCTTTTTTGAGATGTCCCAAAACTTTTTTCTCCTGAAAAAAAAAGTTTGATTGCTACATGTAGGGGAGACATACATCATAAGTAGGAGAGAGATAGAGAGAATACAAATACTAGAAATGGAAATGTTGGAATTAATATAAAACTTCTAAGTTAGGGAAATGTAACAATTCATAGATAACGGAGGAAGTAGGTAACTTTGATTTTAGCTCTTGTTAATGAGGGCAATTTTGGAAACTTATGACTAATTATCATAACACGTGCTAATTGTGCTCATATTGATGTCTTTCTTAAGAAGATAAACTTTTTACTGGGGGTAAAAACCAGTAAAAAAAATTAGGACAGGGAAAGTAATCTGAAAAGGTTTTCTTTGACTCAAGCTTGAACTTGTGAGACAAGTATAAATGAGTTTTCTAAAAAAAAAGAGAGACTGTCGTAATACCTTCATACAACTACGTGTAGCAGACCCTCATAAAAAAGTGCCGTCCTTCTAAATAAGCAACATGGAGGCAGGGGGACAGTTCACTACCCAACTTATATCAAGTGACCACCGGGATGCTTCCACATTCTTGTAGAGGGTAAACAGACTTCGTTACACCCTAGTTAAAGAATCATTCTTGTTTATGAATTCTATTCAAGAAGAACCAACTAGCATCTGTAACTTACTTTTGTACAAGGCTTTTAGCTCAGTAGCTGTCATGTTTTTTGTAATCTATTGTCTTGTTGAAGATACTCTTGTCAGTGGGGAACTTGTAGCTTTTTTCAGTTTTTTATACACATAATGATATAAAGAATGTTATACATATACTTACATGTGCAAGCATTTGAATTGTAGGCTTGTATGCCTGATATCTATGTAACAACTATTTCTTTTTATATACTGAGTACAGTTGAGGGATTTATTTGTATGGTGAAAATTTTTCTGTTGCTGTTTTCCTCTATCCCTTTTCTCACTGTTCCTGAAACTTGGCAGCTTCAATCCTCTAGACTCGTACATCTGGGTGGAACTATTTGGTTCACCATCCGATCGAGATGTCGATCTGTTTGGAAGTGTAAGTGATTTTTTTTTGTCGCTTTTAAATCACTGGACCTTAACATTCGGCTATGTGGATCCATCTTCTCCCAGATCCTTCTCACATGCATTATATACTATTTGTTCTAGCTACAACTCATTAATGTTGTTAATATCTTAGGTTATTCAAGCTTGGTATGTAATGGGACGCTTAGGGGCTTTTAATTCCTCGAATTTACAGGTACCTTCCTTTCTATTTTTCCTTTGTTTGGAGAAGTGTGAGCGTTAGATTGCTGAAATCTTAAATCGTGTGTTTATTCAGCTTGTATAGTGTTGATAGTTACAATCAGATTTATTAATAAGCATGCTGATTGCATAGGAATTACTCTTCCAATCTGCAATTCAACTAGCTGCATTTATTGTTTCAGAACTATTTCATTTGCATCTCTGCTAAGCCAAAACTTGATATATTTTGCCAACAGGACTAGTCATTGGTCATGCTCTTTGATTCTATGAGCATGAAGTTGTATCTCCTCACTAATGTATCTGGCTTAATTAGCAATAGGTGTAGTACGCATCTTGCATCTTGCGGTCTTGCCCATTGAAAGTTTGTGGGAAAATGTTTATCCTTGTAATTGTAAGAAACTCTGGGGAGACATTGGTATGGAATACAAAACATTGGATAGACTCTTGCATACAAAAGACCAACATTGTCCTAGACCTTGGGCTTTTATTTTACAAAGTTGAAGTTATGATTTAAAGCAAGAATCTGTGGGCTCAGTATGGCAAACATCGTAACTATTTAAGAGCTTTGGCTAACATTGCACGATGATAAAAACCTTGCTTAATTGCCCTCCACTTAATATATTGTGTAAAATAGTTGAACAATCAAATTTAACCGTACTAGCCTTAAGGGCCTAACTCATACACATTTATAGTGGTATTCATTTATTCAATCTGCAGTGATAATTTTTTTTCGAACCAACTTGGACAGATCATACAATATAATTCTCTGTAGTAAGCCATGGGAGAAGAGATTGTAGAATGATTTGATTAAGCTTGGCACTGAGTATAACCTGAGAGATTGCGATGGTTTAGTTTTCACCATCTGTTTTCAATCTCTTAATTTACAATGCGCATACAACTGAACAAAATTTAAAATAGTGTGTGCTGAAGCTGCATGTTTCATCCTAAAATCCCAGATTTGCTGCTGAGCATGTTGTTCATTGCTACTTTGAATCCAAGATTCTCTATGCTCAGAAAAAGAATTTTTTTTTTCCCTTATGACACATCAATACTACTTCTTATCATACATCTGTTTAATTATTGACCCAGCACTAGAAAGGTGAACCCTGGTTGACAAAACCATAGGTCGTAGAGTGATACGAGTATACGACAAACTTGTTAAGGGAGGCAGTTTGTTTTCTCTGGCTGTAAGATTACTCTTGGAATATGAAGAGTGGTAAACTAAGGATTAATCTTTTTACTTCTTGAAACACATATAGGCTTGTCTTAGTGTGAAAGGATGTAGAAAAGGTTATTTTTGTGTCCCTTTTATTTTCATCAATCTTATCCCCTCCTGTCTGACTATCTAGACTCTAGGGAAAGGAACCAATCAAAGCATGAAAGCTTCCCATTCATCAGCTATATTAGATTATTATCTTTTCAATGATCTCAAAGCATTGATATTTGCTGTATTAAGAATTTAAAATTCATTGATGAGCTTAGTATTGATTAAAGATCTTTTGTGCACTTCTAGTTGGCGAGTACCTCAATGGAGTATGATCCCCTGTATGATGCTGACAAAGCTCTTAAAGTGATGCCTTCTTCATTCCATGATATTAGTGATGTTGAATTTCAGGATAATTGGGGACGATTTTGGTAAGAGTTGTAGGCTCTCTTGGCATACTTCTGCCTAAATCTCTGAAATAGCTTATGATGCTAATCATCTTCAATTTGTGATTTTAACAGGGTAGACCTTGGAACAGCTGATGCTTTTGCCATCGATGTTTTGCTGAATTGCTTGACTGTGTTAAGCTCAGAGTAAGATTTGTACTTAAGCTATCAGTAAATTTGTGACATAAATCTAGGCCATCATAGCTACTAATGATTTTGTTATATAAAGCTTTGACATCATTATGACATTATGTCCGTATTAAGTGAGCAATGTTGTATCTGGTGCAGGTATCTTGGTATCCAGCAGGTAGTTTTTGGTGGTCGTAAAATGGGTGATTGGGAAGAGGGGATGACTAGTTCTGAGTTTGGTTACAAGTACTTCAAAATATGAAGTGGAATCCGGAATCTACGCCGACGAGGGTATAATAATTATGCAGAGGTAAAGAAGATCACTGCTTCCACTCCCCTTCAATGACCGATAGAAAGGGAATTTATTGTTTAAAACTTCTAATTACATGTTGAAAATTTTGGTGCAAATGAACAAGTATGGGCTAAAACTACAATAAATATCGTTTAAAACTTCTAATTACATGTTGAAAAAAACAAAAAGAGTGGCATGTAAGATAAACCATGCTATCAACTTCATATATTAACAAACAAGATAAGAGTTGGGTTCTTGTTTGGATAATTTTCATTAAGCACCCACTTATTATGCTAATTGGACTACATATATCTATCCATCTCAAATTCTATTTGTGTAATCTGGCTGTAACATTGCTATTCTGGTATAGGCCTTTTCAACTATACACTGGTTGCATATAACTTGAATAATTTAGGCACTTGATTGCTTATGCCTAAATGCCTGTTACGAAAAATCAAGCTCTAGGACTAGGCTCTAGAAACCAGATAAGAGTACTTGTGGCACTTTGCTGTCAGCATTTTGTACTAGTCAGCTTTGTCTTTTGCACTAAATATTTTCCCAATCTTATTAAAACTATCCCCAGGTTCCTTACTAGTGGTGCAATCTGTGCAGAGCAGATAAGAAGACGGTAAAAATCTTCAATATCAGGAACACCTTATCATATCCTGGACTAAGGTTTCATCATCTTCATTATAAGGTGTGTTCAGAGCCTTGTTAGCTTTGATTGGCAAGAAATCAACTACAAACAACAGCTTTTATCATAGAGTGCTAAATCCAGAAGGCGCAGCATTGCTTGACAAGACTGTCTTGCTTTGGAAGCTGCTGCCAGTCAAATCTTCATTTTATGGACATAGAAGCAAGTGTACTCAAGCTATAGATGTGTTTGCATATTGCATCAAAAACAAATAGATGTGTTTGTCAAAGAAAGTCGAACCCATCCCCAGGTCCTCAGCTTCGCTCAAGACAATTTGATACTAGTTTCTTGCAATATGATAATATCTTCTCCCATTAAATAATTCAATGTGCCTCCCTATACTTCACCCTGTCTGCAGATAAATTTGTAACTAGATTTGATGCTAGGTCAGCTATTATGTTATTTAATGCATAATTAAAATATCAAAATTTTCTGTGTGTATAACCTAACACATTATATCAAAATAGCTTCTGAATCAGATTCGGAAATGTAAAAGCAAATAACAGGGCAATTTAGAGCATTCAATTGGAGAAGATACGACTTCATCAAACAAGACAACCAAACTCAGTGATAACCAGGTTCTAATCCCCCAGATGAACAAACCAATCTATGATATATTGTGATTTTCACTGCAATATTTTGCTACATCTTTTCCATCAGCAGCCCCTATTTCGTTATATTATATACTCGTAAAAGACTAAAACTCTTATATTGTTCATAAGCTGAGTCAGTTTGCTATTAAAAATTCAATTTCGAAACCAATTCATCCAGTTCTTTCAAAATTGAGAGCTTTACTTCTTGGCTGACCAATACCAAAGACCTACAATACAGAGTAATATGCACATAACGCGCAACCATTAACAGTAATGAGCTACATAAATCTGGGATACATAATCATACAAAAGGAGCATAAGTGGAAAAAACTCCATTGCACATATGGAGTATACAGAAATCAAAGGCAGTCTCAGACATTGTTCAGTTGTTTCTTGAAAAAGACGATATGGAACAAGCTACTCATGAAATGGACACACAGTTGAGTAAGACCTTATGAAAGCTGTTAAATAGTATTTTTATATAATCAAATTGACCAGCATGTAATGATTTAAACTTCTAAAATTCCCCCTAACTGTCATACAGCTATGGAACTGGAACCCAGGATGAAACATCAGTTTGTTTGTACTGAGCTAATACAATGGCAAAAAAAATCTAATCTAATGTTTGAATGTGAACATCAACCATCCTCTGCAAAAAACAAATAAAGTCAATAATAAAGACTCGAAAGGAGTGGTAAAAGCTGTAATAATGCAAGAGTATGCTCCACCAACTGGGTAATCACAAGTATCTTTTGTCGAGCACCATTATCTTATACAACTAACAAAAAACGGGGGTGGCGCAACAGCCTACCAGCAAAACTCAGCGCCTTCCTGAACCAGAAACATTCTGCATCTGTCGAAGTTGATCAAGAGTAACCAAAGACCATTCACCCTGGACTTGAGCATAGATTTTCTGATGCAAGGAATCCACAGTAATGCTTACACTACCAAAGCTATATACTTGGTGATGGTTGTGTAATCTCCCAGGTTTAGGCTTGAAGAGCAAGCCTAGCTGCTGAGCATAGGTCTCAATAACTTCTTTCAAGGTCTTAGGCACATCATCTGTTTGCTGAGCGGCTTTCATCTGAGCCTCAAATTGTCTTTGTTCTTGCACCCTCATATAGCTAATGTTCTCCTTCACACCAGGTTGAACCATCTCCAAACCTTCAGCAGCCTGGTTCATTAACTCCAGGCCTTGGTTTAGCTGCTTCCGAATCCGTTCATTGGCCAAAAGTTCATTAGGAAAAAGATCTTTCCATCCACTATACCATTTCAAAACCTCTTCAAAGTTTGGGCTTGTACAAAGCCAGTGGTACAGAACTTGCTTCCATTTGTTGAAGAAGTGCATCTCTAGTAAGCAAACCATATGATGAATGGGAACTGCAGAAGCCCAAGTCATGACCCAGTAAAACTGATCAAGTTTCTGATTAGCAGGATTGACTTGAAAATCCTTCATCACATCTATCAACTTGGGAAGGATGGACCGGGAAATTAGTTGTTCCCAACTTGAAGCATCAAATACCGTCTTCCAAGGTGATAAAATAGTATAGGCTGACATATCACTAGGATGCCATTTATGAAGAACTGTTCCTAATTTTATACGGATAGCTTGATAGAGAGACTCCAACTTCTGTCCAAGTAATGGAAGCCAGGGGTGCACCCACACATGGATCGGTATTGTTTCCCTACAAGGTTCCCAAGAATTCACAGCTTCAGATAACTTAGGCATCACAACCATATCAAGCAGTGACTGTAGCACAGAACTCGGAAGCAATTTCTCCCATAATTCCAGAAATCGGAGCATAGGCTCTGGATCTCTAGCCTGCCAAGTGTTTATTCCTGCTATTCGAACTGCCGGAAACACTACTTCAGCCACCAACTGTGAATACGGGGTTGATGCATCCTCAAAAATATCATAATTTTCATCTCCCTGCAACAAACCTTTCCACAGAGCTACAACATCCATGCCATGGGATGGGTTCTGAAGTGGATCCCATCCTTGAAACACTCTAATTAACAGAGGAAGAGCAAGTGAGCAAACAATGCAAGACAAATTACCGAGTTTATATTCTTCTGGAAACCTCCTCTGGAGGTCTCCAAAGGATTTTGCAAGGGACTCTAAAGTTAACCTCCCCAATGTGTTCTCCTCCTCAATACTATCTAGGACCTGCAATACCTCCGTCATAGAGTCAATCTGCTTCTTCTGCCGTGCAGCATCAATCTGGTGCAGTTCCTTCTCTTTCTGCAATGCAACAACAGTTTCTCTCTCATTCCTCAAATCCCTGTCCATCTTCTGGATGTTAAGCTCTGCCAAGTCTACTATCAATCTGATATTGTGCTGAAGCTCTGGCATGGGAATATCACTTTCCCTATCTTTCTCCTCAGCATTCAGATTTTCCAAATTTGTTAAAACCCGAACCTGGGGTCCCCTCATATCCACCACCTTCTGAAGTACCAACTCTGGTCCTCGTGCCTCCTCCTTCATAGCCAACAACTCATCTGCGGTGAGAATATTCTCTTTCTTCTTAACACGAGCTCGAGCTTGTTTCTTCCAGAGTTTGTCCTCTTTCTTCAAAGACACTTGCTTTTCCTCTAATTCAGGAGGTGGAGGTACATTATCCAAATTCGGCAAATTCTTGCTCTCCTTGTAGTCATCATACCCCATCCCCATACCCTTTGGCCTCAACTTTGCCTCAATAGGAGCAACAATACCTTGCGCATTCTTCCCCAACCCACCACCTTTATACCCCATCTTTTCTAGCAACTTCAGTCCGATTCCTTTCGTGTGCTTCTCAAACACCCCCACATTCCCCTCCACCCCATCCGAACCTCTCTTTGCCCCCGCCTTAGACTTACTCCCCTTACTAACCCCAACCAATTTCGACTTCTCACGCCGCTTTTCTGCCCCTTCCTTAATCTTCTTCCCAAACCCAGTCGGCAAGAACGACTCCTCATCATCCTCTACCCTCTCATCATCAACTTTCCTACCTCCCAACCCTTTCTCCCCTCGATTACTCGAACCGGCCCCAAACCCCAACCCAACTCCAACATTCCCCCCAGCACCCAATCCGAGCCCCGGTTTAAACCCATCTACACCCTCCTCCTCAACCTCCTCAGGATTCTCAACACCCTCCTTCTCATTAAGCTCTACCTCCTCACTAGGAGCAACAACCCCAGTAGATATAAAATTTACGGGTTTCGAATAATCAGCTTTCTTAATAATCCCCCCTTTTTTCCTCTTCTTCTTCCCAGAAAAAGAATCATCATCTTCTTCTGAAGAACTACCCTCAAATATACCATACAGTGATTGATCCTTAGATTGAACTGATTTTTCTTTGCGTTTTTTATAAAAAAATTCACCCCCTATATACTGTCCCCCCTCAAAATCATTATCCATCCCAAATTTCTCCATTTCTTGATAATCATCCATTTTTATTGAAATTTAACAATCTCAAAGAACGATTACAATAAAACTAAAAACCCTAAAAATTGAACCTTTAATTTGCTAATTAGGTAAAGGGGAGAAGAGGGTACCTTTGTTGGCGTTCACAATCTCTTTCTTACGCTGCTTAAACTAGCTTGGAGGAGAGAGAAAATCGACAATGGAGAAGAAAAGAGAGGGAGAATGGTGGTAATTTCAATTATATTTTTTCGTAAAAAAAGGAGTTTGTGAAAAAATTTAGTTGATGATAATTTCGTCAGCTGTGACCCTGTGAGTCGGTTTGTAAGACTTCACTATGGACTTAATGAGTTAATGGTACTCCCTCTCAATAATTTTGCGTCTCATATGTGCTCGTTTGTAAAATAACAAAGTAACTTTTATACTCCCTCCGATACATAATACTTTATGTCTCACAAATAATACCCTTTTGCTGCAAGTAATATGTAATGGAGGGAGTATTAATGATCTAATAATTTCGGTTTAGCTGAAAAATAATACTCATATTGCAATACGTAATGACAATTTTCTGCCTATTTTTTTAATTTATTCTACCACTTGACCACCGTTGGTTCGCCCCTACACACAACTCCACTCCACCATAATCACTACCACCAGCCACCACGGCGCCACCCTATAGAAATTGTCACCTTCTACACCAACCAAACCTTTCTTTTTCCTCATATGAATACTCTATCACCCCCACATGACGTCCTAAAATAGACAATTTATAAAAATAGTAGGGTTACAAAAATCTTTTTTTTTTTAAAAATAAAAATAAATAAAAAATAAATAAATAGGTATTACAAAAATCTTCTAATTTGTTTAAAACATAAACTGTATATTATTGTTGTTAATTCCTAATCATTCGTTAGTTACATTAATCATTGAATGCATAGTATAGTATAAATTGTAAATTTTTATTACAATTTTCAATAAACAAATATAATCTGTACAAAAAAATTTTGAAGGGCATCTGTATAAGTATTTCTAAATGAACATATAAGAATTAACAAAAGAACATAAATATTGTCTGCAGAGTATGTCTTCAAATATAGTAAGAACATACTTAGTGTTTAATTAATTCAATAATCATGAAACTATGCAAGTATAATTAAAAGATCATGAAAATTATCTACAGCTACAAAATTGGATTACACGATTCACTTATACAAAGGGTTACATTGCCATGGAGGCAGACTGATCCTATAGTATTTCAGGTACCCATCAAAATTATAAACCACAACAGGTAATTCTAAGGTAGTCTCATTCTTCTAGCTTGCTTCCTTCGGTATCATGATGATAACATACATCATGCAATTCCATCTCAGATTGAGTGCCAGTAGAATTATATGCATCTCCCACACCGAGGCTGGGTAATGCAGGTAGTTCAGATTACTGATATGGTGCTACCATAGTTGATCATCAAGATGAATCAGCAAACAAGTATTTGATCAGGGGAGCAACTACTGCTATGCTCAAACTGTTACCAAGCATCGCATAACTGTAGAGAGTCATAGCACACAAGTATTAAAAAGTTGAAGAAAACAGTAGGTTACAAAATGAAAGATACACAGGTACAGAAATTGACATACATTAAAGGTGTATTGTGTATATGACACTACTAGTAGAGTATTCCCTCCACCGTTGTACGAATACTCCAAGTTCCTCTTACAAAGTTGCTGCTGATGGAGCATACTTTAAGGATGTAGGGAGTGGCTTAGCAAGGCAAAACCACTAATCCGTTTCATAATTATATCTCAATAACCTTAATTGTATTTTCTACTGCTTACCTTTGATAAATTGCTCTTTACCTATGATAATTGCATACAACTTCCATAACTAGTACTGTACAATTTGCCACACCTTATTCAATCAGACAGACAGCAAAGTAGTAGTTATCCATTAACAGCTAGTAAATTGTTAACCACTAATAGAGCAGCGAACCAAGCCTATCCAACTTGAAACTCAATAGTCAGGTTATTTATCTTACAACATGAGAAAATTGTCCACACTATATTCAATACACATCAAAAATCACAAAATTTTACACAATAATGCATTTTCTTTCATATATGGGTACTTCCAACAATGAAAATTTTTAAGAAAAATTACTAACAAGTAATGTCAAAGTGCAAAGTGTTATTATTAGGGCAATGAGATTCCTTTCTAAAAGACAGAGGAGCAAAATAGTGGTTATTATTAGGGCAATGAGATTCTTTTCTAAAAGACAGAGGAGCAAGATATAGAACAAGGTCCATCCCAGTATCCTATGCTCTCTTCAAAAGCATACGCGGAATAAAATTATCAAATAAATGAATAAAGATATAAATGTAGTATAACATACCGTTGCCTGAGGCTTACATGCTCGGGAAAGGAAAACTCCTTCGGAAAAGAATGCAGGTTGGCAACCTAATGACACCACAAGATACCACCTTTTAATCCATAACAACAAGAAAAATAAACAAGAGATGTGATGAGAAACAAACCTCTCTCGAGGTGAAATATCTAAGGCCCTGGCTCTCTAATGAAGATTCTTTACCCTTCACCTTTGGCTGCATAAAGTGCAAAAATAACAAGTACTCAATAGCAAATTTTGCAAAGCTAAACCATCTAAACAAATTCATTTGCCAACAGCCAGTTTGGAACTGTCATTGCATCCAAAATAGTTTGATCCAAGCAAAATGCTAAGACTGTAACCAAACCATAGAGGGTTCATCATTTATTTTTCCTTTTTTAAAAAAAAAAATACAATTGTGTTCTAGACTTATAAGGTTTGATTGAGGAAGCATATGGACACATTTTCCTTCATACGAGTCACTTATCAAGTGAAAAGTACTTCTTAGGTGCCAAAAAAAACAGTTGCTTGGTGTTGCAGGTGACATCAGTTCTGATCGAAAAAAGATAGATGCACTTATACAAAACTAATCAGATAACACTTAGAGTACGAGAGTAAAAACACGATGCAAAACCCATCATCTATTACATGAGCCTCAAATTATGTAGTTCAAAATTACACAAGAGCTAGAGACTTTGTCTCATTTAATTATAATATATAGTATACAAGTTATATGCTATTATTTATTCAACTGAATAAATATTTATTTTTACATAATACAAATGCATGACTACATTCTGACAATTTAAAGGGAAGCTTCACATCATCAACCTGCAAATCAAATTAATTCTAGATTGACTTGACCACATCATCCTTTGAACCATAACCCTGAAAAACATTAGATAGCCCTAACAAAGCGGCCATAGCTACTTACAGCAAAACAGATGTTATTTTGCTTGTTTTAAGTTTACATTTTTTATACACCAATGTACCATATGTATATGATGTATAGCAAAATAAATTCCAAATAAACAGGGCATGAAAATAGCAAGTCTGAAAGTGTAAAACAGCAGAAGACATACTTGGATTGTTGCCAAAAGGGAGCCAGTACCCTTGACATAACGATAATAGCTCTTCGTAAAACAACAGCATCGCTTTGAATCCGGATATACAATATCTATTATTTTGTAAGGAATACACCAAGGTGGTAAATATGCAGAATGTATCTGGAAGACAGATAAAAGCTATTGCAGTCATTAAAAGATCAGGAATTCAGGATACCCATAGCACTTCCCCACCTTTCTATCAAGCTCAGAGGAACAGAATACTGATCCATTGAGTTGCCATCAGCCCCAACCTTTATGTCCAGCCTTTGAGCAGAGTTACATAACTTGGGAGAACAATTTACATCATCCGAACATCCTAGTTCTGTTGTATCTTGTTTACTGTAATTGTCAAATTCAAGAAACATATGTACAGGTTCACAAGACATGAGCATACAATCCTGAATCTCAGGTATTTGCTCAGGTGCATTGGTTGTCAACTCATCATCAGTTCCAAACAATGCGCTTGGTGTGTAAAGCAGTTTATTATTAAAACTTGGATATTGAAAACATGAAGGATTCCTTTTCGCCTACAATTGACAAACCATGACGATCATGAATTAATTCCAAAAATTTTAAAAAAAAATTAAAAAAATATCATCAAACCCAGCCCACAGACCAAACAGAAACCACAAAAATTCCATCTTTAAGCATAAATTGACAATATTCGCTGTTCCTCAGTCCCTATAACATTTGTCCATCCAAGCTTTCGTGATTCATTATCAACTACGCTTGAACACTTTTTGGAACATGCAAAGAAGATAAAGGGGATAAGACTATGAGGAACATATTCAGAAAGAATTGCATCGGTCTACATATAATTCAATTTTAAAACTTGGCAAATTGCTTTCAGTAATTAAGACCAACTATAAAGCCCAAATGTATCTATAAAATCTCCTTACTAAATGTGTTACCAGAAAAAAGTTACTAGCGGCCAGTTTATCATTGAAGATCCTGCGTGCCACTACACCCACGCGCATTATTTAAAATTAAAGACATTCTTTTTTGACTCTTTATTCTCATTGATTATACGAATTTGCAGCATTACTGACGATATAACCAAGTAGTTAAAACTTTATATATTGCATATATAAATACACACTCCACACCATTCACACCTAAAAAAGGACTCAGGGACCCAAGATCCTGCAGAAGCCAAGCCATATTCAACAGAAAAAAAAAAAGTGTGGATGCACACATGAAAAAGTGTGTGTGTGTGTGTTCACGCATATTTTAGGATGAAAAGGAGCAAGGAGAGGAAAGACAGTATACATTACCAGACAAAAGTAGCGTGGCCTGGAATATGGCACTCCAAATTGCAACGGGCTTAAAATGAATTCCTGAGTAAGATAACCTGTTTTTGCCAATACTTCAATCATCTTGTTATGAGTATCAGATGTCTGCAGCAAAAAAGGTTTAAGAATTGAATAAAAAATTGTTATAACAAACCACTAAATGCCTATATTCAATCCTATGAAGCATACCTCAAACCCCACGACATTTTCTACGAAAAGCATGAGTGGAGCACTGGACAGCTGAGGTATAAGCTCAAGAATGTTTAGGAAGGAAAATGCCCGAGCATCACTTGAGTCCTTTTGGAGTCCTACACATAGATTATTTAGAAAAAATCCAGGAAAAATATGCTATTATTCAAATATTAGACTATCCACCTTGTCTCGTATAAGGTTGACATGGCGGGGAAAGGAGCCAAGCATGTGCTTGATAATTACCAAGATCAGCTGCAGTCAAGCTTTGAATGTTACCCTGTAAACAAAAAGAAGAACTTCAATACCAACCAGCAATTGTATCCAAAAGTTCATATTTTTGAAGCTCGGAGAACTTAATAATTAAAACTATAAAATAAAAAATGGAGAGTTTCTGAAGCACGGAAAAGACAGTTGGTTAGAAAGATAATGTTGAGAAGAGCATTGCAGCATGTAGTAAGGAGTCAGAATCTTGTAACACCTGATTTATTAGGAGACACAGTAAAACAAATGATGGTTCCTATGTTGTTGGATCTTATTTTCTGAGTACCCCATCTCTTAAAAAGCAGTTAACAATATACCATCGGGATATAACTGATATTTCTGACAAATTCAGTTCTTTAAATTCATTAATTTCTAGACTTTCAGCTAACCTATTCTATTCTTTATTAGTTTATCATGAGTAAGACAAATGGTCAATGTTGGTTCTTATAAACTTTATCAATCCAATACCTATCCACTTATGTTTCTTCTTGTTGAAAAGAATAAGGCAATCAATTTTATCAGTTGATATTTCTGATTATAAACTCTTTGGTGGATGACCTGGTGTCATGATTGCATAATATAAAAATGAATAAGCCATGTAATTTGTGTTAACATTGATTTAAAAAATACCCAAATTCACCTAATACGGCCAACCTTCACAGGGTATGTTTCTGAAGATCAAACTCAGCTCTCAAACAAGCAAGCAAATTCAGCCTAAATCAAGTGGGCAAGGTGCCAGTACCCATGGCTGGATAATTGTGTAATTACAACAAGAGTGCTTCAAAGGAAAATCAAGAAGTCTATCCAACATGATAAGAAGCCTTAGTTGCATAAATGAAGCACCTTCACCATTTTAAAACAAATACTTTTACATAATGTCCAATTTTACATTTAATAATAAAGACTATATATGCCTATATGGCCAGAAGAAACATCTTTTGAATAGCTAATTTATAAAGATATATGCAATTGAACACTGGTAAATACAAGCTTGAAGAAAAATGAGACCTAGAGAATTCCTAAATGTCTCGAAACAAGAACGGCTCTTTATATATGTATAGGTGAGATCACTGAGATGTGAGCTCAACCCATGTTTTTGGGAAGGATTAATCTATCATTGAGAGTGGACCCAATTTAAAAGGGTGTGGTAAAGGATTAATATGAATCTCTGGCATTCATAATATGTCCCTACATTGGCTGCATACTATATACCTTAAGGACGTGTTTGGATTAGGGGTAATGCAATAAGAGGGTAATGGAGTCAAATTAAAGAGAATAATACTCCGTAATGAGTTTAGGTTGTGGTATAAGAGATGATATATACAATGCAGGAATAGGGGGAGGAGAGGAAGGTAATGTACTACCCCCAAATGAGGGTATATTTTCCCCTTCTTCGTTTTTAAACAATCACTGCCTATATCATCTATAACCATATTCGCCCACCCTATATTCTCCTAAATTTTTCCTTATATTACTCGCTAAATACATTAGCCCCAAATCCCCAATCTAAGCATGCCCTAAGAGTAGACTTAAAATCCTCTCTTAAAAATGATTACATCAGCCCTCCCATGTCCCTACCAAGTATCATCCCAACCCTCCGAACAAAGATGCTTTTCATCACTTCTCTATAGTATCTCATATTCTCTTGCAAGCCATTAGGATTAACTCTATATAACTTATACAAGGAAATTGATGCAATTAGAAATCATTCTTCAACCAAGTTCCACAATATCACCTAAGTACAATAATTTTATACATAGTCTTACTTCCTTCCTATGAGATTTCAATCTTTAAAAGTTTCAAAATGTCCTAACCAAAACACTAACTACTACTCCCACCATCCAAAATTACCGCCATAATTAGAACTCGTAATGTGACAACTAAATCCAAACCGAATCAGTACTTCATACAAAGTGTGCGCAATTAAATTGAAGTTGGATCAGAAACAAGCCAATAAACTCAATTTAAAGACAGGATAAAATATGGTACAAGTATTATTAAGGCAATACCTGAAAAGGGCGATGCCCAAAATTATGCTGATAAACATCATTTGCAATATCATTAATTTCAAAAGCTTGAACAACTTCTGCGTTAACCCCAGATTTCATGAGCGAATATCTCTATATTTCAATTTTCAAAGCAAAATCTGTCAGTAAAAGGGAAGAAAGAGCAGTTATACAGAGAAGAGAAAGAGAAAGAAAAAGAAAGAAACCATGCCGCCGATGCCACTGTAGAATTCGAGGACTTTGAGAGGCTCATCTCCATTGATTTGTCTGCTAAAACCCTCTTCCTCCATTGATGGACCAACAAGCTTGCGACTTACACAGCGCCTGTTTTTCTTGTCAAGTACGGAGTATCAAGTAATGAACAAATACAAGTAGATACTAGATACTCTCTCTAGTTTCCGGTCTCCGGCCCTTTTTACATGGAAAAATTTTTTGTGAGCGTTTAACTATATACTTTCATCGAAATTGAGGTATGTCTTGAATTTAACTATTTTACTTGTGTATGATGTTTTTTGGGAATTTATGTTTGTAATTTACAATGTATGTACTATAGTGTTGTTCAAGTATGCAAAATATGTATAACTACATAATACATTGTTATTTAATTATTGAAATTAAGTATAGTTATATGTATTGATTAGGGGATTTTGCTCCCACCAATCGGAATGCGCCACGTGGGCCAATCAGGTCCTGCCAAGTGTCCCTCAGTTGGAACTGTCAGGGCTTGCCACGTGGCACCAGCTTATTTTTCCACCTTGGACCTATTATGTCATGACACGTGGCATACTCCATGCCTAATGGAGAAACCAGCCACCCAGGCCCAACTTCCGAGGGAAGCCCAATCAGCCCTAGGTTAACCTAAACCTAGGATTAGCACGTTTCCCAAGGTTATAAATACCTCCCTTAATCCTCATTAAGGGAGATTACATGAATAACAGGCTGATCACGCTAAAAAAGCAGATTACCTACATTAAACACTCTCACCTAGAGAGACCCAATCATTTTAATTTCCGCATTAATTACTCCTTAATCAAGTACTAACTTGACCGTTGGAGGCGGAGCTCCCACCACCAGGATTCTCCGTTGTTTTGCAGGTACAGGCGTCCGGTTCCAGTCTCGGAATTGTAACTCTCCCGCAGGACATCAGAAAACCCCGAAACATTTGGCGCCGTCTGTGGGGAGAGTGCTTCTGAGATGGCATCCACGTTTGTACCGACTCCTGAAGAGAGGCGTCCCCTAGACGACCCTCAAGTTCAGTCGGACCACGATACTGAGAATGAATTTGAAGTTGAAGCTCACACAGCTTCAGACGGGACCCTAAGGGCCCGACGTACCCGTCATACCGAAAGGAGGGAACGGGAACATCTTCATACAGGAAGCGAGCCAGCAGGCGCACCGCCTGTTCGGCAGCAGCCGACTGATGGGTCTGCTCCCATCACAAGGAACGAACTCATGACCATCATGAGGGACTTCAAGGGAGAAATTCAAGAGTTGATCAACAAGAAGCCGCCTGCTCTGGACAAGGAGCAGTCGGCTAAGAAACCCTCCACTTCACAGAAGAGGAAGCCAGTTCAAGGGCGAGAGGCGACTCCTCATCCTAAATCTAGGAAGCGGGAGCCGACTGCCCTTGATTTCACAAAATACCGTTTTCCTACTCCAGGAAATAGGAAACCTGTTCGTCATATTCAGGCAGACGGGTCGAGGAAATCATACACAGACGCTCGGCTACTGCTAGAGCAGAAGAAGAGTGACCGATTGTCAGAGTCGGCCTCTACTTCAAACTTCCAAGACAGTCTGCGAAATACCTCAATGAGGCATACTCAGTCGTATCGTGAGAGTCAGTCAGGCGGCACCTCCCGTCAGTCCGGCTTTCATAGCGACCAGGCGGTACCAAACTTACCGTTTGTACCGCAACAACAGTATTTTTTACAGCCACCTCCGTTTGGTGGACAAGCAGCAAAAAATGTCCAACCTATGGACTGGCAGCTACGGTTGCTTAGACTTGGTGAACAGCCGTCGGCCTTCTCCAAGGAAATTACTGAAGCCGCTCAGCCGGCCAAAGTGAAAAATGTATTAGTAGGCGCCTATGACGGCACTACTAACCCAGAAGACCATCTGATGGCATTCACCAACCTGATGTACCTTCAAGGGTTGGATGATCCCACCTGGTGCAAGTGTTTCCCAGCGACTCTCAAAGGAATCGCACAACAATGGTTCGGCAACCTGTCGACTGGTTGTGTAAATAACTTCAGGACGATTGCTTACTTATTCACCTCCAACTTCGCCATGAACATCCCTGCGAAGAAGACGAACCTTGATTTAGGAACAATTCAGCAGGGCGAGAAGGAGGGGCTTCGTTCCTACATCAGGCGGTTTAACCTGATGAGAATACAGATTCAAGGGTTACCGGATGAAGTAGCCTATACTGACTTTTTCAGAGGTCTCAAAGACGGGTCGACCTTCAAATTTGATTTGGTCCGAAAGAGGGTGGCGACTCTTCAAGAGGCCTTGATTGAAGCGGAAGCCTATATACAGGCGACTGATCTTTGTAGTACGGGAAAACAGTCGGACGGGAAAAGATCCGACAAAAGAGAAGGACGACAGAAGCAGTCGTCCAACAAAGACGAGAAAAGAAAAGAGGTCTGGGCGGCTGATTCCTCTAAACAGCCGGCCCAGAAAAAGAAAAAAGAATTCAAACCATACTCCCCAAAGTATGCGTTTAACAAGGATAGCCAGTTTATCCTAAAGGAAATCAAGGGACGAATCTCAATTGAGAAGCCGGTCCCCATGAAGGATTCTACAAACAACCGGAACCAAGATAAATTCTGTGCTTATCATGAAGATGTTGGTCATCACACCAATGAATGCATCAGTCTCATGCGGTATCTGGACCGCCTGGCTGAACAAGGTGATCTTGACACTTATGTCAAGAAATCTACGAGGAACACTTCCTCAAAAAAGCAGTCGACCAAAAAGAATCAACAGGCCGACAGCTCCGATACAGATGATGCAGTCGTCTACACCATTGCAGGCGGCTTCTCAGGAGGCGGCCCCACTATTAGGGGCAACAAAGACAATATCAGGCGGTTAGATGTAAATTCCGTTCACCAAGAACGGCCCTCCAAATATTCATTTCCTGAGATTGTCATCACTGAAGAAGATCTAGGAGGGGTAAGAGGGTCGCATGACGACCCTATCGTTATAGAATGTAAAGTGGCCAACCGGAGAGTTGGCCGAATCCTCATAGATACCGGAAGCTCCTCAGATCTCATCAGTAGCAAATGTCTGTCGAAACTAAAATATCAGACTGATTGCATACATCCGGCCTCCCACCCTTTAGTAGGGTTTGGAGGAGGAGGAGTCCACCCAGTGGGACGAGTGGATTTACCCATCCGCCAGGGCGAAAAAGGGGAAGGACGACACATGGTAGTCCGGTTCCTGGTAGTAGAAGAACTCTCGGCTTACAACATGATTCTGGGACGACCAACCCTGAATAATTCCAAGGCTGTTATAATCCCATCTCTTATGTTGCTCAAGTTTGAAAGGGATAATGGAACAGTCGGGTCCCTAAGGGGAGATCAGAGGATGGCCCGAGAGTGCTATCTCTCGGATGTCAAGCCCACTGTTATGGCCACTGGGTCGAGTGGTGGAAAAATAGACCTTGACAATGTCAAGGAGAGTGCGCCTGTTCAAAAAGCAGGCGGCAAGAAGAGAAAGGCATCCCAGACAGGGGCCGCAAGAAAAGACAGAAAATAGCAATCATTGGCAAAGGAGCGGTCGGATGAATTCCGCCCTCAGCCGGCTAGTGAGCATACGGACCTGATCCTAGACGACTCATGTCCTGACCGAACAGTCAAAGTTGGGACGACTGCTCTGAGAGTCCTAGGTGATGACTTTCACAAACTATTGAAAGAATACAAGGACATCTTTGCATTCGAAGTCCATGAAATGTCAGGCATTAGTCCTGATCTGGCGGTACATAAACTGGCCGTGGATCCGAAAAAGAAGCCGGTACGGCAGAAGAAGCGGAACCATGGCGAAGAAAGAAGTCAGACGGCAGCCGCCGAAGTTAAAAAATTACTTGATGCAGGGTTCATTCGGCAATGTTACTTCCCAGACTGGGTTGCAAATGTGGTGCTTGTTAAAAAGCCGAATGGCACCTGGCGAATGTGTGTAGACTACACAGACTTAAACAAGGCGTGCCCCAAAGACAGTTACCCTCTGCCTAAAATTGATAACCTGGTCGACTCAACAGTCGGCCATGCTTTGATGAGCTTTATGGACGCCTACTCTGGTTTCCATCAAATTCCTTTATGGAAGAAAGATCAGGAGAAGACGGCCTTCGTCACTGATCAGGGGTTATACTGTTACACGGTCATGCCGTTTGGTCTTAAGAATGCCCCGGCTACCTTCCAGCGAATGATAAACACTGTGTTCTTTGATCAGATTGGGAGAAACGTCGAGGCATACATTGATGATATGATTGTCAAGATTAAACTTCAGAAAGATCATCTGTCGGACCTCCGAGAAACTTTCGCCACACTCAGGCGGCACCATGTCATGCTCAATCCCAAGAAATGTGTCTTAAGAGTTGAGTCTGGGAAATTTCTCGGATTCCTTATCAATCAGAGAGGAATAGAGGCGAACCCTGAGAAGGTGCAGGCGGTCATTGACATGCAGTCGCCTCGTACCATCCGAGAGGTTCAGAAGTTAACAGGTTGTCTGGCGGCCTTGGGAAGATTTCTAAGCCGATCAGCCCTTTGCCTAAAGATGTACCTGGCCGTCTCTGATCATGCGTTAAGCGCTGTTCTCCTTGCTGAAAGAGACGGCTGTCAGCTCCCGGTCTACTTTGTCAGTCATGTACTGAAAAATGTCGAGTTGAGGTATCCCCTAGTGGAGAAATTTGGTCTTGCACTCTTCATGGCTGTTAAAAAATTGAAGCCCTACTTTTTGGCCCATGCAGTCGTCGTGTATACAGACCAACCTATCAAGCGGCCACTGACCATCATGGAGTCGTCAGGCCGAATGATCAAATGGGCCATAGAAATTCAGAGCCTCGAAGTTACTTTCGAGCCTAGAAAAGCAGTGAAGGGGCAAGCCTTTGCTGACTTTATTGTTGAGATGACTCGTCCCCCTGACTCTCAAGTTCCAGACCAAGTCTGGAAGGTATATGTGGACGGAAGCTCTACTTCAAATGGTTGTGGAGCAGGCGTCATATGTCAGTCGTCGGAGGGCGACAGGTACGAGTATGCTCTACGCTTCAGTTTTCAGGCCTCAAACAATGAGGCAGAATATGAAGCTTTACTAGCCGGAATCTGCATGTGCAAGGCGGCAGGGGTAAGAAAAATAGACGCCTGTTCCGATTCACAATTGATAGTGAGTCAGTACAATGGCGAATACGAAGCAACCCATCCGGCCATGATCAAGTATTTACAGGCGGTCCGACAAGCAGTCGGCTCCCTTGAGGATTTCCATCTGATCCAAGTGCCGAGATCAGAAAACAACCAGGCGGATGCACTGTCAAAATTAGCATCATCCGCCTCCTCTGATACTCCTCGAACTGTTTTTTGGGAAGTAATGGAGAAGAGAAGCATCGAGGAAGACCCTATTGGAATCCTAGACAGAAGCTCAACCTGGATGGATCCAATCAGGGCATATCTGGCAAATGGTACCCTGCCGGATGATCATCAACAGGCGGCAGCACTGAAAAAACGAGCAACCAGTTTTGAAATAATAAAGGGAGAACTTCACAAAAGGGGGTACCTTCAACCCTTCTTAAAGTGTGTTACTCCAGAAAAGGGACGAGAGATACTAGACGATCTTCACTCTGGTTACTGTGCTTCCCATATAGGCGGTAGGACGCTTGCTCAACGGGCAAGGCGGCAGGGCTACTTTTGGCCTACTTTAGAAGCAGATGCAATGGAGATGGTGAAAAAATGTGACAAGTGTCAAAGGTTTGGCAAGCTAATTCACCGTTCGGCTACTGACCTCACTACCATTCATAGCCCACTACCGTTTGCTAAGTGGGGCATGGATATTCTGGGTCCATATACGCCTGCTACAGGCGGAAGGAGGTACATACTTGTTGCCGTCGACTACTTCACTAAATGGGTAGAGGCGGAGGCGGTAAAGGGAATCAAGACGAAGGATGTAATTTCATTCATTTGGAAAAATGTCATCACTCGGTTCGGGGTTCCCATGTCTATGGTTTTTGATAATGGTCCCCAATTTGAGACGCCTGTTCTCAAAAGCTGGTTGGGTGACCAAGGAATTTCACACTACTTTGCATCTGTCGGCCGTCCACAAGCAAACGGCCAGGTAGAAGCCTTTAATAAAATCATCTCAGACGGTCTCAAGAAAAAGATTGAACGAGCAGGCGGCCTATGGGCGGATGAATTACCACATGTTCTCTGGGCCATTAGGACGACTGAAAAAGGGGCGACTGGAGAAACTCCATTCCTCCTAACTTATGGTGCGGAAGCTGTTCTTCCAATAGAACACTACGAGCCGACCCTTCGAGTAATGCTATATGACGAAGAGGCAAACTGGGAAGCCATGCGCCTGGCATTGGACTCACTTCTTGAAAGGAGGGGCAATGCTGTCTTGCGCCATGAAATTTACCGCCTGAGAATGACTAGATCATATAACAAAAAAGTACACAGGCGTCCACTCAAAGTGGGGGACTTTGTACTTAGAAAAATGGAAGCAGTTGGTAGGGCTAATGAGCCTGGCATACTAACTCCCAACTAGGAAGGACCCTACCGAATCTGTGAAGAGGTCAGGGACGGTACCTACCGTCTGGGAACACCAGACGGACAACCGTTGCCTCGAACTTGGAATGTAGATAATCTTAAGAAATATTTCTTTTGAATGATGTAAATAGTCAAGGGCTACTTAATAAAAGTTTGCGTACTTAATATTCAATTTTGTACTAAGAGGGGCACGCCTACTAATAAACAGTCGGCTACTCTCCATGTTTAATTTTCTCTTCAGAGGGGCATGCCGTCTGTACCTTTACAGTCGGCTACTCTCCATTGAGTATTCTACTCTATCTTCAGAGGGGCATGCCGTCTGTACCTTTACAGTCGGCTACTCTCTATAGAGTATTTTACTTTCAGAGGGGCATGCCGTCTGTACCTTTACAGTCGGCTACTCTCCATAAAGTATTTTACTCTATCTTCAGAGGGGCATGTCGTCTGTACCTTTACAGTCGGCTACTCTCCATTGAGTTTTTCTCTCCATAGGGGCATGCCGTCTGGACATATAGTCGGCTACTCTCCATAAAAGAGGGCCGACTGGTTCCAAACACACGGCCACCCCCCTTAACTAAAAATGATCAGGGCCTGGCCGACCCTGTGCCTAACAGGCGGCTACCCTCCTTCTACTTAGCACCTACGTTCACCAAGAACTAACCAAGGCCACAGGCCGAATGATCAGACCAGGCGCCAAGCCAACTGATCAAATCTTCAAAACTAATACGACCTGTCCCAACATCATAGCAGGCGTCCGGCGGCATCCCTCCGGATGAAATTCGTCGCAGAGAGCAGCTCCCTTTTGGGTGGAACATTGCTCTATAAACTAATTACACGACACCTATACGACTGTCCCCAAGGGCAACCACATAGCCGCTTTTGAGACAAGGATAACTCTTATCACTAACCAAACCAGTGGTAGCAGTTGACATCTGAGTCAGATGACCGCCTGTATTACTTGGGATAAATGCAGGGGTACCTCTTGAGTTAATAGCCAACAAACATTGGCGAATCAAAAGGTTCAACCGGCCTCCGCCGCCTGGTACCTTTACTACTCAAGCAGGAGTGACGGCGACTGAGTAACACCAAAGTTAACTCATAGTCACTCTCTCAAACTTAGTATGGAGCCTAAAAGGTATGAGTCGTCCGCCTGTTTTTAGCAAACAGGGGCTCTCAACCACTACTCCTGCTAGGTTAACAACCTATGAGTTAAAAGCCAACAAACATTGGCGAATAAAGGGGAACAACCGGTACCCACCGCTTGATACCTCTACTACTCAGTTACTTGGCGACTAGGTAACAATCATGTTTACTTGGTCAAACCACTTTCCTACTTGGTTAATTTTACAAATGACAGGACCGCCTGCCTAAAGGGGATCCAGTCTTTAAAATGGTTCGAATACCGATTGGATAAATGGCCGACTGATCGTCTAGCCTGGAAACAGACAACCAGTTGTCCAGGGGCATAGGCGGCGTGACTAACTATCCGTACCTGTCTGCAACTATCGGCCATGTAAAACAGTCGGTATAGTGTACAATTGGATATCAGAATATTCAATACTTGAACAAATTTGAAGCAAAACAAAAAATTCATTAAAAAGAAGTCGGTCATTAAAGACCGGCAAAATATTCAAAGCCCTGGCCCCCTGGCCGGGTAAATACAAAACAAACGGCACGCAGGCCGTGGAAAGAAGACATAAAACTTAAGAAGGGGGCAGATCTTCAATATTAGCAGCTGCCGCCTGGTCAGCACTCTTCTTGCTGGACTCGGATTCAGCTGCATCCTTTTTTGATGCATTACCCCCAAGCGGCACAAGCGCCACTACCGGCTCCTCCTCCTCCAACGCCTCCTCCAACGCCTCTTCCTCAGCAGCCGCCAGGATCTCTTGATTATATATATCAGAACACTGGCGGTACGTTTTTTCCCATGAGGCAAAGTCGGCATTGGGGAAAAGGCGGCCCCAAGTCATGCGCTGGATTTGAGCAGAGTCTTCCATCATCTCCCGGACCAGCTCTTTCTTTTCTTGCTCGGCCTTTTCCGAGAGCTCCTGAGTAAGACTCTTCTCCTGGGTCACCAGGCGTACCTTCACGCTCGCCAAGGATTTCTCCAAGGTTTCGTATGAGGACATCTTTTGGCGAAGAGGTTTCAGCTCGGCCTTGAGATTGTTGATGGTCGCCTCCAGCTCGCTATTCCTCTTCTGGGCCGCCTCTAACTGAGCCCGGATAGCGGAGGTAGCCTGCGCTTGATAATAAAGAATATCAATGGTTAGAACTTCATTTTGGGCAATTTGAAACATTGCCTTATCACAGTCAGAGGCGGCCATAGCTTTTGCAGCCTTTACCTCTTTGTTCTTCCGGTCAAGCGGCTTGCGAAGGCCGTTCACTCGGAGCAGGGCCTAAGTAAAAAGGGGAACAGGCGTCAGTTTCCAAACAAAAAAGAAAACAGGCGTCCTGGAATTCAAATACTCAAAAATATGCTAAGTATACCTCAGCAAGGACCCCTGCAATCCCGTCTAGGTCAAGGGTGCCGACACCCCTGACCGCCTCCCTTTCAGCTGGAGGAACGGCCTTGATCATAGACTTGGCCACCTCGACCAAGTCAGGCCCCTGAGGGCCGGCTGCATCAAGCATAAACAAACGGATTAGACCTAGTAAAAAAGGGAGCAAGTCTAAAATTTACAAGGACAACTGCATACTTCTAGGCGGCCCAGCTGGAGTTTTAGAAGAAGTGGCCGGCTGTTTCTCAGCCGCCGCATGTTTCCTGGCAGAACCAGGAGAGCTCGCAACAGTCGTCCTCCGGGCCTTGGGGTCCGGCTGTTGGGAAGAAGATGCTCTTGGAGCGCCCGTCTAAAAAAGAAGAAGTCAGTATATGCATAAACAACTCCAAAAAGAGGGTGAAAGGTTCGAAGCCCACCAAGGGTGCCCCCTTGTTGGGGGAGTCGGTTGAAGCTTGTTGCATGATGGAGGCCCGCAACATGGCCGCCGCAGTCTTGGAGGCGGTAATTTTGCTCATGGCGTCCGCTGCAAAAACAAATAGCAAAGTTAATAAAAGTCATAACAAGAAATGCATGGAACAACAGAGTATTCGACAGGCCGGCTACCTCTTGAGCACCGACTGCTGAGGCCACAGGCGGCCAAAAAGTACTCGTCGTAGAGCCATTTGAAGCTCGGGACGCAGTGCAGGGGTACTTGCTCTCGTACCCCTGAAGTAGAGTTCACCTTCGACTCTACTTTGAAGAGTCCTTTATCTAGGATCTCTTTCTTAGCCTTGGGGGGAACAGGCGGCATGTTGCGGCCGCCTGCAAGAAGGGGCGGATTCCTGTTCCACCTGTTGAAGCGCTTGTTCAGCTCTGTGTCCGAACTCTCAATGATGAGGAAGGTGCTCCGTCAGTCCTTCCAGTTGTTTGCTTTACCTCTCGTCATGAGGTAGCCCCTGTGGCTCGTCAATTGATACCAGCCGGTACCGCCTTCCTTAGGGGTCCGACTGAGGTAGTTCATGTGGGCGAAAGCCTCGAAGCTCGGCTCCACCCCGTGCAGTTCGCACCCGGCCACATAGCCGAGTACATTGACCCAGGAGTTCGGGGCTAACTGCCATAACCCCAACTCATACCCATCCAAGATCCGCTGAACAGCCGGATGTAGTGGGAAGCGCAGCCCAGCCTTGATGGCCGCCTCGTAGCAGCCAAAGCAGGCGCTATCATAACTGGTACCAGCCGGCCAGACGAGTGTGTCTTCTGGATCCGGCACAAACACTAAAAAGTCGGGGCCCATTGTGTGGTTTGCGATAAAGCTCTCCACTTTCTCTTGCATGGCCGTGATCCGGCCCCGAGGTACCGTGCAGTAGTAGGGGGTATTTTGCTCTCGGTAAGAGGCGGATGGCTCCGCCCAATCGTCCCCCTTCTCAACTGCGTGAGAAAGCCTCGCCTCTTGCAGGCGACTGTTTTTCTCTTCTGTGTCCAAAGAAGCATGGCCAGAAGAGCTAGACTCGGAATCGTCCTCTGACGAATCCGAAGAGGACGACTCCTCCCCTCTCCCGGAGGGGCCCGCCTCCTCTCCTTTAAAAGGAGCAGGAGAGAATGAAGAATTGTCAACTGTAAAAAGGGAAGGGGTCACTTTGAATCCTCCCTCAGAACTGCCGGCTTTCAAGCCGCTTTGTTTCACTTCCGCATCTGGCGCCTGGTCAGATGTTTCACTAATCGGCACCCTGTGGGAGGAGCCGTCTGAATTTGAGATCCTGGCAGTGTTTTTTGTTCTGGCCATCATGCTCTGCATAGACACAGATACAGTCGGACTTTGTATAAAGGGCAAAGATGGGTCCAGAAAAGGGCAGGCGGCACTCCTAGTCCTAGATTCAGCCGTCCCCGGTGACCGGCTGATCACTAACCTAGGTCGTGTCGTGTGCTTCCGTGGTGCCATTTCAAAAAAGAATAAAGAGAAAATTAAGAGTAAGAGAACCGACGGTTACCTGAACGAGTGACGGTTGATGAAGTTCTGAAAATCCTTTGCAGTCGGCTTGTCAGAGCAGGCGGTAGGCAGAAAGAGTCCAAAATGTCAGAGCAAGTTCAGGGGTCCGAATGTTCTCTCACAAAGTTCTCAAGTGTGAAAATGACTGAAGTCAACACTCCCTTATATATAGGCGAAGTGAGAAGGCGAAGGGTCACTTCCAGAATTCAAAATTTGGGCGGGAGAATCTCTCGGCCTTTCGCCGAGTGACACCTATAGCAGGCCGTCGCCTGTTACAATGCGACACCTGTCACAGGTAACACGTGACCAGTCACGTGCCACCTGTGAGGGGCAAATGATTAGGGGATTTTGCTCCCACCAATCGGAATGCGCCACGTGGGCCAATCAGGTCCTGCCAAGTGTCCCTCAGTTGGAACTGTCAGGGCTTGCCACGTGGCACCCGCTTATTTGTCCACCTTGGACCTATTATGTCATGACACGTGGCATACTCCATGCCTAATGGAGAAACCGGCCATCCAGGCCCAACTTCCGAGGGAAGCCCAATCAGCCCTAGGTTAACCTAAACCTAGGATTAGCACGTTTCCCAAGGTTATAAATACCTCCCTTAATCCTCATTAAGGGAGATTACATGAATAACAGGCTTATCACGCTAAAAAAGAAGATTACCTACATTAAACACTCTCATCTAGAGAGACCCAATCATTTTAATTTCCGCATTAATTACTCCTTAAGCAAGTACTAACTTGACCGTTGGAGGCGGAGCTCCCACCACCAGGAGTCTCCGTTGTTTTGCAGGTACAGGCGTCCGGTTCCAGTCTCGGAATTGTAACTCTCCCGCAGGACATCAGAAAACCCCGAAACATGTATGTTGTATAATTTCGTATAATTTATATGAAGCATTTAGTTGTTGAACTACATATATGAAGCATTTAGGGAATTACGAACTACATTGTTGAGTTAAGTACATTTAAATGTATCTTACATTGTTAGATTAAGTAGGTAAGTTAGTATGTTGTTGAACACTGCGTTGTATGTACGCTTTGCTTGGGGATTTATTGGAATCATTGTGGTTTTAGTTGTGCATATGTGTCACCTAATATGTGGTCTGATGTTATGTAGAACATGGCTTCACAATTGATTGTTTTGTTATGCCGTTGGGGGGTGAAATTTTGTGTGTCGGACCCAATGTCGAGTATAGAGGAGGAAAAATGGAACCGCTAGCATTGAAACCTTGTATGACTTACAATGATTTGTTGAAGAAAGTTTATACTATAATTGGTTCAAAGCCAACAAGTGTTGAAATGAACATCAAAATGAGGTTTGAAAGTGTTAGCGGGATTCAAATCTTACATGTTTTGAATGACGACCATTTGGAGGTTTTGAGGGGTGTCGTTGCAATGAGGTCTCTTCCTACTAATTTGTATGTGGAAACGGTGCCTGTATGTACTCAACAACCAACATTTCTTCCATCATACAATGCAAGCTCTCTACAAATGCCCGCATATAACATTCCATCATCTGAATATGGAATGGGTTCTTTCAGTAGAATGTTACACGACGATCAATTTGACATTCCATTCAGTTCACAATTTACGGCGTCGGGGTCAATGCAGCAACCTGGTCCATCTACCTCAAACAATGACATTTCATCATCGATGCAGTTGCAAAGTTACTCTCCCACGCAAGAATATATTGAAACACCACCGTTTCAAACTTTGGTGAATGCTGAACTTGTTGTAAACAACGAGTTGTCTGTTCTTGATATGTATAATGACACAAACGACGAGGGTGAAGACGGAGATGAAGAAGATGTTATAAACAACGATTTGTCTGTGGATGATGTTGTTGCTAGAACTCCATTACCTTGGTTCAGTCAAATAAACGAGAACTATGAGGTGGACATACATTGGGGTGATTCGGGGAGCCAGTGTTCGTTTCGTGTCGGGGGAGAATTTGAGAAGGGCATGATTTTCGACAATAAGAAAGCGCTACAGGAAATGGTGAAATTGTATTCCATAGAGCGAAATCATTTCTACACCACAGTGACGTCGAATGAGAATGTCCTTCATTTAAAGTGCAAGAGGGGGTGTGGTTGGTCGCTACGTGGTGCAAAAACAAATCTAACCACACGTGCCTTTAAGATCGTATCTTACAAGGGCCCACATCGCGACAATTGTGTTAATGAAGTTCCGCCCAGAGATCATCGACACTTGGACTCCTCTGTTATCTGCGACTATGTGAAGTCGTTTGTGCAGAAAGATCCATGTTTGAGAGTTGAGTTCATACAACATATCATCTCCAACAAATTTCAATTCGATGTTCCATATCGAAGAGCGTGGTATGCCAAACAGAAAGCGATTGCGGAAATTTTTGGGGATTGGGAGAGTTCATACAACATACTTCCTTCATTCATGCAAGCCCTCCAGGAGTCGAACCCAGGCACTGTAGTTCTGTGGAAATACAAAGCTATTGCTGAAGGCATTTATTACAGCAACATGGAGGTATTTGAACGAGTGTTTTGGGCCTTTAAGCCTTCCATCGATGGGTTCAAACACTGCATGCCTCTGTTATCTATTGATGGGACACACTTGTATGGGAAATATAAAGGCACACTTTTGGTTGCTACAAGTGTTGATGCTAATTTTCAGGTATTTCCTTTAGCATTTGCAATAGTTGAAGGGGAAAACACCTCGAGTTGGTCCTGGTTTCTAAGCTGCATTCGGGTTCATGTTACTGATCGAGAGGGCCTATGTGTTATATCTGACCGACATGCAGGGATTATTGCTGCGATGACTAACCCGGATGTTGGATTTCATGAGCCACGGGCCTTTCACAGGTTTTGCGTTCGACACATGGCCTCTAACTTGAGGACCCATGTGAAAAACAACGACATGAGAGACAGGTTCAAGGCTGCTGCATACCAACGCCAAGAAAAAAAATTGGTTGAAGATATGCGTTCTATCGGCGAAGCTTGTGTTAAGTCCCTAGAGTACATCACGGATGTGCCGTTTCACAGATGGTCCTTGTTTCATGACGCTGGTCGGAGGCATGATATATGTACTACAAATTTCTCAGAAACTTTTAACAATGTGTTGTAGGGAGCTCGTTTTCTGCCAATCATGTCCCTTGTCGAGTTAACTTTCCACAGAGTTAACAAGTACTTTAACAGAAGCAGAGATAGTTCACTTGCTAGGCGTGCTCACGGATATGCATACTCACCTAAGGTCACCACCATTTTGGAGAAGAATAATAGAAAGGCAAAATACCATACAGTGGATGTTTATAGCCGTCAGCTTGGTATATACCAAGTAAAAACACACCGAGGAGAAAGGATAGGGAGAAAAAGGGGGTCATAAGCATACCGTTAACTTTAATTTAAGAACATGTACATGCAACAAACCGATGATATTTCACCTACCATGTTCTCATGTTCTAGCCGTGTGTCTTAAGTATTCAGTTTCTGAGGAACCGTGGGTGGATAGTTTCCTACGATCAGAGGCGTATGCAAATACTTATGCCCCACAATTCTGGCCTATTCCTTGTGAGACGACGTGGAGGTCATACAGAGGGCCTAAAATCATTCCTGATGAGATCATGGTCCGAGGACACGGTCGCCCACCGTCGAAGCGTATACGAAATGAAATGGATGAGACAAATCGTCCACCAAGCAAATGTAATCGTTGCCGTCAGGAAGGACACAATAAGAGATCTTGCCCTTTTCGAACGGACGGTGACCGGTAGTGGTGTTAGTTTACGTATTATTTTTATACCGTGTTGTGTGTATGTGTTCAAGTAGGATGTAGCTGACTTTTTGTTTTACATTGTACGCTGAACGGAGATCATGGAGGGACAGGATCAGGGGCAGACACGACATGACCCTGGACCAGCTGACCCTTCAGTGCTGACACTTCAGGATACCCATCGGAGCCGTGACATATGGGAGCAGATAGTAAGTTTTCATCTACCAAATATTTATTGTGTTTGGCATTTATTTGGTTCACTGATCAAACAATTTATTTTTTGTTCTTGTACAGGGTGATCCAGCACGTTGCTTGGTTTGCAGGCACCACGTTGCCACCACGGTGGTAGATTGGGTGGTCGACCCCCGTGTGCTACAGTACATCGATTTTGTGGGTTTTGGCGGATTTCATAGGATGGCCTTCACACCGATCGATCGAGCGCTTATTACTGCGCTCGTTGAGAGATGGAGACAGGAGACTCACTCCTTCCATCTACCAGTTGGGGAGGCCACCGTCACGCTCCGAGATGTGGCGATACTTACACGGCTCCAAGTGCATGGTAGGGCAGTTACAAGACCGATTATACAGGACCCTCGTGGCCTTGTTGAGAGGGTGTTAGGGGTGAGGCCTGAGGTGACCGATGTTAGAGGCACAGGGTTAAGACACATGGTTACGAGAGACATTTGGGGTGTTGCCTCCTGATGCTGATGATGGAGTCGTCCAAAGATACGCTCGAGCGTACCTGTTCATGTTGACAGGATCATTATTCAGTAACAAGAGTGGTAGTCACATACAGTTGATCTACCTACAGCTGTTAGAGAACAACTGGGAGGGTATACGTGACTACAGCTGGGGTAGTGCGTGTCAGGCAACCTTATATCGACATCTTTGCAGAGCATCCCAGCGTAGTAGATGGGAGATCAGCGGTCCCTTGATTGTGCTTCAGGTAGTTTTGTACTTTCATACCATTTTCTACCTATTACGTACTAAACATTGGCTAGACTAAACTTTTGTTTTTTTATTACAGTTATGGGCTTGGGAGCACATCCACGTTGGTAGGCCAGCTATGCCTGCTAGGCGTCGACGCGAGGAGGAGGAGGAAGACGATCAGGAGCATGCATATGAGGCGCCGCCACACCCACCACCGGACTTAGCATACGGTTGCCGGTATGTATGACTTATTGTTAAGTTATCCACATATGGTTTTAATTTTCTATTAATTTTGTCATGAACACTGTTATTATACATGTAATCAGGTGGCTAGGGCGGAGACTTACTCGTGTGCATGCAGCAAGGGGTCTGCCGTATTATAGAGATGCATTCGACAGACTGAGCGAGTCTCAGGTTATAGTTCACTTTAAAAACTAATTTAACACCGTGTTCATTATTTTAATAAGTTAATTATGATGTTAACGACTGCTTGTTAATGCAGATGACGTGGGATCCGTATGTCCCTCACTTAGTCGATGCCATGCCCCAATATCTTCTTGATCACCAGATGGAGTGGCGTGCCATGACAGTGCTCATCTGTTTTGAGTTGGTGGAGGCTCACCTCCCCGACAGAGTCATGCGACAGTTCGGCCTTTGTCAAGCCATCCCCGCCCCGTGTGATACGAGTGTCCAGTTGCACAGGACAGACCGACGAGGAAAGGGGGAGGTTAACTGGGCAGTTCAGCATGCCCCTTACATTGACATGTGGGACCAGCGGCTGCAGCACGTCGCGGATGGTGCGCCTGTCCAAGGCCTGATGGAGTATCACGATCCACACATGGTATGGTACAGGAGCATTACCCGACGCTTCATCAACCCTAACTACACCCCACCCTCAACGCATTACCACCCAGCTTTTGGAGACATCAGTGGATATGTGAGTTTTTTGTCATTTTTTCTTTTCCTCCAATTTATAGTTTCTTTAATTATTAAAATGGCTGATTGTTGACTAATGCAGGCGTCTGATATGCTTGCTATACATGATGCACTAGAAGTCGTGAGCATATCATATCCCACCATACCGCAGTTGGATGACATTCACGCAATGACTGTGAGTAGCTTACAGAGACATGGTCATGGCCATCTTATCCCCCAGGGCCGGGACCAATCACACCGCCGTTCACACCGTGAGGTAGGCAGCAGTAGTAGGGGACAGACTCACACGTCCCCTACAGGGTCCCCCCTGTTTTTTGATGATCAGGAAGATATCGCCATCCACATGTCTGCGCCATACTCATCTCAGGAAGGACCATCTTCCAGCCAACAGACTCCTCCCCAGACCTCTGCCCCAGATCCTTTCACAACGGTATCTCAGTACTACCGTCGTAGAAGACCGCGATTGGATAGACAACACTTACATACAATAGATGAATCGGGATCTTAGAACTTCTTTTGTTAGTTGTAATCAGATTCTATAGTACATTGTATCCAAATAAATATTATCAATTTTACTAACCTTTTTAGTTCATTTTCTGTACATTATCAACTTCACCATACGCATTCATTCTTTTCATTGTATTGGTTGCTGGTGTTGTTGTTGTTGCTGGTGTTGTTAATGTTGCTGATGTTGTTGCAGTTATTGTTGTGGTTCCTGTTGTTAAGGTTGTAGTAGTTGTTGTGATTGTTGTTGATGCTCTTGTTGGGGTTGTCGCTGTTGCTCTTGTTGGGGTTGTCGCTGTTGCTGTTGTTGTAGTTGTTGTGGTTGTTGTTGCTGTTGTTGTTGCAGCTCCTGTGGTTGTTGTTGTTGTTGCAGCTCCTGTGGTTGTTGCTGCTGTTGCTGTGTAGCCGTGTTTGTGTGCAGAGATAAAACGCCAACCATGGTGGCGCTTTAGGGGGGTAAATTATTTTCAAAAAAATCACTCAGGGTAAAACGCCAACGGCGTTAGCGTTTTTGTGTAAATGTGTTTTTTTTAAAAAATTTGCCCAGCAGTAAAACGCCACCCTTGATGGCGTTTTATCCTTGACTAAAAATTAAAAAAAATAAATGCCTAGGGTAAAACGCCATCCTGGTTGGCGTTTTACTCTGGAAGCTTAGTTTGGTAAATAGTTTTGCCACGCGTCTTGTTTGGGAAATTGTTTCCCAAAAACGCTTAGTTTGGCAATTTTTCCTTTTTACATGTCCCGTATTTCTTTTTAAAGCGTCACTTAATTACTAAGGAATTATTGTGAGTTAGTACTAATGTAAATTTTTAAAGCGTTTTTAAGAGTGAGAGGGAAGGATAACGGATCCTCACCTCAAAGTGTCACTAGTCAGGATTGAACCCTCAACCTCAAAGTTGAAAGGTGATAATCTTATCACTCGACCAAGCTTAGATTAGTAAATGGAGTTATTGTCTTGCCACAAATAAATGTAACACCAAATTGAGATGGCCTATGACATGAAATGGCATGCTATTTTGTATAGGAACTTATTTGGATAAGCATGGTAAGGCATGTAACACCTAGACACAACAATATTGACTTAGGTGCGTAAGCATGACATGACACGATACAACTTGTCATTATGGCACATTCACTTTGGCCATGCCTAGACTAAGCTGTTATAAATTTCAGATTGGCACATAGTTCGTGCCTAGACTCAATTGTGGATCTATCGTGCCTAGTTGAGACCTAGGCGTGGACCACGGTCATCTTTAAGCTCAACAAGTGAGTCAGGTTGTGCATGAGCTCCCTATTTTAAATAATGCTGACATGAATTTTACTTAGCCAAATCGAGCCTATATTGTTTTTTGCACAAAACTTGTTAGCTTGATTTATGAATATAAGATATTGGGAACCAAACCATGAATTTGTCAGGAATCTATAAATTCTCAATTTGGTACTTACTCAATTTTTTTTTATTGTTGCAAAATAGCTATTTATTGGTTACTTCAATATGTTATTGTTGCAATTAGGGTTTGTTCTGATTGATCGAACTGAATTGAATATTTTATAGGAGAAGGAAATTAAGAATTGAACTAAACTGAATAGAACTAAACTAAACTTATTGGAACTGAACTAAAAATAAGCTAAAGAGAACAAACCCTTAGTCATTATTTTTAAGATACATACATTTGACGAATGTATAAGTTAATTAAAGTATATTATCCACACTATAAACAATTAGCATGAAACTAGCGACCTAACTTGCAACTAGTTTTGTATTCCCTTAAGGAATATATTTAGGGATTGATAATGGTCATTTTCAGTTTTCACTTTTCGCTTTATTTTTGTTATTATTTATTTTTTTCTAGATTTCTTGCAACTAGTTTTGTATTCCCTTAGGCTTTGTTTGGTTCATTTTTAGTAAAGGAAAAGAAGATAAAGGAAAGGAGGGGGAAAAGAAAGGAAGAGAAGGGAAAAGAAGAAAATTTTATTTTCAATGTTCGGTTAATGAAAGGAAGAAAAAGGAAAATGCTTTTATTTTATCTTTCCCGTCGAATTCCTCTAATTTTGGGAAGAAAGGAAAGAGGCTTTCCTTTCACTTCCCCTTCTTTCCTTTAAATTCTCACGTCATTCCAAACCAAACATATTAAAACATTTTCCATTTTTTTCTTTTCCAGCCAAGTCCCTTCAATCAAAAAGGGCCTTAAGGAATATATTTGGGGGTTGATAATGGTCATTTTCAATTTTCAATTTTCACTTTATTTTTAATTTATTTTTTTGTTTTCTCTATATTTGAAAACTTGTTTAGTTTTTGTTTTCAAAATTCCAAAACCATTAATACAAAATTATTGCCACTAGGCCAATGCACTATTTTTTTTTTCAATTTACAGAATAAGTCGTTGTTATATACTCATATATAATAAATAAAATTCAACTTACAAATTTGCTATTTTTTTTAGGCATACAAATTTGCTATTGTTAATGAATAATTTATTCCAATTTAATAGATGTTAAGGTTCGGTTATATTCAATTAAATAATAATATCTAGAATCCTGTCAAAAAAAAAATCTAGTAAATATAATTTCATTTCGTTAAAAATAAGTTTAACTCAGGAAAAATAAATTTTAATTAGTAACATTAAAGAACAAATATAATAGAGAATCAGTAAAAATAATTTGATATTAGTAAAAACAATTTTAATCCGGTAAAATTATTTCAACTCAGCATAAATAAAGTGAATTGAACAAGATATAATAGTAAGTTACTACGTATAAATAAAGTATTGTTAATGATTAAAGATTTTTTTTTTTTAATTCCAAATTTTTTTTTTTTAATGTTTTTTTTTTTCTTTTAATTTTTACCTTTTACTTATTTTTAAACACGAGTACAAAACACCAAATAATTTTTTAAATGTGGAGTGAACAAGACCTAAATTTAATTACTCCATACTAATATACCTGAAAATAGGGCAAGTAAGAGTATTTTGGGCTTTTAGGGTCCAAGAGTAGAAGTTTAACGAAAATAGGTTAAACTATGCTTGAACTTCAAGCAGGCAATTACCGACCTATCTGTAACTACCTGGCTTTTCTTTCTTCAACTGTCTTCTTACTCTTTCATTCATTCATTCCCAAATCTCAAATTAATCAAACCCTAATTTTCTTTCTTCAAGCAACTAATTGCGTATTCATTCAATCAATTAATCGGAAGTTCTTCGAATTTACGATCTTCTTTTTCAATTCTCTTTCAAGGTACGTTTCTTTTATTATTCATCTTCGCTATTTCTTAATTCAGATTTAATTTTTGCTGATTTTTCGCTTCGATTCATCGCTGTTCGTCGTATGTGAATCTTGTAATTGATTGTCGTTTGATTTTTGGAATTTGTATGAGTTTGTTGCTTTGATTTTTAGTACTTTTCTTCTGATTCTTGTGCTTGTCTTTTTTTGTCCGATTGAAACCCTAGAAAAAGTATGAATTTAGATTGTTATTTTGATTTTCCTTTGATTTTATTTGGATTTCAGTATAAGCATGATGCATTATGTATTACTTTAGTCTCGTTGTATATGATTGATGAATTATGAGTTAACCCTAATTAGCGATTAAACTTCTAATCTCAGCGAATTTTAGATGTTATATAGTTTGTGACTTTGTGTATTTGTTGAATGTATTGATTGTTTTGATAATCTGAAACTCTATTATGTATCTTCTTGTGCATTGTATTTGATTGCAAGAAAGGTTATCGTGGATTAATTTGAATTTTTGTCCAGTTATTGTGCTTGAATTCTTTTAAAATAATTTTGAGTTTTTATTCTCCTTCAGATTGTTTGTATCTTCAAATATATTAGTTACTGTTTATTGTTCTTTCTAATGTTTGAGTTGATATGATAATTGTTATGTAGAATTCGAATGTTGTTTGCTAAACTTTATTGTTCTTGTGGTTTTGCAGGTTTTATTTGGTGATTAATCAATCATGAGGTTTAAGGTAGGAACCATGGTGGAGGTCTTGTCCAAAAAAGACCCTTCACGTGTTTGGAGGTGTGCAAAAATTGAAGAAGATGATGGAGATGGTTACACTGTCAGATATTATCGAGGCCCAGGCATAGCTAAGGATGCTGTTGACGAGGTTCCAGCTGATGCAGTCAGGCCTTGTCCCCGACCATCAAAGAGTACTAATATTTTGCTTGTTGGTGATGTTGTGGAAGTGTTAGATGACGGTTATTGGAGGGTTTCCGTGATCGATGAAGTTTTGGAAGATGATTGTTTTTACATTCGGGTGATTGGATCTTTGGACGAGTTTAAAGTTAATAGGTCTAGTATTAGAGCACTACAAGAATGGAAGCAGAAGAAGTGGGTTCTGATAGATAAGGTACTATTCTGATTGGTTTAATGCGTAATTGTAAAGTGGACTTTATGCATTTTGATTGTTTATAGACATTTACACTAGTTTGCTTTTGTGTAGAACTGCAATTGTTT
Organism: Chenopodium quinoa; assembly: GCF_001683475.1. Taxonomy (NCBI): domain Eukaryota; kingdom Viridiplantae; phylum Streptophyta; class Magnoliopsida; order Caryophyllales; family Amaranthaceae; genus Chenopodium; species Chenopodium quinoa. The sequence goes on along the minus strand of NW_018742720.1, from coordinate 2,006,355 downwards.
ATCATGGCTGTTTACACTCTACTAACAGATTTTTATGTTTTTTTTTTTTTAATATAATTGTATACTATGAGTATTTTGATTTTTAATTCATGTATGTAAAATTGTACGAAATATTTATTTGTTTTGTTCTGTGAATGCAGGATTCTGAATATCATGAAGATTTGGCGTCCAAGATGCACAAGAAATCCCATGTGCAGGAAGTTCCAGAATCCAATTTGCCACCTAAATCATTGAAGAGGTCTTTTTCTGATCATTCATCTACTGCCAAAGTTTATTCCAAGTGTTCCCAGAAAAGAAGATTAGTAGATAATGCGGTTGAGCTTGATGCTATCGATGGTGACTCATATTCATTCACTGGAAAGGTAGAAAACCCTACAAACCAAAGGGGAAATCTTGGTAAAGATACTATGCAAAATTTTACTAAGAAAACAATCCGATCTAATAATGCTTACAGTAGAAATCATGATGATTTCCTGGGGCTAAATGATTGTGTCAGTACTATGTCATATGTTGCTAGTTGTAGCATCACTAATGCCATTTCTGATAGGTTGCTCAGCCATTCTTCTGCAGGAAGTAGACAGGATAGTGCTTCTCTTTGTAGTGACGCAGATTCACATAGTCATTTGGGATCAGAGGAAGAAATGTGTATTGATCAGTTAGAAAGGGGAGATGTTTTAAGAACACATGAGTTAGATTTATATGGTTATCGATGCGTTCTAGAAACTTTATATGCGTCTGGTCCTTTAAGTTGGCAACAAGAAACTGCTTTAACAAACCTTCGTATGAAGCTTTATGTTTCAAATGATGAACATTTGAGTGAGTTGAGGAGGTTAAGTTCTTTTGGTGTGAGTTGTCAATAGCTTTAGATGTCCTTTCTTATAATTTAATTGCACTGGGTCTTGTAAAGTTCAGTGATACCTTGTGCCTTGTAAGAAGTGGGTGACGTTTGAAAATGTACATATGTTCAATTGTTGATGCAGTCATGAAATTTGCATACTTACAATATTCATATACATTTGAAAAATCTTATATCAATTATCTATTTTGGAAGTAATGTTTCTAGCCTCTCTTTAGCTGTCTTGATACTTCTATAATTATTATTGATGCTTCTCATACATATTTCAGGAGCTGTCCAGACATGTAAACCTTACTGCCACAATCTTAAAGATGATGTTGTGGTTAGCCTTCTCCTCTGTAGTTTTGAGAAAGGGGCATCATCTGCAATGGCTCCTTTGTAAATGAGGCAATTCATGTCGGAGGCTGTGATTAATCCCTTTTATGTTGTTTTCTGTGCTTCATTCCAGGTAAAAAATGATTTTTTAAGTTAAACTACTCGAAGCTGAACAGCTCCTCTGGAGCCTGTGAGCGATATGCTTTTTAAAGATCCCTTGCTGGGCCTTGTTAGTTGTGGTCTTCTTTTATACATGGCATTAATTTTTCTTTTAAATTATAGAATAATATATTGCCTCAAAAGTTTGAAGATTTTGACAAATATTGTTACAAGTGATTGAAGAATTTGAAATTGAGTATTAGTATGATCTGAACGTAATAAACATAGCTAGAGATAAGAAGTGTAATTGCTGGGCATCTCTACTAGTTAACTTAGAAGGTCTTTGTTTTGCTGAGTTGGATGTAAATATTGGCAAAGTTATTGCATCTATGAATAACCAAAGTTCGTAATTAGGTGCTCAGATTATATATTTTTCATGTGTGTGCATATGCAGAAAGGCCTGGGATTAGAATAAACTGTCATCTTGGATACTAATCTGTTTTATATGTAGACTACCCTATTTTGGGTGTGGGGGGGGGGGGGTGTTGGGGTTGGGATGTTGTAGGTCATTTTCCGTTTTAAACTTGGAGGTGTCGTCTGTGCCATCTTATTCTAGAGCATTTTCCTAGTTTCTACGTAAGCAACACCAGCTGTTTCATGGACCTCTGGATTTTTGTGAATTCTGATTTTTAGCCTTCTTTACAATGTGTGCTGAACTGCTGATAGAGATATTGGTTGTATAATTTTTTCCCTAAATTTCATGGTTTACATATTGTTATATCCATATATGTGTGATTTGCTAATAGCATCTGTTGGGCAATGGCACAGAAAATAGGATCTCGGTCCATGTCTGAGGCTCTGAGCTAAGCTCCTCAGTGACCATGCAATTTTCTGCCGCCAAATAATCTGAGGTTATTCTAATTCCCAATCAGGTGCCTCCACTTATGTTTGGCCATGAGATTATGTGTTCTTAATTTGCTGGGTGCTGAGAAGCTCACTAATATGCATGCCACTGAATCACAGGTTTGTGTATTATGGTTCAAGTACTGCTTATACGGGTATAATGAATTTTTTAGAAACTTGAGCTCTGTGTTATTATTTATATACATAGGAAAAATAAGGTAAAAATGTATCCTCTATCCTCTCCCTCTTCTTGAAACCAGGCATCAAAATTTATGATGGTAGTCAATGGTTATAGTGTTTGATAATGTGGAGTCTTTATGATCCTCTTATTTTGCTTAAGTGCCTTGTACAGTTGTACTCCTATGATGTTGCAGTACTTATTTCCTCCGTTTTTTTAAGATGAAAGTCATGAAACATATTTAGATTTACATTATTTATGCACACTATACAATCTCAATTTTTGGTGATTTTTTCAAATGGAAAAACATAGTCATGTTGGAGTCTTCTTAGATTCATCTTAATTCATACTTTTCAGGTATTAATTTTTAAATATTTGTTGCTTATTTATAATTTAACGAAATTGTTGAGCAAGAAATGTTTTGTATTTAAAAAAAACGAAGTATCATGTAAATGATTGACAGCGATGAACTCCAGTTAGATGAGGATAATCTTGTGTAAGGTTTTACACTTTGCAACCTCAAGTACTTGTTTGGCAGCTCTCCAACTTGAAGATCTCTATCAGAACCTATTTGTCATAACTACCCAGTTATGCTGGTTCACATCCTTAGCTTGAAGAAATTTTTAAGACATCTGCAGAAGAATGTAGCAAGACTCTGCACGCGGTTGTTTCATTCTCCTGCGATCTCCTTTAGGCTTTTACTGTTTTGTCTGAAGAATGTAGCAAGACTCAGGGTGCTAATTGCAGCATGATTTTTGTAGTACAGGCTTATAGCTTAAAATATTTGATGGTAAAGCATGCCAGGGAACTGTAGTTATAGTTTAATGTATTCAATTTGATTTGTTTTGAGTTAAATAATTTGTTTTCCATTCTGCAGAAAAGCCAAGTATTATCTTCTTGTTTTGGGTTTGTTTTGTCAGCCTTTTTACTTCCATCTTTTGTTTTGCCTATAAGAAATATGCCTCAACAAAAATCGGATCTCTTTTTATATACTTTTTTTATTTAGGGAAACTCGATTGATTATTTAATAATACTGTATGTTAAATAGAATACAGTTTATGTAACTATTTTTTTATATACTTTTTTTCCACAAAGGAATTGCGTAGTAAAATACAGTTTTATATAATTAGAGAAAACTTAGGAGGGGAAAAAAAAAAGAACCACCCTAAAATTTGCATAGATGTAGGCAATATCATAAAATCACTTCAATTTTTGAATTATAATCATAAAAAAAGTGATGCAACCAAATATTGGGAGTGATTGCTTCTATTTATCAACCTACAAGGTTGTTTTTTTTGACAAAAAGTTTCTTAATATCACAACAAATTCCAATCTTTATCAAAGTCGAAAATGAAGCCTAATAGCCTGGATGCCTTCTTACTATAAACTTGAAGATCAAGGCTATTGTCATTCATAGATACTGAGTCAGAAGGCAGCAGAGTAAAAATTTTATAACATAGTCTGCTTGAAAAGAAAGAAAATGCCAGTACATTGATTTGTAATATACGATGTACCACTTTCACCCTGCCATTTTTCTGGAATGATACTTCAAGCTCCCAAGGCTTACAAAAAGCAGGTGATTTTTAAAGATGAAATCCCACATCTCCCTTAAAAAAATATCACATTACTACTAGAGAATGGTTAGGCCAATAGCTATCATGGCTCATATGAACAAGTGCTTGTATTCCCCATTAGCAAGCTGACACAGTTGATTATAGTTCTGTGGATCTGCAACAAACCCGAAAAAAAATGAAAGTATTAAAATTTACAAAAATCAATGAAATATCAAGTCTTGTTCAAGTCTACATCAGTCACTCTACCATATACTAGAATTGCAAATGTTATTGCACTTTTTTATAGATTTTGTCAATCAACACATCATTTAAAGAGTCAACAGCAAAGCCAGCAACAGCAACAAAATATTGTCTTCAGCACAGCAAGACTTGACATCTAGGAGATACACTTAACACGAGCAAAAAAAAAAAACATATACTTGATTTAATTACAGTTAGCACCATATTAATCATTACACATCGGTATAATATCTGTCAAAACAGTGCCTGGGGTACACATTTATATTGTAGTCTCCGATCAGAATTCAGATTTTACATATGTACAGAGTCACCACTCCACACACCATTATACTTCCCCTTTGGTTATAGGTAGTTTGTCGATACTCGATACCTAACAAGGTAAAATGCTTCAGCACATCAATTCCTAGACACTGCTAGAGCACATCAGTACATCACAAATTCACAACCCCAAACCTCCCCTTAGGCAAAGCAGGCAGTAGGAGATGGGATATGATACGGGAGCATAACAATAACACAACGCGTGATTCAAGCCATAATAACATATTTACAAGAAGAGCACGCCACCAGACAACACACACAAGGACAGAACTAAAATTTCCAGCTTATCGGAGTTATATCTCTGTAGACAGTAGACAGGATATGTGAATCACTGCACCTACAAATAATTCCATACAGTTCAACAATTATAGATTTATAGATGTTTCATTTCTCGCAAATCAAGCTAAGCAATTTCAATCTATTATTGACACGATAAACAACCAAACAAATTAATACATTAAGGAGAGGAGCTCACTATACTAACCAAAATTATCACCAAAGTTGGTTATTATGTCAGCAAGAACCGATTGATTGCTATCAGCAATACCAATAACCTCAACATATTTGGTAAGTGGTTGAGTTGGTGGCGAACCCTTTATGACGAGCTGATGATCATCAGTTGATTTCCCAATCAAAGAACCTTCATCAGATTGTATCACCTGTACAACTACCCGAACCTTCCGCCCAACATACAAGCGAAGCGATTCTCCATTGGCGAAAGCTGCAGGATTTGATGTATCCATATTCTGCAAGCATATAGCATGACACCTTAGATTCAGAACCTAATTAGATGATTAAAAAAAACAATAACACTGCTAAATTAAGTTACTCAGACTAAATTCTTCAGTATTCTAATAATAGAATCTGGTATAATCAGACTTGTAAAAATGATCACTATTTCATAATTCCATCCTAACATTTAAGGTTTCTGCAACAGATTAGTAACCAAATTTGACTCAATCATCAAATTAGGCTCGATAAATTAGATACAAATCTTCTCATATCAATGTAAATTTCACGCTAGTAGCAAAATCGGTAGTATTAATTTTTCAAAACTTGAGTGATTTTAACCAATAGTTCAATTATTCTACCATAGAAGAACCCTAAATTGACTAGTGTGAAAGTAAACCCTAAATTGACGATTAAATTGAAAATGGAGTGAAATTAAACCCTAGATTGTAAAACTGATATCAAATATTAAATAAATCTTACCTAAATCTGTTTCAATGGTGGTGAGAAAGCTATGAAGCTGCTTCAACGAAGAATTTGGCGTACGCTTCAATGGAAGATGAGAGAGAAAAAGAGAGGAGTTAGAAGGGTTTACTTTCCTCTTCTTTTTAATATGTACTATTTTTTTGGGCGCCTTCAAATAATGTTTTCCCGCCTTTTTGTGTGTGTCTTATGGGCCACTTTCGATTAATTTAGGGGAGTTTGTTGCTTTCAAGCTTGCTAAAGCAAAGAGTCTGTTCTGGTCGCCTTAATTTCAATTCAGCTTTAATTAGTTCAGTTTAACTCTAATTAATTAAGTTCAGTTTTAATCAGTTCATTTCAGCTTTAATCAATTCAGTTTGGTTACTAATTTCATTGTCTTATAAACAATTTATTTCAATTCTGTAAATAAAAAAACCCTTAAATTTATCGGAAGTTTGGAATTTATTAGCTTAATGTATCATGTTTAGGGTAAAAATTATCCATGACAAATGGACCAATCCGGACCTGCCACGTGTCCACCACGTGGGCCAATCAGCGTCCGCCACTTGTCACCCTAAGAGGTCCAATATGGACTAATCAGGCCACGCCACGTGGCCTCCCATATGCCAAATAGGCAAAATGGCCACCAAGGCCCAAAGTCCGAGAGAAGCCCAATTTGCCCTGGTTAACCTAAACCTAGGATTGGCATGCTTCTCAAGACTATAAATACTTAATTAATCCTCATTAAAGGGGATTCAGCAATTGATGACTCTCACCTAGAGAAGTCTAAACACATTGATCACTCCTCCCCTAGAGGAACCAGATCTCCCACCTTTACTTTCCGCATTTATTACTCCTCAAACAAGTACTAACTTGACCGTTGGAGGCGGAGCTCCAATCATCCGGAGCATCCGTTTGTTTTGCAGGTACAGGCGTCCGGTTCCAGTCTCGGAATTGTAACTCTCCCGCAGGACATCAGAAAACCCCGAAACATTTTGGCGCCGTCTGTGGGGAGAGTACTTTCGAGATGGTATCACAGTCTGTACCGGTTCTAAGTGAGAAGCGTTCCATGGACGACCCCCTGGTCCAGTCAGACTAGGATACCGACGAAGAATATGAAGTTGAGACTCACACGGCCCCTGACGGGTCCCTCAGAGCTCGACGCACCCGTCCCATCGAAAGGAGGGAACGGGGAGACTGCCTAGCTAAATCTAGTAAACCAGCCGGCCCGCCGCCTGATCATCAACAGGCGGTCGAGGGATCTGCCCCTATAACCAGGAATGAACTCATGGCCCTCATGAGTAGTTTCAAAGGAGAGATCCAAGACTTGATCAATAGAAGGGTGCCTGTCCCTGCAAAGGAACAGTCGGCCAGAAGACCCTCCCAATCTGGGAGGAAGAAACCTGCAAAGGATCGTGAGGCGACCCCTTACCCAAAATCAAGGGCAAGGCACTCACCAGTGATCGACCTAACAAAGTACTGCTTTCCTTCTCCAGGGAAGAGGAAACCCATCCGTCTTGTTCATCCGGCCAGGTGTAACCACCCCCAATTGAAGTTAGATGCGCCTAGCATCACTCAATGAGTACAGCCGGCAAGATAGCAGCCTCTAAGCATTCGGCCCGGCAGCCAAGTACTACAAGCGTCATACGGCCGAATGCCAAGAGTCGTATGGATAGGTTTGTAAGCTATTGTTATCAAGTCATTATTACCCATTTTTATTAATCATTATTATGATTGTAAAAAAAATAAAAAATAAATAAAAAAAAAAAAGAAAAAAGAGGGAGCCGCCTAACTTACTAATTCTATGGAAAAACTCCACTTAAAGCCTTAGGTGGCAATCCACTACACAATTAAAAGCCTCTCATTTTGTACATTAAAGAGAGGTGTCAAAGAAGTGGAGCCCTTGGGATTTGACGCCTGTTTGCATTAGCTTATCAAGGCCACAATCAAGTTAATTTTTTATTTATGAGGCGGCATTTAGCCTAGCCCCTCATGATTATAACAAACAGCGGGCAGCTTCACAAATGGAAAATCGCCGGCATGCTCCACATGTAAAGATCAAGCTAAGTGATTCTTGGGAGTATTCAGGGAGTCGGCCCTCCATGAGTGTTCAACCAGTGTAATGTGTCTAGCAAGCCACTAATAGAGCTCTCGGCAACGAATGGACAAGCATAATAGGCAACCGTATATCAAGGAAACCCGGTAGTACTGCTTGAGTGGTTGAGCAGCTGCGCTAATAGGAGCAGCACATATAGGTGTTTGCAATGCTAATATCGGCTGATTGTATACAAGTTAAGCCACGAAGCAGCCAGATGGTATATTGAATACATAGCATGTATTTGCCACTAGCAAACGTGCATTGAACTTGGCTGTGTTGGGATGATATAAACAACCGGCATAAGTCCGAATGATTTCAGAGCAGGCGGCCTCAAAATAACCGAGACGCTAATGCTCCTCTTTGATACAGCCGGCCCAAGCATTTCAAAAATAGGCGGCCAAATGCCGAGTTCGAGGCGAGAAACCGAGCCACACTTGAGAATTGAGAATAATCGTGCGGCACTCCAAGCATTCGGCCCTTTAAGAGCAAAGCACCATGTGAGTCGACTATACGAGGCCCTGTTTCAAGGAGAAATAGGCGGCACCTACCCAGCAAAAACAGCCGCAACTACATAGCATCCAAAATCAACACGCGGTTGGTTCAATACAATCGGCTCTATAATCATTCAACGACAGCCGAGAGAATTATTTTAAAATAAAGTGCTTATCTCATACTATCAGCTAGCCTACAAGAAGGATACCGGCCATTAAAACCATTCGCAAAGAACGAAGCGGCATTCACAACCATTGATTATTAAAAGCATAGCTAAGCTCAAGTTCTTATAACCATGGAAGCAGCCGGCCTGCTCCTCATGTAAGTTCAGGCTATGTGATTCTTGAATTTTGAAGGGTCATGGTCGAGTAAATTCAGGCTATGTAAGTTCAGACTACGAGTTTTGTGCTTTGGACTGAGCAGGGGATTGAGTAGGCGGCACCAGCCCTCATCCCAGCCAAAACATCGTTCAGCCATATTTTACCCTAAACATTCGGCTCTCCGCTATTGAAACTTGTAAGCGAGAGCTTGATGGCTCTCATCTCAAACACATACAAGCGTTAAATCAAGACTCGAATGGCTCGAAACAGCCGGCACTCTTTTATGGACAGCTACAAATATCTAATGGGCAGGAACGATACGGAACAGCCGTCACCTCATAACAAAACCAGCCGGCCTTCATCATGGTTGTGTTACTTGCAAATTCTACCTAGCTTGCATTAAGAAAACTAGGCAAGTCTGGAGGGCTGAGCATCTCACATCTCAATGGCCATCGCAAAAACAGTCGGCTATGGTTTACAAGAGCCGTCTAGTTCATATAAGCAGGCGACATTCACAGCTAACTCAGTAAACGAATGCGGGACTATGGAATGCGTAGCATACTTCCCTACACCTGGGAGTTTAAGAGTGGTCGCACAGGTTGTGATACGGCACTTCAAGGACAAGCGTCTCTAATAAGCAGCTGAATGGCTTCGCTCATATAAACAAGGGCTATTTGATGTAATTGTCTCTCCTAGACGCCTGATATATCAAAGCTCCCAAGCAGTGTGGGTCCTAGGCTCATAAAACTAAACCAATGAACCATTGAAATTGCATAAATTTGTGCCACAAGCTAGCAAGCAAAGGCACAGCAAGACAAGAGTGTGTTCGTTATGCATGGCAAAATACACAAGACGGGAGTGGACGTCTAATCTTGAGAGTTTGTAAATTTTCATAACAGGCGGCTCTCGCTACCATCACAAGTCAGGCTATACGGCAATTAAAAACAGCCGGCACATCACGGCAGAACCAGCCGGCCTTTGAAATCATTGACAAAGTACAAGGTGGAGCATGGGCACCTATGATTAAAGCATCCGGTAGTAGCACAAGCAAGGGGCGAAAGCCGTATGTTTGATAGACTCCTTGCTGAGTAGAAAACTGAAGATGAATTAGAAACACAAGCGGCATAATAAGCCACCTGTGAATATGCAGGCTATATACAAGTGGCTTGGCAATCGACATCATACAACAGGTGGCATGCCAAATGATTATTGAAAACACCCCCTCGTATCTTGGTGCTATGAGAGAGCCAACTCTCTTTGATCAACCACCAAAGGAGACTGGCACCATGCTTGGCTGGATGTGAAGCTTGAGCAGGCGGCATGTAAAGCGTCGTAGCTCAAGCAGCCGGCCTCAAAACCCAAAGAGTAGTCGATTGCTTGTTCATTGCAAGCATGTGTGGGGCTTGACGCCTTGCATATCGTATAAAACCTGCCGCATGATTATTCAGGAAGTCTCATCTTATGTGTGAGTTGTCACCATAAGCACATTATCATTATTATGATTGCAAGTAAAAAAAAAAAAAAAAAAAAAAGGAAAAAATTGCCTAAGGTTAGTAAAACCGGCTGTTTAGGCGGCACCCTATTGAAGACCGTCTCCCTTCTGTTTAGGCGGCACCTTACTGAAGACCGTCCTCCACTTATTTGTGTGACAATCTATCAAGCAAGAGAGGCGGCATGAATAGTAGCCGACCCCCTATACAATGAAGTCTCGTAGCTATGAAAGCAACCGACTCTCATTAATAACACCATCCATCCTTTATGGAAGGGAACTAGGTGATCCATCTGCTCTAACACTTGAAATGATTTCAATACTTGATACTGATTCAGAGGGGCATGCCACTTGTACCTTTACAGTTGGCTAGTCTCCATTGAGTATTTTACTCTTATCTACAGAGGGGCATGCCGCCTGTACCTTTACAGTCGGCTACTCTCCATTGAGTATTTTACTCTTTATCTTCAAAGGGGCATGCCGCCTGTACCTTTATGGTCGGCTACTCTCCATTGGTTATTTTACTCCACCAGAGGGGCATGCCGTCTAGACATACAGTCGGCCACTCTCCATAGAAGAGGGACGGCTGTTTCCAAAACAGACAACCACCCCCTTATACTTAGCTAAAAAAGATTAGGGCCAGGCCGACCATGTGCCTAAACAAGCGACTGCCCTCTTCTTACTTAGCACCTACGTTCGCCAAGAACTAACCAAGGCCACAGGCCCGATGATCAGCCCAGGCGCCAGGCCGACTGATCCTCCCTTAAAATTAAACTAATACGACCTGTCCCAACATAATAGCAGGCGTCCGGCGGCATCCCTCCGGATGAAATTCGTCGCAGAGAGCAGCTCCCTTTTGGGTGGAATATTGCTCTATAAACTAAGTACACGACACCTAGACGACTGTCCCCAAGGACAACCACGTAGCCGTTTTTGAGACAAGGATAACTCTATCACTAACCAAACCAGTGGTAGCAGTTGACATCTGAGTCGGATGACCCCTTGTATTACTTGGGATAAATGCAGGGGGTACCTCTTGAGTTAATAGCCAACAAACATTGGCGAATCAAAAGGTTCAGCCGGCCTCCGCCGCCTGGTACCTTTACTACTCAAGCAGGAGTGACGGCGACTGAGTAACACCAAAGTCAACTCATAGGCACTCCCTCAAACTTGGTATGGAACCTAAAAGGTTTGAGTAGACCGCCTGTTTTTTGGCAAACAGGGGCACTCAAACCCCTATTCCTACTAGGTAACCACTCCTTGGGTTAATAGCCAACAAACATTGGTGAATCAAGGGGATCAGTCGGCCTCCGCCGCCTGGTACCTCTACTACTCAAGCTAGAGTGTGACGGAGACTGAGTAACTCCCATGTTAACTCATAGTCACTCTCTCAAACTTAGTATGGAGCCTAAAAGGTATGAGTCGCCCGCCTGTTTTTAGCAAACAGGGGCTCTCAACCACTACTCCTGCTAGGTTAACAACCTTTGAGTTAATAGCCAAGAAAAACCTTGGCGAATCAAGGGGACGATCCGGCCCCCGCCGCCTGGCTTCCCTACTACTCAAACAAAAGAGGCCAACGGCCGAATAATGCTAAATGCTTACCCTTGTGCAATAGTTGACAGTCCACCTGATCAGGGGCTATCTGCATAGTGGGGCAAAGAATCGGCATTTGTCTAGTTCGGCGGCAATCATTATTATGATTGATTAACCTTGAAAATGTCATACCGCCCAAGGTATCAAAATTTTCTAAGTTAATCAAGTCCATCTCCCATTAGAACTAGACAAGATGCCGACCTAGCAAAGCTTCGAGGGTCTAACTTTCGAAAGGAGCAATCCCTCCTGGAAAGAGAAATTACTCCTTCCGAGGGGCAAATGTTTAGGGTAAAAATTACCCATGACAAATGGACCAATCCGGACCTGCCACGTGTCCACCACGTGGGCCAATCAGCGTCCGCCACTTGTCACCCTAAGAGATCCAATATGGACTAATCAGGCCACGCCACGTGGCCTCCCATATGCCAAATAGGCAAAATGGCCACCAAGGCCCAAAGTCCGAGAGAAGCCCAATTTGCCCTGGTTAACCTAAACCTAGGATTGACACGCTTCTCAAGACTATAAATACTTAATTAATCCTCATTAAAGGGGATTCAACAATTGATGACTCTCACCTAGAGAAGTCTAAACACATTGATCACTCCTCCCCTAGAGGAACCAGATCTCCCACCTTTACTTTCCGCATTTATTACTCCTCAAACAAGTACTAACTTGACCGTTGGAGGCGGAGCTCCAATCATCCGGAGCATCCGTTTGTTTTGCAGGTACAGGCGTCCGGTTCCAGTCTCGGAATTGTAACTCTCCCGCAGGACATCAGAAAACCCCGAAACATATCATGTTATGTGTTTAGAAGTCCTAATTCAGGTATTTGAATTGGGTTTGGTGATGTAGGGTCGGGTCAATCTATGTCAAAGATAAGTCATGCTAAATAATTGTGCTCATATGAGTCGAAATTGAAGTTGGGTTTTTAAAGTCAGATGGATTGTGTTGGTTGGGTTAGTTTTGACATCTCTAAATTATTGTATTAGTTTATTATCAAAGACGATAATTGAAGATGCTTCCTAATGTTTTTTTCCTTGCCTTAAAAATAGAATTTAAAAATGGCACCTCTAAATTATTGTATTCCGCAAGTCTAATTGATTTATTTCAATGTATACAATGCATAATAAAACAAATTTAAATCAAATGCTTAAGATTCCATGATAATTAAATCACTCAAATTTTGCACAAAATACTCCGGATTGAAGTAGTTTTAGATATTATAGAGATTTTTCAAGCTTTAAGTGAGTTATAATTGAGTATGAACAAATATTACTCCATTATCCGTATAAAATTTAAAAAGTTGCTCACGAACATTATCAAGCTAAATATGACAATGGTTCAATTGCCTGATTTACTTAATTTCGGTTCAATTTAGATTAGTTCGAATCGATCCTAGGATCTCCTAGAATCGGGAGGAAAACTCTAACCACTTGAGCTATCCATCACTCTCCGCTCTATTCTTTGTTAATTGTTACCCCCGTATTAACCAAATAAGTCCAACAAAGATTTGACAAACAGGGAAATCCAATCCCAACCACAAAACGGATATGATTTCTTATCTTCCCCGCTAAAACTCCCCTTACACTCTTCTAGTCTTCTCTCACATTTCCACTTCCGAGTAACTCATCCTTCATTTTCATGGATTCTTAACACCTTCACTCACAAAATCAATCACACCCCATTAACAATGGACACTCTCTCTCTAACTCCCCACCTCTCTCGCCTCCTCAAACTCTCTCTCTCTTCCTCACCACCACCACAATCACAACCACCACCACCCAACTTTCTCTCTCCTCGCCCTCTCCTCCTCCGCCACCACCACCCCATCACTTTCTCTCTCCTCCCCCACCACCAACAACAACCCCCCACCACAACCGCAACCACAACAACCTCTGATTACGACTCCTTCAACGAAGACGAATCATACGGCGAAGTTAACCGTATCATCGGCAGCCGCGTCTCCCCCTCCTCCCCCACCACCATGGAGTACCTCATCGAGTGGAAAGACGATATTGCCCCTACCTGGGTCCCCGCCAACTTCATCGCATCCGACGTCGTTTCGGAGTTCGAGTCCCCCTGGTGGAACGCCGCCAAGAAGGCCGACGCTTCCGGGCTTGAGGAAATCCTGGCCCGGCCCGACTCGGCCCGAGACGTGGACGCGGTGGACTCTGATGGACGTACGGCGTTGCACTTTGTGGCCGGGCTCGGGTCTGACACGTGTGTGAGGCTGCTTGCCACGTATGGTGCTGACGTGGATAAGAGGGATGTGACAGGTGGCGGGCTGACGCCGTTACACATGGCAGCTGGGTATGCCCGGCCCGAAGCGGCCCGGGCGTTGGTAGAAGCAGGGGCGGATCCCGAGGCAGAAGACGATAAAGGACGGATGCCGTTGGATTTAGCTAAGGAGATCCTGGGAGTGACTCCCAAGGGGAATTTGATGCAATTTGGGAGGAGGTTGGGGTTGGAAAATGTGGTGAAGATTTTGGAGGGGGCAATTTATGAATATGGAGAAGTTGAGGGGGTTTTGGAGAAAAGAGGGAAAGGGGAGAATTTGGAGTATTTGGTGAAGTGGAGAGATGGGGGAGAGAATGAGTGGGTTAAGGTTGGGTTTATTGGGGAGGATTTGGTGAGGGATTTTGAGGATGGGCTTGAGTATGCTGAGGCCCAAGGGGTTATCGGGAAGCGGGTCGGGGATGATGGTAAAAAAGAGTTTCTGGTGAAGTGGGTTGATTATGAGGATCCGACATGGGAACCTGAGGAGAATGTGGATCCTGATTTGATCAAGGAGTTTGAGGAGTCCGAAATTAGTATTAGTAGTAGTAGTGATAGTAATGTTTCGAGTATTGGTACTTGAATTTTTGCTTGATGAAATTTTGGTTTTGGAATGTGATGTTTGATGGTCCATCATTTTTTGATCATTCAAGTGTATTTGATTGTAGAGAATAGAGAAGAAAAGGCAATGTAGTGTGTTCTTTTTAAAATTGTGTTTGATAAAGATAGAACAAGACACAATTTGTTAGATCAAACAAATTTATAAAAGAGATTATACAGATTTTGAGATGTAATATCTCAATTCTAATAACATTTACACTAGTATATACTTGTACTAGATACATGCAAGTATTACAAATTTACAATTCAAGATTCAAGCAACTCTTCTAACGAGAGTCTAAAGTGAGCTTAATCAGAGCTCTTGCTTTGCAGTCACCAACTTTCCAATACCATAGAGGCTGATAGAAGCTGTGAAGTTCAGGATTCGTAACCAGCAACTCTGATCGTTGCAAGTTTGCAACATGACATGATGAGAACTTTAATCTGCTTTAAAATTACAAGTGTGCATAATATCCTGATGTTTGATGTTCTCACCCTCAAACTTCAGCAAATTCTTGAAGCACAATGCTTCTGTAAAATCATAACGAAGTTCAGTGGTTAAAAGAAACATGATCTCTTTAGAGCTTGGCTCTGTCAATGGACTGCAGTTTTCTGCATCCAACTGTGTGTTACCAAATGCATGACCTATACCGCAAAGTCACAAACACTTAAATATAGAAAGCATACAAATACAATTAGCAATAGCTGTTTGCAAGTATTAAAAAGAAATAAACACAGGCATGTACAGTGTTTATTTCCTAGATGTCTGCACACTGTAATCGCAGAGCTAGAAATTAGACGGAACAAAGATTTATGACAAATTCTGAATTACTAGCTTCTACAAAAGAATAGACGCAAGAAAATTCCCAGTAAAACAAACATTTATTCACTGCATTAACAATGGCTGTCAACATGTACAATTTGAAAACTATTGTCTGCTTCAGAAAAGGTGTAAAGCATACAAGAGCTAGTGCAATGTCCACTCAAAGAACGAGGAAGACCTAAGGCATCAGTAATGAAGTTTAACATCCCCTTCTAGGAAGGTCAATTAAACCGTCTCATGTGTGCTTAACAGATTTGTACAACTTTTATTAGAAACTAAATCAATGTTCTACTCCACAATATGTAACCGCATTAACAATTCTCAGAATGTACAATTTGAACATCCTCCCAACTTTCTTACACAGGATAGTAGTTAACAGAACTTAGAGGGCCCAGAAAAGTGTGTCATGTATCTATACGCTATTAAGGTAAGAAGAGCTAGTAATAAACTCAACCCAAGCACTCAAATTGACAATAACCTCCTTAGCTAGCAACAAGGCAAACCAAGGCCTGTACTAGACTTTAACCTCCTTAGTTCCATTAAATGTTCATCTGTTGAAACAGAATACTTTTGACGGAGGTTTGTTAGATAAAATTCCAGCTCCCAACTCAAAGGACCACATGCATATAATGCTTCTAGGGTGCTACGGTATCTATTTAACTCTAGCTCATGCGATCTTAAAGTATCTTCCTGTATTGACTGACCAATAGACACTGCTTCATCTCCCCCTTTATGATAAAATGATTCAGCGTCACTACAAAAATAATCCCTTTCCTGACTACAGCTGGCTGAGGAATGGCTGATCAACCTATCAAAAATTGCATCACCAATGCTACAACTAGCAACAGATGATTCACATTGAACAGAATCAGTTTCAGAGGTTCTACCAAGAGGATTGGTATCATCATGGTTTCTACGGCTAGTGTTACTGGTTGTTCTTTTAAATATTTGCTCCTTATCCTTACCATGAGTTTTCCTAAATTTATCAGGTGTCTGTACCTTCCCATTGAAAGAAAACGAGTCTGGTACAGCACGAAGCTTAACCTCCTTCTCTGCTGCCCTTCGTTTCTGAGCATACTCCGGAGAAGAATCATCCACGAATGACCTTTTCTGCGTCTTGGACAGCAAGACACATTCCTGATCTTTCACAACGTCAAAGTCACCTTGTGTTTGCATTTGAGCCAACTTCTGCACCCTATATAACAGTTTCTTATCAATTCCAGAATCCTGCAATTACAGAACAGAAATCATCAGTATAACCCCAATATGTTAAGTACAAACAACCATGCAAGCAAAAGGAAACCATAGGAGCAATCATAAGCAAGTAATATTAATAATGGTTAGAGAAATTCGACATTGTTTTGCACGCAAGAAAGATACTCAGTACAGCAATTAGTAACAGATATTTACCTTCTCTAGAGGAAACCACTGGTTATTTTTCCATTGTTGCCGTGCTCTTACACCAGATTTCCTCACTCTAAACTCATCCACAGATCCGATCACCTGGATACCATACGAATCATCATTTTCCAAAACCTCTTCAATAATACTGACTCTCCAGTAACCATCATCCAGAACTTCCACAACATCACCAACAGCCCAAACTCTCGACCCTGTCACAGGTGGTGGACGAGGCCGGACTGCTTCCGAGGATACTTTGTCAACACCGTCTTTAGCTATTCCAGCACCGCGATAATATCTCACCGTATAACCATCTCCATTATCCTCCACAATCTGTGCACACCGCCAACCTCCTGAAAGATCCTTCTTCTTAGAAAAGACCTCCACCATACTTCCTCTATCAAACCTCATATTCAACTTATCACTGATTAACATCTAAACAAACAACACAAATTAAGATCAGAAATTATGAATAACAATTACTCATCAAATCAAAAAGCACTAAACAGAATCACAACACTACATAAACTTTCATATAAAAAGCATTTTATTCATTGAAGTTACCTAATAATATCCTTTTTTCCAAAATATATACATCAATAATTTCCTTCTTTAACAAAATTTCAACAACCTCAAAGAATTTAAACTAAGAATCAATACAAGATCATGATCACACATTATTCCATTAAATAACATTTATCATCAAAATTAAAGTAAAATGCAAGTAAAAATATAGCTTTTCAAATAAAAACAACGAATTGATTCTTTAAACCTTAGGGTTACTGCTCAAGTAGCGATCAATTAACAAAAAACAGAAAAAACAATTCCAGAAATTAATTATTTCATACAATCGGAAGAAAATCAATCACTAAAACCTAAAAAATAAATAGCAACAGAATAAAAAATTGAGAAGAAAATGAATACAATAACTTACTTCGTCAATCGGAAGAACGCCGAATTTCTGTGCACAACAAGCTGATTGATTGCAAAAATAATTGATCGATTGATTAATTACTAGCACAAATATTAGGGTTTTTTTTTTTTTTTTTTTTTGAAATTAATATTTGGGGATTAATAGGAGAAATTACTTGGGAAAAACGTAATTAATTTGAGAAAATCGAAGAATCTGGTTAGCTTGAGGCAAAATCTTTAGCAAGGTTGTTCTTCAACTGAACACGCAATTGGAAACTCTAATGAGTCATGAACAGAGTAGGATTGTATTCAAGGTTAAAAATCTATCTTCTTAATTTTTCTAACTAATTTAGTAATTTTGGAGTAAATTTAATTTTTATTTAGTTCAAAATAGTAACTATATCTCATATTCGATGTTACTAACTCCCTCATCGAGCTTAAAATTTACTTTTTTATTTTTATGGATGGAAAAATAAAAGTAACTTTTATTCCGCATTAGTTACTTATTTGAGTAGTAATTTTCTCGAAAATAAAAAATGAGTTTTACAACACTATTAAAGATTATTGCTTGTTTGTTCGAATATTAAAAAAAATTATACTCGTACTCCATATTTAATACTTCGTGTATCCACAAAGTATAAAGAATCAAAGACATTTTAAGGTGAATAAATACGTAATACATATTTTTCTTTGTTTATTAAGTAAGGGTCTATTCTCTTCAGCTTTGTAAATCAGAATGGCCCTAAGTTTACTTCAAATCATTAAGCATAACGTTAATGTAGGCTGTGTAACTTATAATGATAGATTAACTTTTATCATATTAATTTCGAGTAGTGTGGAATTAAATGAATAATTTTCTACCATTACTCTGTCCCAAATCTCATCATCACATACTACTACTTTTTAGTAGTATGTCTAATTTTTACTCAAATTCCTTTTATTGTTAACCATCTTGTCAAGGCTTACACTCCTTTGTCTCAATACTATGGTCCATGAAATGGTGTGCTAGTTGCAACTTGCCAAGTCTTGCCATTCATCAGCAAAATGGTCATTGTGTTCATGAGAAAAGGCGTGCAAGTAATCCAGCAAACGCATCATATGTTTTCTTTAGTACACAATTTCTTAAAAAAAAAACTGTCAAATGGATAGATTATATCGAAAACCATTCTAATGTCTAATGTTTAAGCTGATGTCAATCACAAAATCCAGTACGAATATATGTACATAGTATGATGCAAATTTATGTACTTCGTATAAACTGTAATGCAGCATAAGTACATCTTTCTATAAGCAAAAGTTGAAGCACAACAATAACCTATTGTAACGATCAATTTCACATGCATATTTGAACTATATGCACTTAACTTTTGTAAGATCAGCATAAAAAATTAGATCAAGATCAACTTAACATGGTGCAGAAAACTAGTGAGAATCAAAACGCAAATGATAAAATTGGGATCCAATACTTCCCACATTCATACAAAGCAAGTCTCATCGAAGTCACGCTCTACATCGAGCATCTGACCTTTCTAATACAATGTAGATCTCGCCAGCCAATATAAGGTAACAAAACATTATCAACTGTCCCAAACTCTCTACTACTACCTATCCAAAACCCTTAAAGAAGAAAATTCATCTTTAGTGATACAGTTTAGGGACGGCAGAAAATTCAACACACAAGGAGACCGAAAAAAAGATGATCTTCCAATTTACTCGAATGCGTCATCATCATCATCTGGGAGGGGCTGTGCAGCTGCAACAGCAAGCTCTTGCTCATGCCTATAAAGAACACAGATATGACAATATGTTAATAGTCTTTAAAAAGCTAATCTAACAGCCACAACAATCTCGACATTCACTAATTGAAGAATATCATGCACAAATTCGCAAACAAGCCCAACAAATTCATGGAACTGATCAATACCTCTGCTGTTCGGCCAAGTCAATCTCCACCTCTGGAGGAGCCAAAGCTACTGCCTCAACGAAATGCAAGTTGGCATCCCTGCATCAAAAACATTTTCAATAACAACTCCATAGTTTACTTTGCATGCCTATTGTTCACTTAAATTCCTACACGTAAACACGTACCCAGCAAGCTTCCTGGCAAGGTAGAGGAAGGGCTTCTCGAAGTTGTAATTGCTCTTGGCTGAAATCTCGTAGTACTGCAAGTTCTTCTTCCTGTGGAAGGTAACCTGCTTAGCCTTCACTTGCCTGTTCTTAACATCAACCTTGTTTCCACACAGCACAATTGGGATGTTCTCACACACCCTGATGAGAAGCAAACAATTAGAAATTAGATACATGATCACATGCGAAGATTAGACACTCAGCACAAAACAACCAAATTAACGGAAATTAATGTAAATCACCTGCAAAGGTCCCGATGCCAGGTTGGAACGTTCTTGTATGTCAATCGAGCAGTCACATCAAACATGATAATGGCACATTGACCATGAATGCTGTAAAACAAAAACAATGATTATTACAAACCTATGAGAACAAATATTCAAAATATACCAAATTGAAAATAGTTGCATAAAAAATTGAGCATTAACATTCTACAAACAAGACAGCATTCCTAATGACCAATCCAACAACAGTTGGAACTAATCACCATTCTCAATGACACAAAGAAAGCACAAAAACATTTAGGTATACACTTTTGATTATAAACCTAGCAAATAATGTAAAATTCAATCAAAATTTGATCAAGCTTATCATTACCACGCAAAGTAAACAACATTCAAGCTAATGGTTATCAAACAAACATACAATCAGTATTCACACATATAACTCGAACATGAAGCCAACAGTGAACACTAATAGAAGAGTTCACATTACATATTACACTTCCTTAATCCTATTTCTATCATTTACATCAAATTTACAATCTTCGGACTACAATTTGAATACATTGCAACGAAAACATGAGATAGAATTGAAACACAAATAATTGATCATTTCAAAGGCAATTATTAGTATCCATCACAATTTGAAGACGAATTCATCGAAATCACGAGACATCATACAAATTGAAACACATATAATTGAACAATTCAAAAGTAATCATAAAGATGACTCACTAGTATCCATCTCTGAGACCACCAAACTTCTCTTGGCCAGCGGTATCCCAGCAGTAAAATCTGATTTTCCCACAGTTAGTGTGGAAATCCAATGGATGAACTTCGACACCAATAGTAGCTGTACAATCAAAATACCCTCACTCATCAAATTATTCACCTCTCTAATCAAATAATCAGCAATAATAATCAACAATTAACAAAACTTACGTTCATATTTCTTCTCAAATTCACCAGAAAGATGCCTTTTAACAAATGTAGTCTTTCCTGCACATCCAATCACATCCCAAATCAACAAATTTTCCAAATTTCGTTTTCACACTCGCAACAAATAAAAAAAATCAACCCAAAAAAACCCAATTCGAAAATTTAACCCGGACAAATTACCCACATAGATCTAACCCAAATCACACCCAAAAAATTCAAAAACAAGATCACAAAATCATCAATTTCTGCATAAATCAATCCTAAATTCCCAGAAATTTGTTAAAATCTAAAATAAAATTACCTGTACCACCGTCACCAACGAGAACAAGCTTGAAGCTTGGGTAATCAACAGTTTGCTGATTCGGCAAAGCCTAAACCCAGAAAATCAAAAATCAA
Source organism: Chenopodium quinoa (assembly GCF_001683475.1). NCBI lineage: Eukaryota > Viridiplantae > Streptophyta > Magnoliopsida > Caryophyllales > Amaranthaceae > Chenopodium > Chenopodium quinoa. The sequence goes on along the minus strand of NW_018742720.1, from coordinate 1,984,996 downwards.
AATCAGAAATTAAGAAGAAAAATCCAGCCAATTACATCAAATTTAAACAACATTAAATCAAAAACCATTTAATCAAATAAAAAATTCAAAAAGATCAAAAAGAAAAACTGACCATTATTACGAATTTGAGCTGGAAAAACAGAAGAGAGAGAAAAATAGAGAGAGAAGGAGAAATTGGGGGATGGAAGACTACTAGGGTTAGAGAAGGGGGTTATATATGAAGGGTTTATGGAATTGTAAAAATAGAATTTGAATTTTTGAAGAGGAAAAGAAGGGGGTGGCGTTTGCCCAACGCGAGATTCTGCACCGTTGGATTTAGGGGAATTTTGTTCCGTTTAGATCTTTCTTTTTTTTTTCTTTTTAATTATTTTTGAATCAGTGTGACACGTGTGTGTGATACGTGAGAGTTGGTTGTTGTTCTAGAATTCTCCAGAATAACATGCAGGTTGGCTGGATTTGGTCATCATATGAAATAAGTTTGATCCAGCCCACAAATTTAATATGGACATTAGAAAAGTTAATTATGGGGCTTATTTGAGAAAATTAGTGAAAATTAGATAGATTGGGTTGCTTGTGTTAGTTGTGTTGAGTTGGGCTTGATACAACATAAGTCCGTTTGCGAGCTTGGCAGGGCATGAGAGGCATGCTTGTGACTTTGTGAGTAGACATGTCAATTCGAGTCAACAGGTCGGGTTCGGGTTAAACTTTGAGTTGTTTGGGTCGTTTGGTTAAAGTGATTTGAATTGTTTGGATGACTACAGTTATGATAAAGAGGTAAGTTGTTTTCCTACAAAAGAAAATAGGCCAAATCGGATCAATTTTTTGGGTCATTTGGGTCAGATTGAGGTTCTCTCTTAGTAATTTGATTTGAAATCAGTTCAGGTTGGGTCGGGTTAGGAATTGACGTCTACTTTGTGAGCCATGAATTCTAATTTTTGAAAATTTGTAATAATGTCTATGCGATTGCAAGTCGCTGAAAATTCTAATATACTTTTATAATTTCAGTTGCATATTTGATGAGTAAAATAACAACTCTTGGATGTACTATGCATTTGGGTGTATATAAAAATTCCTCCAAGTCGTTACCTACTTATTTACTTCGTGCAGAGCATATTGTAATTGTTTTATTATTTTGCTCTAATTACAAATATTTCACCGTATTGACTTTTACATTATTCACATGTTCATCTTTGACTAAGTAGATTAAATATCTATTTGATTGTTGATATGTTTTAATTGTGTTTTCTCTATATCAAAAGTTTTTGTTAATTGTTCAAGTTTTCTTTGTTGATCATCATATATATGTATCGATGAAGATGTTAGTTTTGTGTGTTAATTTTCAACTAACGAAGTATGTATCAATAAAACAAAACTGTCTTCAAACATTGTGATTTGGATGCATAAAACATTCCATGCTTTTGAGTGCATACAATATTTTGCGAGAAGATTTAGCTTATAAAAGTACAAGATGTGAATTGTTGTCGAAATAAAATGAGCTGAATCAAAATTGATAAATGCAAAGACAGTTAAACAGCATATACACAACTAGCTCGTACAATCGAAATTATACATCAATGAACCCTTCAAAATTGTTACTTGTATAAAACTAGCTCTATCACACCATTATTTGGTTCAATAATGCATAAACTATACTAATATTAACTTATTAAGTAATTATCATTCTCAAAGTTCTAACAAAGTGTTTGCGTGAAAAAAAGAAAGTAAAACTTAATTAAAAACATCACTAGAAATGTGAGACCAATCAATATATTATGAACTTATGGATCAAAATGTTTAGATAATATCAAGCTAAATACATATGCTTTTCATTAATAATTAAAATTGGCATAACAAGATCCAAATAAACATACAAGAAAACCCCAAATTTCATGACCAACATACAATTATTTTACATTAGTATACTTAGATATCTCCTTATTTCGAAAATACTTCCCTAAATATAAAACTTAAAACATGCATAAGATAGAATTATCTCTGCTAAATGCTTCTCCGCAACACAAAAATACATTGCTTTGCATTATACATATAATTACCTCCGCATATAAGAGAAAAAACCTAAGTTTTACCACTCTTTTTTCCAATCAAATTAACAATTCTTCATATTTTCTTTAGTAGTAGTAATTAAAATCTTGATTTTCATACACCCTTTTGTTAACTCTTCAACCTTCATGGCCTACCGCGAATGCTAAGGAGTCGAACATCATCAATCACAGGGCCGCAAAGTGAAGAGAAGTCGTCACTCCTCATCGAGTAGAAGGTACTATAGAACATGATTCGAGTCCTAGCTTGGGTAGCAACAAAGCGAAGCACGGCTCGTTTAAACCCTCCCTTCCCCTTAGACTGGTAGGGTACTTTGATAGTGTCTTTGCCTGCAAAGGCCTCGACGACCATGGGGCCGGCACAAGCATCATTGGCATCACCAACGGAGAAACTTAGAGTGTAACGTTTACCGGGGATGGTACGTACAACTTGTGCAATTGCACTTTCTTTCCCTGCGACGAGCTCTATTGCTCGTCGGCCTGAGGGCACAAAGAAGTGATTCGAGTCTACGTACTTGACCGCCTTCAAGGACTCGACCATCCAACCAGGGAGTGGTGAATGTGCATCTTCGATGTTTGGTGGGATTAGGGTTCCCCATGTTGTGTTGCGGAAGATGTATGGACCTTCTTCAAAGTTACCATTCTTCATTAGGTTCACTGCATTTGTTATAGATAAAGTTAGAATTTTTTTTTTAAAAAAAAGCCAACATGGCTAAAATAAATCACAACAATGAGGGATAGCTTAAGTGGTTAGAGTTTTCTTTTCAGCTACTAAATATATTGGGATTGATTCTTACTCCCGTCCTTCGCTACTTCGGTATGTTTTTTGGTGTTCCACTCGGTTCACCATTTGAGCTAATCTGGATTTGGGGATCAGCCTTGGGTGATTAGGCTCCAATCTCTTCCCAATTGTTGTTGTGAAGGATCAAACACAGGTTCTCCCAACCAAGTGTAGTCTCAATGACCACTACACTTATTGTGCATCCGCATACATAGAAAAAGAACTAATCATGGACCAGGACGAGTCTAAAATAAACTCGCTTTGGTCCATCACATTAGGCTTTACTTAAAAAAAATTCGCGCTAAAGCAAAGTATACGGGCATGGTATTCAATCACGTAATTAGTCCATTTTACTAGATTATGACATGACATATTATACGGAGTACAAACTAAATAAGGAAACATATACGGAGTTGTCAATTAAGCGAAAGATGTGATAGAAAATTGTAATTTAGCATCGACAAATCTACTCTTAACTTTGTAATTTTTCATAATGATGTAGACATTTTACACAATATATGTAACAACCAACATAGCTAAATGGAGGGTCATGTGGTGTATTGATTACTCAATGACAAATTTAAAATCATGACATGTTACAAAATATAAATGTCCCAATCACCATGTGTGTGAACATTGAAATTTATGAAGGATAATGAAGCTCATTAATATAGCGGCTTTTTCATAATTTATATATGCCCACAAATTAGTTAGGTATGTACAATACTAGGCACAACCATGTGGTATATCAACATAGGTGTCTATTCTAATCGAAGCCTCATATTAATTTCATCCGATCCCATGACAAAATATAGTGTAGGTTTTCTATAGCTTTATTCTTCAACAAGTAACGAAGTGTCTAGCCCATACATATCAGAGTAACATAGGTCATGATTGTGAGAAAATTGTATCACTAAAACAAATCATATTATGAAACTGTTGTATATGAAATCTTTCGAACAAAGCAGTAAAGGAGCAACAATGAGAAAACTTACAGTTAGTCCTCTTAGGAGGGTAAAGAACTCGCATAGCGACGGAGTCGATAAGGGGACCACAAGCAGGATCTTCCTCAACACCAGGGTTATGGATAACAAGCTCAGCAAGGTTCGAAAGTGCTACAAAACCCCAAGCATAGCAATCCCAACCACTACTACTATACAAAGTTTGCATAGGAAGTACACCAAATTCAGGGGAAACAGATATGTTGAGTTGCTCTTCTTGTGCACAAGTTCTTGCTGCACAAAATGTTATGGCATAGTTCATTCCCTTTGTTACACTCACCCTTTGCTTGATCGAGGCCTCGTTTCCGAGCCTCACGGCGTAGGCTCCCTCCGGGACTACTAGCAACATGTCCCCTTGTTTTTGGCCGGATTTTATGTACTCGACGAAACCGGAGATTTCCCAGTTTGGTATGGAATGCCTGTTCACTACCACCGTGCCCTTCATGTCCGATCGCCTAGGGCCTTTCTCAAAGTCACCATTTGGTAGTAATCCTGAAATCATATGAGAGTGACTATGTTATACCCTGTTCGTATACATACTATTTTTAGAATGTTCGGAAATAATTGTCACATATCAGAAACAAATAATTGTCGTATACATACTGTGTAGGTCTATGTTGTCAGGGGCGGAGCCATGTAGGAACAAGGGGGGACGGTTGTCCCCCCATTTTTCCAAAAAAAAATTTAATTTATGTTAGCTTAAATAAATGCTGTAAATAAGAATAAATACCTTACATGTATACCTTATATAACAAAGACAATATTTGGTCTGGTGGTTGATGGGCTTGAGTAAAGCTTGTATTTCTCTTTGATCCTAGGTTCGATTCTTTACCCGATCATTTTTTTTGTTTCTTTTTGCTATTTTTGGACTTTATTTTTATTTCATTTTATAGTTTATACAAAGTGCTCCTATTTAACTTCTTTTTCTTGTTTTTGGATTTTGCCATTTTTTTTTTACTGGTTTTTAAATTTCATTATATAGTATGTAATTTATATATACAAAGTATTATAAGTCTTCAAACCTCTAATTACTCTCATTTAACTGTTTAATCAAGTATCGCCTTGTTGATAGTGATTACTAATGTGTTATTAAACTATTTGTAATGAACACATGTCTCCGTATTTTTTTATCTCTCTAATTATGTGTGCCTAAATTCTATTTTTTTTTATAGCTTGTTTGGAACTAAGTTTCCAATTTTATTTTTAGTCAAAGAAAGTTTATTTATTTATTATTATTTTTTTTTTAAATGTAACCCAAATCCCTTTACATCTACTATCAATTTGTGTAAATGCTTATCATTTGATAAATCATATTTATCGATTATTAAGGATTACATACCTTAAAATTGGGGTTTACCAGCATAAAAAAAAAATTTGGTTAATAAATTTCTTAATATGCAATTAATTTTTTAACAACTCCTCTTTCACCATATATGAGTAATTGTCATATCTCATAAGCGATTTCAAATATATATTAAACAATTTATGTGATCAATTTCTTTTTTCTTATAATTATTGTCGATTATTAAACATCTAAAAATTGTCCCCCCGGATTACAAATCCTGGCTCCGCCACTGTATGTTGTGATGAAAAAAATAATTGCAATCCAAAAAAATTAGTGATGCATTGTATAATTATGGTTTTCAATTTTAATTAGCCACCTCATGCATGTAATTTGAGAGCATGATCTCTAATAATTTTAATTCTTCAAAGTAGTTAATTACTAAGGATAAAGAGCCTATTCTCATTGACTGAACTGGACTGAAATGAATACTCCGTATTTATAAGAGAAGAAAATTAGAAGCTGAACTGAACTGAACTAACTTATTAGAGCTGAATTGAATTGAAAATAAACGTACGAAAACATACCCTAGTTTCATTCCTTATACGTATTTCTTAAAAACACAGACATATTCTTTCCTTTAAACTTTAACTTAGTTAATTAATATATGTTGAGATTTGAGATAAATATAATAAGATCTCACCCTATAATAGTCTAAAACAACAATTATTCAAAAGTGATGTTCAATGTTTAAACTTTGAACACAAATTTCAGAGCGTATTCAGCCAAAAAGTAGAAGCTAGTAGTTTCTAGAACAGCTACTCCGTATCTAGCTAAAAAAAAAACTAGGGATATGTATGACAGTATGAGTATATATAGGATAAGTATACATATTGCATCCATAACTACTGTATTTTGCAGTTAGAATATGAAGATATATTTTTTTTATTTTAATAATTTTAATATGCTAGATTTCGGCTGTTATAAGATCAAGATATACTTTAAAGTTTGTTTTTTACTTAGAAATAATGACAAATATTTGTCGGCCTTTATGTTTTTCTGCTACAAAACTTTAATTTTTTCTTGTAATTTCTTTTTTGTCGATCTCATTATATTCTAGTCTTTGGCTTATGTACAAGATTTTTTTGGTAGGGTAATGAAATTGTATGAGCTCAATTTCAAGCATGTACGCATTATTGTTTATATAGGACATTAAAATTCAAATTTTAAATATTTCTAAATAAAATCCAAACAAATTATATACTGTAGTTAGATAAAGATACCCGTATTTCAAGAGAATACACCCCAAACTCGAGGATAAAGTCACGAAATTTAAGATACTAACTAAACTACACCTCTTCAACATTGAGTAACGGATTATATAAATAAAACAAATTAGTTATGTAGACAGATAATATATAAATTATCTGTGTATACATCAACGTCGTAAAATTTTGATTAATCTATCTTAGAATTGCCTTACTAGGGCCACCACGTGACATTTGCGACATGGCTAGTGGTATTAAATACCCAACTCTAATGATTGTCCACACTCCACATCAATGTAGTCCCATTTTGCCTTTTATGTGTGTTTCATACTAGATGTGCAAGAATAAATGAAACTTTATAGTAAAAAAAAAAAAAAATTAAAAATAACAAAAAGATAAAATTGTTTCCTCAATTTGAAATTAATAGTCATGCTATCGTAATAATAGATATGATTTGAATCAGTTTCATAGCAACAAGATTAAAATTAGTTTCGCGACAACATATATTCGAACAAGATGAGTACGTAAGATTGTAAGAGTGTTCAAGAATTGTTGCAAGGAGTACAATACTCATTAGTACAAGCTAATAAAGCATTGAAGTGTTGGAACAAATTTGGTAAAATTAAGTACTCCATAATAAAAGCACATAGTAGTAACTTTTAAATATTGAAAATGACTTGTACTTCAAATTGGTAAGGATTCACTAACACCATTATTATAACATAGCCATTATATATAGAAGGCAAGCCTTAGATATTATTAGAATCTCTGTTACATAAAGAAATAAATGACTACCTAACTAACCTTCATAACTCTGACATTAGTTTGATAACAACCTTTGGATAGTATAGGAAAATGTGACATTGAGTTATTCCCTTAATTATACTTTATCGTAATAATATAAGTTGAAGAAAACACAACCTTAAAAACTTAAAACATGTATACTCTTAATTATGTTTCCTTATAATAGCATAAGCACGCTATTAAACTTGAAGAAAACACGACCTTATAAACTAATTGTTTCCATATTAGTGTGTTGAATTATGCAACAACAAAACTCCAATGAAATTTCATAGAAGTATACAATTACAAACAACATACAATAATTTAAATGGATAAGAAAAAATGAGAGATTTTACCATCAGTAAAGGCAGAGACAAAGGGGCACGTGGCAAGAGCTAGAAGCACCGACAGGAAAATAAGATTAACCATACTGAAAATGCCACTTAATAATATCCAAATTAGGAGAGAGAAAATGAAGTGAAGGTAGTTTTAGAGAGAGAAAACAGGGGAATGAAAATGGAGAGAGAGTGGCAAAGAAGAAGTGAGAAGAGGTGTGCTTATATGCATGGATATACCCAAAGAAGCCCTTAGAAATGGTCCAAATTTACAGAAATTGCCATTATGTTTATGTCTGACGATCTTCACGTGGAATGTGGAGGCAGGGGATGTGGGGTTACCATGGTGCTTTTGGACTTACTATTTATTAAACTATTATTTTTTTATTTTTTTTTATTATTATTATTATGAGATTTTATCACTAGTGACTTGAAGGGTAAGATGATGTTCATAACATTGTCGATCAAATTATTCAAATATTTGACATTATGGTACAAATAACATAAATTCAATTGTTTTAGTTTTAAGCACAAAAAATATCCTTCACTAGGTCATATAAAAGTGTGTAATATTCGCATGATTTTTACTTATCTAAACTTATTTTAGTCATCTATTAGATTAAAAATAAGTGAAAATAAGGTGAACATAATAGATTTAAAGAGCATTATATATTCATATGCTGACATTTTTCTCAATGTTTTGACACAACTCTACATATATGGTATCCAAATTGATACTTGTATGAGTTGTATCTTGGTATAATTTAGTATTCTCATTGCGTGTTAATTTCCTCACTCAATTGTACGGAGTATACGATACTTGTCATGCATATGAGAAATGTTGGCTTAAACATTGGGATTTAGACGTCACATAGGCAATTTGTGCTTATCTCGTGACAGTTCCGCACCTGGGAAGATAATCTCTTCAATTTGCTTCCATTATTTTTCATCTCTTTGACAACTTTGGGTTTGTCTCATTTATTTTGTAGTCAATCAACATGCTAATTACAAAACTACTTGCTCATTTTATAAAACCATTAATTAAGGGCTTGTTTGGCATTGTTTTTTGTTTTAAGTTTTCAGTTTTTTTGAAAACTAAAAACAGGAAACAAGAAAAAGGTGTTTTCACTTTTCAGTTGTCAGTTTTTAAAATTATCATGATTTTAATAAGTTTGACTAATTTTTTATTCATTATATGATACAAATCATATGACTTTAAAAAACAAAAAACCCAAAAACAGAAAAGCACAGTGATACCAAACGAACCCTAAGCGACTGTAGTTGATGGATGAGACAATTTTTAAGAGAAGGAGGTGGAAATCCATGATTCTAGTTTTGCATTCATGTTGATGAAAATAGAAAATGACAATGTTATTATGTTTGGTATAATATTAAGCATGTTGAGGTGCTTTGAAGTGTCACATTGATATAATATGTATATTAAAAACAGATTAATATTAAAGCATTGATTAATGTTGTTGTTTTCTACTGAAGTTTATGAAATTGGAGATATTGTCTACTTCGAATATCATTTAATTAAAGACTTTTGATAAATAGCCTTGTTTTTGGGCAATATATGGGCATCTTTTATTCTTTCGTATGTTACGAGTACTCCGTATGTAAAGAAACAGATGTTCCCAAAGCTCACATGCTTTCTTGCATCATAACATCAACCTTCTTTTTTGTTTTTTGAAAGTTTATGCAAAAGGCTAAGCTTTACATACAATTCTTGGGTTATGGTTAGGGATAGTGTGCTTTTCTAAGGAGGGCTTTCTTGTCTTTTTGCATTATTTAAAATAAGCCCTATAGTACAAGTATATGGTTTGAGGTTGCGGTTTTTATTCGAGTATATCTATGCGTATTGGACCTATGTATTTGACATGTATATGGGAAGATAATCTGGGGTACGGCAATACATGTTCTCTCTTGTTTTAGTATAGTGGTACATTTTTGTAAACTACTATACATGTATAATGTACTATTAAAATATAGTTGTTTGAATAGTACTTTTTATGTACTATATTATGTATGTAGTGATTATTTTTGTCATCATATTTTCCAGCCTTAGGTTCCTATTATTTACAAAAATGTCATCCTATTTGCATCCTTAATACATAGAGACTATGCGCCAAGAGTTTTTTGATTTATTCATTTGATTTTCGATTGAATTAATCCAAACTTATTTCTACTTATAAAAATTTGTTTGAGCTTATAATATTATTAAAATTCAATAACTCTTATTATAACTTATTAGGCATTTACGTTTATTCTCAGCAACGCCAAAGTATTTATAGCGGAAGCTACGACTATTTACAAAGGAATCCAACTAGCTCTTCAATGTGGCATTCAGAACATTGATATTGAAAGTGATAACCTATTCAAATCAGGGCATGTTCACAATTACTTGATTTCAGTTCAGTTTAGCTCCAATCAGTTCAGTTCAGCTCTTAATTTCCCTCTCTCATAAAATATTCATTTTAGCTCAGTTCAATTCCGTTCAGTTCAGTTCAGTAAATGTGAACATGCCCTCGATAAAAAGGCATTTGGGTATTACGTTGGCAGATCGCGCATATTATCGAAGACATTCTCTCCTTAGTTTTGCAATTGGAGGATATCCAGCACGTCTACCGATAGTCAAATTGTGCAGCAGATTGGATAATGTGGGTCGTTTAGTACGTAATGGTATGGATATTGATGTTTGTAATAACTCTAGTTTGCAGCAGATAATAAACTCTAGTTTGTAACAATGGTCCGTTCTGATTTACTGAACTGAACTAAAGTGAAATGAATTAAACTAAATTGAATATTTTATGAGAGAAGAAAATTAGAAACTGCAATGCACAGAAAATAAGTTGAAGAAAATAGACCCTATCCTTAATAATATCATAGAAATTCCCATCGTTAGGAGTGTTTTCTAATGTTTATTTTTCTTAAAAAATAAAATTGCAAAGTGTAAGTCCAATATGTGAGTCGATGTCATTGACTAAAACTTGATCATATAGGATTAGTCACTAATCAAATCCACTTTAGTAGATTTTATGAATCTATAATAATGTAGAAAATTTAATTGGGTTGTCGCTACTTAAATTGTCAATTACTGTCTCGTCCTTGTCACAACACTTTTTACACTTTATACAGTGTCACTGTGTCAGTAATTCTTTTGCTTGTTTAAATTACTGTTATGCTATTAATTTATAACGTTACATAAAGCTCACAATTACAGTACTAGTTTGAATTTTTTTAATGCATTTACTACTTGGCATAAGTAAAATAGAATTTAAAAAGAGTAAATTTAAAAACATAGCAGAAATAGGAATCGCAGGAGGAGATTGGTCCATTGCAAAATAAAAGACAGTCGTACGAATCAATACATTTGAAGGAGTACCTTAAAGTAAAATAAAAACTTGTATTTTTGGTTTTGCATCGACTGCCAAACAATTATAAAAATCTCTCAAAAGCAAAATTTATGTTAAGATGTGCATAGCACATGTTAAACACATATAATACACATGTGACATGATGTTCATTTCTTGTATCTAAATGTACAATATAATCGTGTTCTTGCTTCTTAATTTGTGTGATTTATTTTTTGTTAAATGCATCTCAAGATATTAATTATCAAGATAAATTCAATTTATAATACTTCCTCCGTCTCCGATTGATAGTCACTTTTGAAGAAAAAGCACGGGAATTGAGGAGATAAACATACTTTCCTATTTTAATTAAATATCTTACATAGGAATTGAATAGATTAGCTTTTTGCTACGAGTAATTTTTTATAGGCAAATGGAGTACTTTGGCAAATGTTTTTTTTGACAAATGTTATTACTACTCGTACTATTTATCAAACTTGTGAGACTACATGTGTGTAATAGTAAATTATGAAATAGAAATGGACAAATAGAAGTGACAAAAGCTATTACTATGAGTTGAATTTTTTATTTTTTATTTTTAAAAATAACTCCTCTAGTAATCTTAAATTCTTAATGAGAGGGGGAACATCGAACGTGTCATGAAGATTTGTGGGCCAAAGAAATAGACCGACAGAAAATAATATATGGAGTGATACTGAGAATTGAGTCCATTTTTTTAATTTTTGGTTGGGCTTTCATTAATAAGAAATTATACAAATGAAGTCCTTTAGAAATTTGTAAACTTGTGTATGATACTAATTTAGGGTATGTATGATAAATGAGTAAAATCTGAGGGGGTGGGCCAATTTTAAACTACAGCCTCATCCATTTCTAAGGAAGTGCATGTGGAATTGTGGATTCATGCTCTCATCTTAAGGCCGTATATGAGTATATCATGGCTCTCTTTGTTTCTTTCTCGGAACCTCTATTAAGCATACGGGTACATAAAGAGTTATGTGTATCTAAGAGTAATATTTTTACGAAATATGTAAGATAGATTAATTGACTACGGATCATCTTTATTATAAGTACACTAATGTAGTAATGTATATGTAAGATTTTTTATTATTTCTTCTTCACACTATGTTTTGAAATACTAATGTATTCCGTATAATATGAGTCAATTACTATGAAAAGTTCATAAGTAACTTAACCTTCAAGTCCATTTCAAATTGTATTTTGCAAATCTGAATCAATTTGAAATCAAACGAAATGACTAATTACGATAATATATAAGTAAGTTGAAATGAACATAACTCAAAATTCCAAAAAACCCACTTATTACCTTAAATAATTAAAATCAAGTGAATATAACGCATCATCAACATTAAATAATCTAAGTTTTGCACACATAATGGATTTGGAAAGGTAGTTGAAATAGATGACATAGGATTATTATAGGATAAAGAAGCAACCACATGCTAAGTTTGCACTTAGCAAATAGACATTGGGCCGAAAGATTATGCACAAAATACTGAGAGTCGGCTTTTCGCTAATCAAGCCAAATTAATCATGACGTCAATTATTAATTGTCTTTAAGTTGGGCCTTCTGGTTTTCAATCCACATTGCATTACAAAAATTAGTGGGTCCAATTATATTTAACCTAGGTGTTGTACCTATGATGGCCATACACGTGTTAAAATTATCTATTACTTTTCACTTTTTTTCTATTAAAAAACTTTAGGGAGGTTTTTTTTTTATTTTTATTTTTTATATACAAAAATAATACTAGTAGTAATTTAAATGGCTTTTGTTTTATCTTCCTACATCATTTTTGGGTATGGCCTTGGGTCGAATAAAGATGTCTCATGATAAGGTAGCAAACTAGCTAGTGGCTTGGTAAGATTATGACCCTGTTTGATAATTAACTATACGAAGTAGTTATTATTATGAACGTTGTTGTTATCAGTTTTCTAATTCTAATACACAGTTACTCATTAGAATTACGTACGATTTGTATTAGTTGTTTCATTGTTTGTTACTCATCATACTTTGGCTAAGTGTAAAGATGGCACTCGGTCGGGCCGACCCGATCCAAAGCCCGACATGGAAAAAGCAGGCACGGCACGAGAAAAAATGCACGACACGACACGGTACTGTGCGTGTGGGCCGTGAGCCACCTTTATTAGAGAGAAGCACGATAAGGCACGGCACGGCTGGGCTCGACATGACAAAGCACGCTAAAATCAATGTAATTTTGCTTAGGCACACAAGCACAACACGACCGATACAATGGCACTTGGGCCTGGGTAGTGCATGAGCCAACATTTAGAAAACTTCGGCCCGACACAACACGACACGAAACTCATGGGCCGAGCCATGAGCCGGGCCTAACTAACCCCAAAGTACATGGGCCTGGCAGTCTGGCATGAGGCACAATCCGGCACGGCCTAGAGCCATCTTTAGCTAGGTGGGATACTAATACGTATGGGGAATGAATTTGTATGAACTCCTTTCCCTAAAACCTCCAATTTTGGGCAGAACTTAATTTAATATAATTTTCCGCTTGGCTTCCGTAAAAAAAAAAAAACAAAACAAAAAAAAGAGTTGGTATTTATTTTGTGCTACTGTTGTTGTTAGTAGCTACTTGATTGTGTAGAATGCCTAATATTGACAAATTGACACAATTATTTTTTTATTTTTGAATGTTTGATATATAGGTAGTATTTGTAAAGTAAATCAGTGAAAAACAAGATTTACATCACTCATATTTTAGTTGTTTCATTAAGATTTCATATTTTTACCAATTTGTAATTATAAAATTGAAATTATTATATTTTCTTAAAATGTATATATTGAGATGAATCCAATAAGATGCGTCACAGTTATTTTGTATATTTTATTATACTCCACATATAGTAGTTATAAAAGAAAAAAAGTTAAAAATGAAGTGAATAAAATAGAGGAAGTACTAGCAACTTAAAAATAAAAATACTCAGCATTGTAAAAATGTTATACTACCTCTGTAACGGAGGTAGTAAATAGAACACAAGGCCCACCAAAATCTCTCTGTGAGTTACCAAGCATCAAGGCCCAATGGTTAACACAAGGGTAGAGGTGAGAATCAATCCCAAAATCTCTTGAAATCGGGAGAGAAGCTCTAACCACTTGAGCTATCCCTCACTCTTAGTAATTGTTCTTAGTAATTGTTCTTCTTCCTTTTCTAAGTCCTTTTGTCTTAAAATGATTGAATTAGTGATAATTAAGTATATATGGACCATGGTAAACCCATGTTCTATTTTTTATTTGTGATGGAGAAAGTCATGTTAAATGTTAAGACAATAAGATTTTTATTTATTTATTTAGATTTTTTTAACGAATATTAAGACAATATGAAACGAATATGGACAATATATATAAAGAGGAGTGCTCGGTCAAACAAGAACTAATGAGGTTTCATACTAAAATCAATTGATAATAGTAAGAGTAGATAAATTGTGTTCTATTGTTTGTTTGTGATACAGGAATAATATAGTTCATCATATTACGCTCACATTAGATGATAATGTCCCAAATTTCTCATTGAACTATATTGGTAGAATACATTTTGTTAGAAAGTGAATTAGAAGACGTTCCAATTAATATTTAGGTTTACCCTACTTTCAGATAATTAATAGAGAATTTCACCATTGATTTGATATGTCTAGTGTCATAAATTTTTATATTCAAGCAATCAAGTAGATGGTGGTCAAGCTTTAACTAGCACGTACCATTTATTTGGGGGTTAAGGGAGCACTTTCATGTGATAATTAGTACCTCTTCAACGTGATGAACCACCACCTCTTGTGGTAGTCCTTAGATTCTTCCAAATTGTTCAAGCTCTTATGGGATCCGCTATAATCTTAGAGGTGTCAAGTACTAACCCAATTTAAAATATCCCGACCTAATCTGAAGTGACTTGATCCAAGATTTGATTTACGTGAAGATAAAAAATAATCTATCAGTTCCAACTAGACGGCTAGACCTTATTAGAAGCTAACCATTGTCTTTAATTGGCACCTATACAACAACATACACATTGTTGATTGATTTAAAAAACTATTCTTTTTAATAATTGAAGATATCGGCAATAATGAGATTGATGACTATAGTGATTTGCATCCATGTCTTGTCATAATTAACATACGTATCAGGGGCTAATTAACCTAATTGACTTAACTTGAATTTAGGGGCTAACCTTGTCTAATTGACTTAACTTGAATTTATGTATAATCGACTAAGTACATGGAACAATCAATGTGCATGCATGATGAATTAATATATATTTATGAAACATAATTATATTATATGTACTATAGTATGGGTATTTACATATAGCATGCAAGACTTGACTCAGTCGATAAAACTTCCTACCTCAAAATTTATATGCGCGATGAAAAAGATTAAACTAGAGTCTTTACATGGACAACCAATGTGCATGTCATATGAGCTTTGTTACGCGTATGAATACAAGTATGTCTATACCGTATCTATGTACAACGGTGTATGTAAATCTTTGGATTTTGAAGATTATAAAAGGCGTGTGTATAATTTTCCATGACCATTTATTAGTTGATGGATATGGACATGCTCACATGCTCACATTTATGATAATTTCAAGTATTATTTTAATATAGCATACTAATAATACTATTAAGTATTATCCACATTAAAAGATCATGAAAAGTTTTTGTGGCAATTTAACGCCGAACACATGATAATGTTCCACATTAAACCATTAATGCATGTGATCAACTAGTACACTTGTACAGTAGTTCTCATAAAATTGTGTATAGTATGCGATAAATGCTTCAATGCACAAGTACTTTGAGATTCACTTGCCTATATCCATTTATACGCACATTAATTTATGCAAGTGAAAAAGTAGAGTTGAAAAATGGATAGATGAGCGTGGATTCCAACTTAATAGAAAAAAAGACTTTTAAAAGACAATATAAGTTACTACATGACATTGTAGTTTAAATAACAGATCCCACATGATAACTAATCGAATTCTCTATATTTTACCACAAGTGAATTTGATTACATGTACATAACTACATTCATATGTGCTTTTGGTTAGTTTAAGCCCTTCCTTTAGCTGAACTTATTTTACAGAATCTCATCACTTTAGTTCCAACTTTATTTAGGTACCCTAATTTTTCTTGAGGTTTTAATGTTACAACAACAAAATTTCCATGCATCTGTAAACACAAATTTTAAATCTGCAAAATATGGATTCAAAATAAATGCAACAAAGTGTTAATTTTATTAATCTGATAATTTTGGGGTACAATCTCTAATTTGCTCCTCTGATTCGATCTCCACTTTGACTTTGACGTAATTCACGAATTGAATTGATTCTCGAACGAGGGCCGTCGAGGCTTGAACTCGATCGAAGATTTGATGCAGACCTTTGACTTGTTGTTGATGTAGACCTTTAACTTGTTGTTGATGTAGATCTTTGACTTGAATTCTTGATTGAGGGCCCACGAGGCTTGATCTCGATCAATGACTATTTTATATAGAGATTTTGATGATTTGAAGTCCTTCTTTCCTTTGTGTTGAGGGCCGTTGAGGCTTGATCTCTTCCATGAGTTATCTTCTAGAGTAGAATGACACGTCGAATGCTTGTTGTTCTTCTTTTAGGTTTTGAGAGGATTCTTTTGGAGAAATTTAGAGTATTTGATGAGAGTTTTTCTCTGAAGAGGTTTAGAGTATTTGAGACGTTTTCTCTATATTTTAATTCTCTCTAGTTTTCTCTCTCTCTAGGTTTTCCTCTCAATTTTTCCTTCTCTTGGTTGTTCTCTTCTCTTTTTGGTTTTTCCTCCTCTTCCCCCCAAATGATATGAAGAGAGCTCTATTTATAGAGTGTATGACACCTAGGGTTAGGGTTAAATGTACATTGGAATTGGGCCTTTGACTTGGTAATCTTGACTCATTTATGTAGCTTAACCCATTTAAATAGGTTTTTACAATTAAATAAACAAATTTAATCAAAATAATTAAAATGGGCTAATTTATATTATTTCACCCAAAATAATTAATTTTAAATAAATAGTCAAACCATTAAGTCAACAAATTGACTTTTGACCCATATAATATCTAATGTGGCATTTATATAAATTTTTCGTGCCTACAGCATCATTTAGCAATTTGGTCACACATGCTATTGACTCATCTAACAATTTGCTCATTTAATCTTTAGCAACTTGGTTACACATGCTATTGATTATTAACAACTTTTCTCATTTATAGCTAACAAAATTTCCATGCATCATTTAGCAATTTGCTCATTTAATCCTTAGCTTCAAGTACTAACTCAAACATAGCTAACTTGGATGATCAAAGCTGCCAATGATCATAAGGATGCCATGTTCTTTAAAGCTTCGGCGAAACCCAATAAATCGGAGTCATACATAACAATAATCTAGCAGAGGATATAGACTACATGTACATGTATACATACTAGTATCAATATTAGTCAGCTTGAGATCAGAATGACAGAAGCTAACTTCAGCTGATCGCGATGATGACTGTCTCAATCTTCAGATTCTGATCTCTCATGAGTGTTCTGACTAAGATCAAAATAAGTAAGCGTTTTCTAGTCTCTTCATCAGATTCTGTTCTGATCTGTTATGGCTACATCACTTAACTTTTGTAACATTCTCAATACTTTTTGACATTTTCATTGGCATATTAGTTAGTTGAATCATACACATGTATATTATCGATTTTAGCTGTCAAAAATACTACAATTATACTTGTGTTCTATAATAATAGACGTCGAATTATATATGCAACTTACCATAAGATTTTATAATGGGACCATGGATATCAACTTATTCCAAACCCTCCATACATGGTTGCTTAGCTTTACTTTCTACCATAAGATTTTATAATGAGACCACAACTTGCTTTTTTCTACCATCTTTAGCCCACCCAAAAATTAGCTTTTTTAAGGGGTTATTATGCTAGGCTGCTACTTAGATCACATCCAAAAAACAAGTCAAAACAGAATTACAACTTGCAAACTACTTGCTAGTTCTCTGATTGTATTTTTCTCTGTATCTGCATTGACATCAGTAAGAGAAGCGCGACAGATTGAAAGAAAGACATGGGGTTCTTGAATCATATCTTGGACTTTTTCGATGCTTCGATCCCTAGGCATAAGAAACGTAAGCCAATGCAGGTGACCTTTCTCATTTTTTTTTTGTACAATGTACATAATTTTATGATCTCTTGTTCATGTTTTTGTTTAGTCCCTCTATTCTTTTATTTCTTTACTTGGTTTGAAGTAATTATTTTGATGTCTAAGGACTAGAGTTGTATATGAATCATATAATGAGAACCGCGAAAATTGTACTAACTAAGCGTAGTCTCCATTTATGTGACAACAGACTGTTGAGATCAAGGTGAAAATGGACTGCGATGGTTGTGAAAGAAGAGTCAGAAACTCTGTTATTCATATCAAAGGTAAATACATTTAATATGTTCTAATTTTATTTACCACTTGGTTTGTGAATTTATATTTGTAAGAAAACTACAAATGTACATACACTAAACATTCCCTAATTTCACTAATTTGATCACTTGCATACACTAATTCTCTCATGTATCAAAAGATATCAGAAAATTTGTCATAATTTGTCTTAAAGAGTTGCTAAATTAAAAAGTAATTTTTGAGACTTTTTATTAGAAAGTTATAAATATCTTAATTTTAAGCATGTAGTATGTATAAATCCTAAAACATAGTAATGAACGTGTTAAGGACTAGAGTTGTACACTTTTTGACCAATTTACTATTAATAATAAATATGCGTGTTGAAGAGTGTAGTTGGCTTAATTGATTGTATCATTTCCTTTGTGCATTCTAAGTTGTGACATCGAATATTTAAAGTGCTTTTAGAGATCGAGCTTTGTTATACTTTACATTGCCAAAATATCAATTTACTAATATGTCCGCGTATGCTTATATATATATAGGAGTGAAATCCGTGGATGTGAACCGGAAGCTTAGCAAAGTAACAGTAACCGGAAACGTAGAGCCTAATAGGGTGTTAAACAAAGTGAAGAGAACAGGAAAGCGAGCCGAGTTTTGGCCATATGTCCCATACACTATGGTAGCATACCCTTATGCAGCTCAAGCTTATGACAAGAAAGCACCTTCTGGCTATGTTAAGAATGCACCTCAAGCATATGCTGGTAATAATAATGATGGTCCTCATGAGAAATACACTCAATTATTTAGTGATGATAACCCTAATGCTTCATGTAACATAAATCTATCAATTAATCATTTGAGTTGGGTTACTTAGTAAGATTTTGACACTTTAGATGAAAGAAGTTTTATATGAGTTTCATCTAATAAAGAATGTTTTGTTTTAGCAAATTATGTACACCCTTGATGTCAAATCATTAAATGTGTTTTGTTATCAACAGTTTATGAATTTTTTTTCATAGGTAGTACAGGTTTTTGATTAATCTTGAATATAAAATAAATAAGAATAGTTTTATTAGGTAAAATTGATTGAACAATGAAATGTAGTGTTGGCATACTTTTCCATGTTATGGAAAATGTACTCGTATAAACGGTAATGAAGAATTTATATATATTGTTTTAAAGAGTTTTAAGTGTTTGTCTACGTCATTTAATAAATTGACTCATGGTATATGTATAACAATCATATTAAATTGAGTGAATTAACTTTGGACATACGAGTACCACCAAAAAATAAGAGTAACATTACAAATAAAGAAAAATCCACCATGTAATTAAGAATCAAATATCATTGATATATTCCTCATTATTTTCTATCAAATTATATGAATCAAAAAATTGATAAATTAATCTCTCAAGCACACAAGTAGTGGTCACTTGCTTTGTTTGTACATCAAATTCAATCTTTTTACTTTCAAAAAAAAAATAAAAAATAAAAAAAAAAATCAACCGGACCACATTGCTTCATCCCTCAAATCTCAATTTTTTCCAAGTTAGTCCAACATTTCCCTGAAAAAAAAAAATCAAAATAAAAAATTAAGAAACAAAAATCAAAATCTATAAAATAAAATATGAAGAAAAAATTAAGATCAGTAATATTTTCTTAATTAATTAATTTCATACCAATTGCTGTAATTAGCTCTTAATAACCCCATCAAATTATGCAAAGAAACAATTTAGGAGCAGGAAAAGCAAGACCTGCAAATAAAACTAAGCAAAAAGTAACCAAATTATTAGAACACCAAATCTTAGGCTTCCATTTAATCTCAACACTTGAGCTTTTCTTAATCTTATAGTTGATGTTACAAAAACTCATTTCTTTAGCCAAATCAAAGCTAGCCCCTTTCATCCTCAGCTCTTGGACCGCCCGGCCGAGCGCCCGGCTATCGGTTTTTTCTCTCCTCAACTTCTCAGTCACCTTCCAATACCTCCACAATTTCACCTGAACCAACACCGCTATTGCCACCGAGGTTGCCGCCCCAAGAAAGGACGGCACCCACCATTTCTGACACCGGGTTAAACCCGAATGAGCCCCTTGGATCGACGCTGAGCAGGAGGAGGTGAAAAGGAGGGTTGTCACAAAGGCATGGAATACAAGAAAGGAGAGACAAAGGTGGAAGATCTCACGGCGGAGATTGTCTAATTTGGATTCGTTAACATCGATTCGACGAGCGAAGAGGTGTTCTTCTCTTTGCCAGAGTTTAAGGAGGAGTAAATGGCCTGGACTTTTCGAGATTTCCATCATTGGGTGTTGTTGAATCATTGTTGCTGTTTTCAGATTTTGATCTTGGTTTACTGGGATTTCTACTATGTGGGTGTCATTTGACTCTCCCATTTTATTACTCGAGTTTGAAGAACAAAAAGGATCGGAGGGAGTATTATACAATAAAGATTCCGAAAAAGGAACTGAATTTGGAATTGGAACAAATTGTTGATGAATTTCAGATAATTATTGAAGAAAAAAGGAAATAAATTACAGAAATGGGAAATAATTTAGATTGAGAAGAGTGAGGAAGAGAAAGTTTAAGGGAGAAGAGAATGGAAAGTAAGAGAAACAGGGGAGATTACCTGATATTTGAAATGGGGGAGATAACGGATAGAATTTGTTAACGGTCACATTTTATGAGAGTTGTGACAACGGTCATATTTTTTTCCCGCTCTGTAACCGCTATGCGCATGAATTATGAGAGGCTTTTACTTTCTTGTATGTTTCATTTTATACATTTTAATCAATTTTTCTGTAACATGAAATTTGTTTAATGGATATTCACAATGGTATTTGTGGCATTGTTTTTTTTAAGTTTAAGATCGCAAATCTTACCAATTAAAATACAGATTTAAAATATATAGTGGCGGAGCCAGCGAGGGACATGTACACCTGTCTCTACAATTAAAAGAAATAAAGAACATACACTCTTCCTTTCTTATATGTTTCATTTTTTTTATTTTTTATTTTTTATTAAATAAAAATTGCCATATTTACGCATTTTTAATCGTATGATTTTATCATTGATTTTAATTTTTTTTTTGTCAAATTATGGGTAGTTACTCTTTATACCGCTCCCATATTCTTAACCATCCCATATTCTTAACCACCAATTCAATTTAACATCTTGTGAAAGGTCAAGGAGAAAAACTAAGACAATCCCTTGAAGTAAATTCCGAAAAATATCACTTGGGAGCTCATCATAATTTTGCACGTCTTCATTGTTGAACAAGTTATTAAAATAATTACCAGTGTTTGCTTGGACCTCATCCTTGCTATATATGCAACCATTCTCCATTAACCTGAGAATTAATTGCTGAAATTTTGTTCCTCCAATGCTATATGTACTTAATTGAAAGTAGGTGGTATTTTTATCACCATCTCTAATCCTTTTAACCTGAGATTTATAGTTAAAGTTTTGATTCAACAAAAAATCACGAGCCTTTACCAAAGCTAAAGTATATTGCACCTCGTATATTTAGAAGTTATAATTGAGGTTGTACATGCAGCTTGCTATTGTGAAGTTTATAGCCTTAATTTAAATTAACAATGTGATTAACCAAAACTACAATAGCTTATGATCTATTGTGGATGCTCTAATCCTATTGCCCCATATTATTGGCTACAACCCAAATTGTTGCAAATTTCAAGATAATAAAGGTGGAGGAAATGAGTGTGCACCATCTTTGGAGAAAAGTTAGAAAAAAACAATTACTAAAACAAGTTGTTGTTGTTATTATTCTTATTATTATTCTTATTCTTCTTCTTATTATTATTATTATTAGAAAATTTTGCATTAAATCATCTTTTATAACCTTTTAATTGCAAAAAACCACCTTATAAATTTTTTTTCGCAAAAACACACCTTAATCGTAAAATTTTTTGCATTCACACACCTTTTCCCGGAAAATACCCATTGACCTTGTATTCCGGGGTTGACTCGACCACGTGCCTCGCACGTGACACCCTAAAACCACTAACCCTCCCTTTTCCGGCGGCCAACCAAATTCCCCACCCTACTGCCGGCGAAGGCGACCACCTCCCTACCGTAGCGACGGTGTTCTTGCTCCCTTCCCTTTCCCCCAACCCACGAATTCTCTCTCCTCCTGTTCCACCTAACCACCATCACTTCCTTCACTCTCACCACCCGAACCCAAGATCCACCACCACCACTACCCACTTTCCTTAAGCGCCGCCCACAAATTCTCTCTCTTCCTCTTCCTCCTAAAGCGTCGTCGTTCGATTTATTGCCCAGACCCAAACTCCGTTGTTCGTCAACCGCCATGGATGTTGCACTTCATGAAGGTACGAGAATTGGGTTTAGGGCTTGAGGGTTGGGTTTAAGGACGGGAATTGGGAAAGGGAGGGGATGAGGTCGTCGGCGACGAAGGAGGGAGGTGGTCGCCGGCCACTGGAAGTGGGTGGCTGGGGAAAAGGGAGGGTTAGCGGTTTTAGGGCGTCTCATGGTCGAGTCAACCCCTGAAAACCAAGTCAATGGGTATTTTCCGGGAAAAGGTGTGTGATTGCAAAAAAATTTACGATTAAGGTGTGTTTTTGCGAAATTTTTTTATAAGGTGGTTTCTTGCAATTAAAGTGTTATAAAAGGTGGTTTAATGTAAAATTTCCTTATTATTATTATTATTATTAATATTATTAATATTATTATTATTATTATTATTATTATTATTTATGAATGTGCTATAATCTTCTTCTTCTTCTTCTTTTTTTTTTATTTATTTTTTTTATTTTTTTTTGGGAATGTCCTATAATTAATTTAAACCAACTTAATAAGACTAATTTGGATTGAAGGGAGTAATATACTTTGTATAATTTTATATAAAAAAGAACTAGTAAATATTAGAGAGGAGTATATAATAGTGCAAAAGTCAAAGTCTAGAAATATTAAGAGCAATGACAAATAGTACCAAGGAATTAATGACTATAACAATCTCGGTTGGTTTTTTTTTTTGGTGTTTAGAGAGCCATAAGGGCGGGGGTGAGAATGAAGTTCTAACCACTTGAGATATCCCTCACACTCACAATATTTGTTGGTAGTTTGGTACTAAATCAATAAATTGTGTTTAGATAGTACCATCTTGTACCAAAATACTTCATCATTAGTATAAACAAGAATTTTTTGTTTGTTCGTATCAATATAGTACTTAAATTATACTTCCCCCTTTTTTTAGTTGACACTTTTCTCTTATCTCGTTTGCCAACGCATGTTTTTAACGATTAATATATCTAATTATCAACATTGTAAAATTATAAAAAGTAAATATTAATAAAATATACATTGAAACGATTCAAACAAAATTTCACATGAATATGTTTTATCGTATCTATAAACCATAAGAACGAGTCAAAGCATGTTGTGTGAATAGTGTAAAAGTCAAACGGTGCCAACTAAAAAAAAACCAGAGGAAGTACTATATAAACACAGCTTAATGCTGAGTATAAGCTAATTTTATTATATTATTTTCCAATTATTATAGGTATAGAGTTTCTCTTAGAAACATTTCAGGTTAAATGCATACACTATTGAAGCTAGTGAACATACATTTGCCAAATCTTGATACGTTTTAAGGTTTCATGACCTTGTTCCAATAAAACATACTCGTACCAAATGTCTTTTCACAACTACAACCTTAGCTGAAAGTTTAACTCCCTAAAACTCTACTCCGGAAAAACCATTTTCTATCAGTATACAGTTCATCCTCGAGGTAGAAGTGTTGATGGGGGTCATGGCTACTATATACTGATCTATCAGGAAACTGTATGCTTCCTTGGC
Source organism: Chenopodium quinoa (assembly GCF_001683475.1). NCBI lineage: Eukaryota > Viridiplantae > Streptophyta > Magnoliopsida > Caryophyllales > Amaranthaceae > Chenopodium > Chenopodium quinoa. Next base: position 1,960,815 of record NW_018742720.1, on the reverse strand, counting down.
TAAACAGAGGACATTTCTCAATGTCAACCTTAATAAGGTTGGGGAGGTTATGGCATGACAAAGATTTCAAATTTGGAAAGCCGCGGATGATTAAGACCTCCAAGCAAGAGGGGAGAACAAAATTCGAACCTGGGACCGACTCTACTGAATCTATGCCGCTTCCCATGTCCACGAGTTCAAGATATCTTAGAGAAGTAAGGAGGTGAAGTCCCCACTCTTCAGCTGGCTGCTCTATATTGACATCTTTGATCACTAGTTCGACAAGTGTTAGGGGCAAACAGCCAATAGTAATCAGAGATGAACACCTTTCAATATGAAGCACTTGAAGACAAGTGATTCGGTTGGTTAACATGGATAGCTGCTTCGAAGAGTTGTCATCGTAGATTATAAGCTCTATTATACTCGATGGACAACTATGTTCCAAGAACATAGTCAGGTCTTTGCAGCCTCTTAAGTCGACATAAGTGAGCTTGTCTAAATCCCCATAGGCATTGTGACTCAAGGTTGGACAGTCCACCAATATTAAGCTTAAGCGTTTATCTTGAAACCTGTACCATTTGTCACCGGAGTTATAAACCTGAAGACGGTTAATTCCTGGTACCCAAAAGCCCTGAATCCCTGTAAATCGTGAAACACTTGTGAGCGCTATCCTGTTTGCACAGCATACGACATTTTCACTACTAGATAACTCTTCACATCCATCTATCTCCAATTTCTGGAGCAAAGGCAAGCTTGGAAGTGAGATTCTTAGCTTATGGCAGCGAATAACATTCAGTATTTTTAGAGATGGAAGACAGGAAGGAAAATTACCCTGCAACAATGGACACTGTAATATTTTAAGGTTTGCAAGATGGGGAAATGCCTTGCTATTGTCAATTGATGGATGCGACCACTCCTCCCAAGACTCCATATGAACAAAATGTAAAGTTTTTAATGCAGGAAATGGATTTGAACAACCAATACCATAAAATTCAGGACCTACAGTTTTAACGCCATCCATCCCTTTTACCAAAAGCTCCTTCAATGACGGAAGACTCCCTAGTGGTGGTAAGCAGTCACATATATTACAGTCCTCCAATCGTATGTCAACCATCTGAGGGAAAGAGGGATTCCTCAACCAAGTAGGAAACGCCAAGCCCTTGTACCCTTTCAACTGTAATTCTTTGATGGATTTCTGAGGTTGCAATTGGTCAAGTACGTCTCTTTCAATGTTCTGACCAACTGCACAAGTAGAAGTTCCCCAAAACAATCTCAACACTTCAAGGCTCGATTTTTCATACAGCTTGGCTTCTTCTGCATCTTTACTCCTGACCACATTTCGGAGGCCAAAGATATCCAGTGAGCCACTGAGACTTTTCAAGTTCTTCAACTCACTGATCCTGAACCCAGACGTTGGTGTCAAGAAGAATCTTTTCAACGTCCGCAGGTTTGTTAATCTCCCAATCCCCAGGGGAATTTCCATCAAAGCACTACCTTCATCAATGTACAGGTGACGAAGATCAGTTAGGTGTGCCATGTTAGTGACTAACTTCCTGAGAGATTTACAGCCTCTCAATAGCAGTGTCTGGAGATTGCAAAGTTTGCTGGTTGATTCTGGTAACTCCTTCAGTTCAGGATTAAATGAGAGGTCAAGAAATCGTAAGAGCTTCAGATCACCAATACAATTTGGCAACTCTGTGATCCCCATGTGAGCCATAGACAGCAAGCGTAAGTAATGAAATCTTTGGAAGCTGGAATCTGACAAATGTATTGTAGGAACCTGACTGCCAAAATAAGCAAATGTTCGCAATTGACCAATTTTCTCTTGAGTCCAGGGTTGGTCTTTTATGACTTCTTTAGTGAAGGAAAAATAACGAGTTCTAGAACAAATATTTTTGATATCCATTGTAGAGCCAACATCACCTACAGCCCATTGAGCCAAGTCATGGATGAGGTCATGCATAATGAACCACTCTCCGTTAAAATATGGAATTGGTTCCATTAATGATCTTTGTACCAAATCAAGGAAATAACTATGACCTTTGTCCTCCATGCTTTCCTCCGCATCCTCATGCAGAAAACCTTCAGCCATCCACATCAAAACAATATCCTTCTCTATGTATGTATGATCTTTAGGAAATATCGAGCAATAAGCAAAATACGTTTTAAATGCTGCGGGAGATGATGATAACTCAACCTTAGAGATGGCAAAACACCACTTTCCTCACTCCATACGTTGCTCTGTAATATCTTTGACCACTTGCTCTTATCTTCTTTTCTTAGAAGACCTCCTAGAGCTTTAGCAGCCAAAGGCAATCCTTTGAACAACTTCACAACTTCATCCCGCATCTCAATCAGGTTGTCATCTACAAGTGCATGCTGCTGAAACAGAAGCCAACAATCATCGTCTGACAGACCCTTTAAGTAAATGATTGGGCTTTGAGTTGGTCTTTTAAGCATGTTCTTTGCTACCCTCTCTAATCTTGTTGTGACTAAGACTCTGCTTCCCTTTGCCGCTGTTTGAAATGGGATCTGAAGTTTGTCCCAAGGATCATATTCATCACTCCAAACATCATCAAGAACAATCAAGAATCTTTTATCTGCTAGCAGATTCTTCAACTTTACATGTGCCTCGTTAAGATCAATGAAATTATGTGTAGTAGAACTATCTGAATTGATTATTGTTGTGGTTATCTGTTTGACGTCAAACACATCTGATACGCACACCCATGCTTTAAAATTGAAGTGATTCTTAACCTGCTCATCATTGTAAACACATTGAGCAAGGGTGGTCTTTCCAATGCCTCCTTTTCCGACAACAGGAACTACAACGTAGTTCTCCCAACATGGGTCATCCTCTAATAACCGCCGGATTATCTCATCTTTCTCATCACCTCTTCCATACACTTGTGGCTCGCGTACTAAAGATGTTGAGTCTGTTGATATCTGCCCTCGCTGCTCTTCTCTCGACTGTGTCTGGGGTGAGAGACCTAAACTTCCTGACTGGGTCAGAATATCTTGCAAGCGGCTGCTAATCTGTTCAATGGTATCTGAATAATTTGCACTCTTTAATTTTGAAGCTTTAGAAGAACTGGCTAGAAAGCTTGGTACCTGAACCTGACATAGGAAATTAGTTCCGCCAAAAAGTTAATTAAGGTAATAGAGTATATGATTATTATTGTGTTTGTTCAAAAAAAAAAAAAAAAAAAGTACATGATTATTGTGTAGTTAATCTACTACGTATTACTTTATACTAAGCAGAATATTACTCTGCTTTATCATCTTTTTTAAAGATCTTTACATAATTATCAATTTTCCTAAGAGCATTTTTATCTAACTATTTATTGTTATGCACATTTTTCTACCCACTTGATATAAATTAATCTACATTTATTTATTAATTTATGGATTTATAAATTGATTTACATTTATGTATTTAAAATAATCAATTACTACTCCCTCCGTCCTTAAATTACATTCCTCTTTCTAGCATTAATTCCTCACATAATAGAGAGAAAAAGGAATGTAATTTAGGGACGGAGGGAGTACTTCGTATTAGTTTTAAAACCCAAGCATGGCTCGGTCATTATCTAAACAATCTAGTTACATATATTCTGTAAATCAAATATGTTTTGCATTTATACAGGAGGATTTAGTACCAACGAAAACAAGACACGGAAGTATTAAATTTTGCATATTTGTTCAAGATCTGTTAGTTGCGACTTTGAGCTCTGAATTTTTTTCCAATATTAACTAGACAAGTAATTGTGTACATCATACTGAGATAGAAAAAGATGTGGATTGTACAAGGTACCTTACAGAAGGGTGAACAACCAAATCTCGAGTCATGTTCCTGTAAAGCATCATTCCCCAACTCGTGAATTCGAGCTTCAGTTACAAACTCATCTAAGACGTCTTCCAAGTCGAAGGCCAAGTCTTGGAGATCCTGAAGCCAAACTTTCACAGCATTGCTGTGGAGTTGTTGTTGCTCAGCATCACTTAGCACTGCTTCTATCAATCTCAGATCTTGCTGCCATCTTCCGATGCTTTTGTGTTGTCTTTGCTTCGTTTTTTTCAGATAAGGGCTTATCCCAGCAGAAGCCAGGTTAGCCAGCTTCTCAAAGAGTACCTGAATAAACGCTGAGAGAAATATCTCACCGATTGCCATTTTCACTCAAACCTCACTGATTGATTTACTGATAAATTAGGAGTAGGAGAAATATTAGCAGTTCAGTAGCAAAATAAGGACATTATAACTTTACTTTCCCTTATCTACAAACCTTATCTACAATCCTTAATCTACAACCATTAATAAAAAGAGCAGGCCCCAGTTCATCTCCTAGATAAACCGGGCTTATTTACGTAAATAGCTCATGACAGACAATTTTGCAAAGTTACTACCACAGAACAACGTTAGAGCAAAAGCCCTTTAACCATAGTGGTCCTACCCGTTATTGTCTTCGCAATCAGTGAACTTCATTGAATTTAACTGTTATTCACCATTGTACTCCGTATTACTTATCGGAACTTCAATCTCAAGCCTTCTTGCTGCTTGAAATCGTATGCAGATCACATCCGGTATTATTTCTTTGATCACTTGAAAATTGAAAAATTGGGTTTCGGTTGTTTAGATTGGCTGTTGGGGTCGTCGTCCGTGTTTTGATCTGATTTTCGTCGGCGTACTATACTTAGTAATTATCAAAGAGCAATATTCCAGATTGAATAACCCAAATGCAATTGATGAATAATTACCCTCACAGCAAAACCCAATTGAAGCACTCTAACAAATTACCCAAATCAGAAGCAATAGTGCTACTGTAGCTTATCTACGGTTATCTCTTACTTCTCCTTCACTTTCTCTCTTATATTTTTTTTAATCTTAGCCATCTTGAAGCTGTTGTTGATCATGCTCAATTCTTAAGGTTTGTAGACCTAACCCTAACTATTATGTGCAACAAAAAAATATTTTATGTCTCACAAATAATACCCTTTGTTGCACATAATAAAAAACGGAGGTAGTATTAAAAATTGGTCTAATTGGATTGTTGTTTGATTTCTTCAATTACTTCTGAAATCCCAAGGTTTGTTCTTGGTTTCCTTATTTCAGCCTCGGAAAACAATGTTCTTGCGTTACTTGGATTATGGCCGAAAGAAGCAAAGATCTTCTTCTTAGGTTTAAATAATGCCGGGAAAACCACCTTGCTTCATATGTTAACTTCTAAATTGGATTGTTAACGTTGATTCGACGGGCGAAGAGGTGTTATTCTCTTTGCCAGAGTTTAAGATGGAGTATATGGCCTGGACTTTTTGAGATTTCCATTCATTGGGTATTGTTGAATCATGATTGCTGTTTTCAGGTTTTGATCTTGGTTTACTGGGATTTCTACTACGTGGGTGTCTTTTGATTCTCCCATTTTATTACTTGGGTTTAAAGAACAAAAAGGATCGGAAGGAGTACTATACTGTAATGTTGCCGAAAAAGGAAGTGAAGTTTGAACAAATTGTTAATGGCTTTCAGATAATTATTGAAGAAAAAAGCATATTTATTACAGAAATGTAAAATAATTTAGATTGAGAAGAGAGAGAGAGAAAGTTGAGAGAAGAGGATGGAAAGTAAGAAAAATGGGCACACAGGCTCACTTTCTTATACTCGTATGTTTCATTTTACAATTTTTTTTGCGAGTAACATGAAATTTGTTGAATAAAGATATTCACATGAAGTTTGTTGAGTAACATGAAGTTAGGGTTGTAAATCTAACCAATTAAAATAATTTTTTTTTTTAAAAATAGTGACATAGGCAGCGAGGGACATGACAACAAAACTCGAAACCCATTCCCCAAATCGTTTAGTTTTTTGAAATTGATTGGTCACATTTATACGTTATTTGATAAATTTAATTGTTTAGTTTATTTTTTTTGTTGCCAAATTATGAATAGTCTATCCCTTGAGTTATTTTAGATTTGTCACTACATTGACAAATGCATCTCTTTTGTTGAACCTCATAGATGATGTTTTTACAATATCAACACAAAGTCTATCATATTATCGGTGTTGATTATGTTTATAGAGTAAAACTATTATTTCAGAGATCTTTGACAAGAGAGTATGAACAGATTAAACCAACGAGATCACAACACAATACAGCAAATCAGCAATGGTAAGTTTGGATCGCACGCCACCCAATTCTGCTTCCAACAATCAGTTTGTTTTTTTAAGAGAAATTATGCACTCTAGTTAGAATTAAGCATCTTTCGCCCAATTCACAATGTTTTGTTGCAAGTTTAGGTCTCTTTTTTTCTCTTGTAAGTTGTAACTCATCACATGAGCTCCTTAAGGTAATTATCTTCCCTTCACATTGCTATTAGCACTTTATGTAAACCATGTATTCCAGATCCACTTTAGAACAGGTTTTAACTGAAGTTCTAGATACAAATATTCGATTCAGAATAGATTGGAATTTTAACTACAGTCACCCGTATTTCCATATTTATTATTGTGAAGGGCACATAAGAAGCGGGAAAATAGCAACAAAAAAACATCAGCACATCATACTATAAAAGGCAGCATACTAGCTTTGATGATGAGGTTCATAAATGAGAATGTCAAAATAAACTCAACATAGACTGAACTCCCAAGTTTTGAAGCATGATTTCAGTACTCTGTATATTATTTAGCATTTGAAGTATTCATTTAATCCGAAATAATGCCTTCTAAATGAGCAAGTTTTAAAGCAAGATGAATTGTTCACAAGGAGAGAAACAGGCAAAAGTCTCTCATTGAAACACTGAATGCCCTTTTTTTTAGAAAAAAACATATTACCCTCAAAAACACCATATGAAATACAGTTCAAAAGTCAGCCACAGCTGCAACAGGCAGTGACATGCTTACGGAATTGATCGCTGGTACAGAGGCAAAGCTCCCAAAGCTTCACGTTCTTCTCTCTCACGCTTCACCTGCAACCACCAGCAACAACACTGTCAAACAACTTCTTATGCCAGAAAGTATACAGCAAAGGAAAAGACAATGTTCTAGTCTCCTTATTGTCGCACCCCGTGGATTGCCAAAGTTTAACTAGAGTAGTAAGTTTGAAAATGAAAATTTTGATCTAATGAAAATAAATGGATAATTTCATTCTTGCATCAACATTTAACAGCCAACGGATGAGCAATTACCACAATTGAAGATACAGAAACATTTAGAAAGCATTTAACTAGAGATGAAGATGAAGAAAAGGAAAGGTAGATGCAATCCAAGTATTTGTATATATTGTACCAGTTCCCAATCACAAGCATCGAACACATCTAATGCCATTTGGCTATCAGAGCACCTGACTTAAGTCCATTCAACCTACAAACTTGCTAAGTACTAATATACCTCCATCATTTCGGCTCTAAATTGCATGTATTACTCAAACTTATCACACATGCACATCCCTGTAAAACCTTCTTGCCATAAAACAAATTCAAGTGGTGGCAAGAATCCCAATCACATTTTAACATTTATTTGTGAGACTTGTCATCAACATTAGGTAAAACAACCTTCGTCAACCTATGTTCACTCAACATCATCATGTACTTGAGAGATTGGGATCCCCACTGGCAGGTTTAATACATAACAATACATCATAACAAAGGGAAAGCAAACATCTAATAATCTATTTAACCCAAATAACATGGCAATAATGTGAAAATTAAAAATAAAAAATAAAAAATACTTACAAGAGCCAACATATCTTGAAGGTAGCTCCTGAAGGGTGTTTGCATTGCCTGCAAAGCACACAAATGTTATAAGATCAAATGAAGCCCAAAAATATATTTTACTCAGGAATCTGACACAAAGAAAGAGATGCACACTTATACAGAAAATTATTACTATGCCCAGCTAGCAATTCCGAACACCAAATTCAGGATTATAAGAAGATTAAAAATTTCCAAAAACATCAATAAGTTTAAATGTTGCAAACATTAGCAAAGTTCTATCACAAGGCCCAGCTAAAAACTCAAACACTGCAATGAACCGATCAAAGGGGAGGGGTTTTAAAGGTAGTGCATATTGAGTTTGTTAGGATTGGATTGGAGAGAAAACGAGCAGTGAGTTTGCACTATAAATAACAGAAGATTAAGAGAGAGATCACTAGATGAAAGTTGATGAGAGTTCTCTATAAGTTTTATTTTGCCGGGAAAGTTCAAGCCTCTCAATTGCTTGTGTTTATTGATTACTTATACACATTTCCGGTTTAACAATCATGATCACCATTGTACCACATTATATCACCTCACAAAATCTGTCAAGTTATGTCAGTTTATAACAGATACTCCGTGAAAAAGAACATTATGATAACCAAAAATTAACTTTAGGTTGCTCATAAACCAGCATAAATATTCCGTCTTCACTCATTCACATATAATCCTGAGTAGAGTCCTAATACCTGAAAGATATTGCCTTGATAGAATTTGGAACGAACAAGAAATATTGCATGGACTTCCTAGGTCCAAGTCACAAGAAGCAGTGATAAAGCACCGAACTAATATTCTAAGAAGCTACAATTTACCCCTCCCCTCCAAATAAATAATTATCAGATGCCTTCCACAGCAATTCAAAGTCTTAAGAGGAGCAGTTTATCTTTCAAATTAAACATTCATCACAACTCTATCTCCTATGGTTTTTCTTCTCATGGCCAAAACCATAATGTCCAACACCCCCACCCCCACTGTAATTTTTTCCATTATGGAGGTCCTCTAGGCTCTAGTTAAAGAGTTATATGACAATGTTTGGAACATGTATGACAACCTGCTAATATAAATGCATCTATATATGTTAAGTTTTTGCAAGTTTTAAATGAGAGCAAAAAAAACTACATTATGGAAATGAACCTAACTCTATTTAAACAGCAATCAAAATTAAAGGGCAATTATCTCCAAAGACTAACTTGTAGAATGATCTTACATCCTGATGGTTACCTTCACAATACCAGCTATGTTTCTACTCATAATATTCATAATGCAATGTTGTGAAGATACTAAAATGAAGCACATCACACAAATCTATTAAAGAAGACAAGTATTTGACTAATAATCTCTAGGACTATAGACTGAAGAAAAAAGTATTTTAAAAAATATATATATTCAAGACACCAAGGAATGTCAAATTGATGGAGGAATAGGATGAAAGAATCACTTTAAATAACCTCACAGACCAAACCTATACACAAATATTCAAGCATCAATCTACATAATAACACAAATTCTACCATTGAATCATTGAGTGACATATTATATTAATATTGAACCACTTCACCTTAACTTGAAAGATTCTCATGTAATGAACTCACACCTATTCTCTCAAAAACCCACTGATCATTTTCTTCCAAATACACCACCATATAGCTAAAGATATCAGCTTACATGTATGCAGCATCTTTTTTTATCTTAAATTTCCTCTTCCTATCCTATTCTCTATAGAAAAAAAATTCCGATACAATTTCTTCGACATAGACCAACATATAGGCAAAATTTACATTTTCAGAAATTGAGGAGATCTATTTGGGTGCCACAACACGAAACAACCCTCACCCATTGAAACTTGATTTAAGCGATGACACCCTTCAGAAGGTTAGGGAAAGGAAAATTAAGTGTCATTCACCACAAGCACTATGCCAAAAGCACACCAATAAACCACTATAACAATCCAACTTCCCCAAATATTTTAAATGCTCCAGACAACACCACCATGAGAGTGTGAGTGTCCTCCTTCAATTCCACCTCCTATGATATCAAGTTCGGCCTCAATGACTTTTTGTCAAAGAGCACAATCATCATCAGCAAATCTTCAAAACAAATTACCGTTTGAGAGCTTCACTATAAGAGATATAGCCCTTATGCCAAGTGTAAGGATAATCACCAAATGAAACCCCCTCATCAAGCACATTGTTTCCCAAGATAAATCCCTCACTCTTTTCCATCTTATTTACAAGACTAATAGGGATGTATTCTAAACATAGATAACACAGGAGGTTGTATACAAATAATACAATGCACTTCAACAAAGTCACCTATCTCTTTAAGAATCTTGCCAGCCTTCGCCAAAAATTACAAATTACAGGTACCCACCAAAACCTTTGTTGTAAAAGGAAAATTGCATGGAAGATCCCAAGTACAAAGTGTGGAGAGGTAATCTCAGATAAAAAAAAAAATTTCCACAACCAGTCTGCCAATTTGACATCGCCAACTCAAATATACACTATCCAAAATTAATCCTCAAACCACTCATCATTAGGTAAGCGAGAACACAGAAAGAAGCGCTAATTATTCTCATTGGCTTGGAGATGATAAAAGCACCAACCCAAAATGAGCATGTCAGAAACAATAAATGATCCGAGTGAGGAATTTTCCAACTTGGAAACCATCTATTTAACTATAAATAGTTGTCTAACTGTCTTACTTACCAAATTGCTGAAAGACTCCAAAATAACCAACAATGGAATAACTTAATCTCAGTACGTAACATTCAGCCTAGGTGTCAACACCTTAGACGTGACTCATGAATCTTATTCATCCAACATAGATATACTACTGATTAAGGAGAAACACAATTCCTCATTTATCTCAAGAAATTAAGTTTAAAGAAGGTATAAAATGACAGCTTACATTTTTTTTTTTATCGACTCATTGGTCAATCAAGTTCATTATCAACTACTCCCTTCATTCCATAAAGAACGCCACAAGGCCATAACTATATCAGAATTTCCAAATCCAACGACAAGCGTACATAAATTATTAGCATACTTGAGCTTTAACCTCTTATGAGTTCTATCCCCATCTCTCCCAATTTCACCAAAGCTCTCAACTTCTAATCCTCCCACGCAGTCACCAAGGGGTCTTAGATGGTTAGCATATCCTAAATACCGCATTCCAACTTGCAAAATAAGTTCTTGATACAACAGCCAGAATATATCCTTTAAGAATCAATAGGCAGTAATAATTATGAACTAAGAGGGACCTACAATTTTATGTCCAAAATACAAACTATAGTTCCTGTTCCTATCAACAACCAATTGAAGCCATTGGAAATTCTAACTTTTTAGTTGTTTGTTGGACACTTTAACAGACAAAGTATAATCAGCTCACATACAAGCAGAATGATTATTCAGTATCAATCAATCGGTGAGGTCTAGAACCCCCCAAAAAATGTTGCTTTATCCATTTCCACATTTTCATTAACAAACTATTCACTATTTTTCAGAAATGTCTTCCAAATGAAACACAAGTAGCAACTAGCAAGTAAATTATAACAATAATTAAGTTTAAATGTAATTATCACTATATACTTCCATCAGTGTATAATAACCTACAAAGCATTTCAAGCAAACATTGATTCATGTTTCTCATTCTATAACAACAAAATCGTTTCATTTGCAAAATCAACTTCACAATCTACAGAATTATCCAACAATGCAATTCACTAATCCATAAAACCGTCAATAGAAGTAATTACTAATCCAATATATACTTGTTTCCGCAATAATCAAAGCTATAACCCTAAATCAAAACGCATTTGAAGCCAAAAATCACAAAATACAAATCAGCTTATCAAAAAAGCAAGAGAAAAAACCTGAAGATCTTCAGGAAGGTACTCGTGCTTCATCGAAAGGTCCATAGCACGCAAAAGACGCTGATTACGAGCATCAACAATCTCACGAGGAAGCCGATCTAGGGCTTCTTTGATATCATGATCTTCCATTGGATCATAACAATCATCAAATCTCAAGCCTAAAATCAATCAAATCAAAAAAACACAAAATCAATCACAAAAATTAGGTCAAAATCAGCCAAAAAAAAAGAGGAGAGAGAAAAAAAAAATCAAACCATATTTGCGAAGACGGTGGTCGACGGAAATCTTGTGCATAGCAGCCAATACATTCTTCTTAGGATTGAGAAGAGCCTTCAACAATGAAGATGAACCAGTAGCAATCGCCATTTTTGTAGGTTTGCTAAGCTAATTACCTCTCTTTCTCTCTCTAAAAATGAGGGATTTTCGATGTTCTTCCCTAATTTGACAGGAGTTTCTGGAAATTATCGGATTTTTCTGGCTAAGTTTAATACGGCCCTTTTTGTGTTTTGTTGTTGTTGCATTGGTTGGGCTTGGTCCATATGATGGTACAAGGTAAAGCCCTAGGAAATAAGGGATGAAAACTATGAATTGAAAATCCTGTATGAGACGGTCTTATAATTATACGGAAAATAATCAATTTTTATATAGGCTTAAATTTGTTTACCTTATTTTTTACTTGTATTTATTTTAGTAAAAATAAGTTTAAATAATGAAGTATTCCGTAATGGCTACCATAATAAGTCTTTATAATGTAGGCACGAATGTGTATTCTCTTTTACCTCTATAAGGGTCTGTTCTGATTGACTGAACTGAATTGAATTGAATTGAACTTATTAGAGCTGAATTGAACTTAATATTTTATGAGAGAAGGAAATTTAGAACTGAAATGAACGAATTGAATTGAACTTATTAGAATTGAACTGAAAATAATTTGAAGAGAACAGACCCTAAGTTATTCATGTTTGGGCAATTATTGTATTACAAAATAGTTAAAACATAAAATACTTTTATAGAGTAATAAGATATTAAAAAAAAAAAACCATTGTCAATAGGTTCCATGTTGTTATTAAATATTATGGCCTCATGGTTTGCATCTATTATTTTGTGACTTTAGGGTAATTTCTGGCCCAACATATTTCTTCTTCTTTTAGAATGCCCCAACATATTCCTTCTTCTAGTCAAAGAGAGAATAATATTTAAGATTTTAAGAGCATCCCAACTTTACTTAGTCTTAAACCACTATTACAAACTCACTAAAGTCACATGCATTTAAAGGTTTCCAACTTTAGTTTGCTAAGACTAGGGGTGTCCGTTCGGTTTTCGTTTGGATTTAGTCCAAATCCGATCCAATCTGAAACATAATTCGGTTTTCAATTTTCAATCCGATCCGATCCGAATTTCTCTCTTGATCCAATCCGAATTAAAATTCGGTTATTTGGATCCGATCCGAAAATCCGAATTATAATAAATTATTTTTTAGTGCCTAATACAATTATAAAAATAAACCTTTACTATAAATAAAAGTCTTCAAAATCATGATTAAAATAAATAGTTCAACGTCAAGTCATTAATTAATTAATACAAAGTCTCTCTAATTTATTTTATGTATTAGTAAGTATTTGAGCTAAACTTCAAAATATATAGAAATCCATATTTATACAAGCTTAATTTTACAATTCGGTTTTCGGTTTGGATTGGATCCAATTAGGGTCAATCCAATCCAATCTGAAAATCCAAATTTCCAAAAAATCTCAATTCGATCCGATCCGATTTAAAGTTCGGATCCGATCCGAATTGATAATTCGGTTTGGATTGGATTGGATTTCGGATTTTATCCGAATTATGGACACCCTTAGCTAAGACAATATAATTACTTTTCAAAATGTAAAAAGATGAGATGTTTTCTTAACATTTGTTTAAGTTAGTAATGATCTATATCCTAAAATTAAGATAATAGTTGAATATGGATTTAGGACATTTGAGTTTCTGTTATGTGATGTAATTTTTTTTTGAACGGAACGTATGTGATGTAAATATTTGGTACATACTTAAATGTAGGGTTATTTGTGGAGCATCTTGCATCTACTAACATGGTTGAAATCTTTGTTTTCACAAAACCAAAGCTACTTGAAAATGTAGGGTTTTTTAGCCTCCCCTTGCATCATCTTTATTGCCTAGGTGACTACATACATGCCCATAGTCAAATTACTAATTTACATGTTATCTTACCAATAAATATGAAGTAAATTTTAAAATAAAACCGTTTTATCATCACAAGATCACTCATTCTGCTCTTTTATGTTCTATTAAATAATTGGCTGTTGAACACCCATATAACCGAGTGAGGTCAAATTCAGATAGTTGTTCGTTAAGACAATGGACAATTAACAAGTGGCAGATGTTGAAGTTGGACGATTGATATTTGTTGTCGTGCATAGTGCATACCACCTCTAGTCTTATGTTATATGCTCAGTTTAGTGATAGTTTTTGTGAGTTGGCCATACCCCAATGTTTCAAAAGTCGTTCAAACTTTATCTAAAAAAGATCAACTTTTTTTTTGTCCAACAAGCCAAATAAAAAGTTTTCCAACTTTGTCTCAAAGCTATATTATTCCTTCTTACTTATTATTGGTTACAAACTTTCAATATAATGCACTCGATATGTAAATTGACTGATTGAAGCATAAAAATTAATTTCCGCCTTTTAAAAAGTTTGAAATATCTGTGTATGATTAGTGTTTGGACAATTATATCCTTAAATTTTTTTTTCTTTTATATAAAAGATAATTGGTTCAAATTTGTATCATTGTATGTGAATTATTTTCATAATAACGAGGTGAACCAAAATCCAAACATGAAATTTAGAGTTGGCACGGTCAAGCGGACCTCACGGCTCACCAAAATAGTATAGTGCCTTTGCGTTAGAATGGCATAACTCATTTCTTTCCAAAGCACCAAAACACTAAATTGGTAACTTTCCCATTGCTTTTGATCATTGATCACCCGTGTACCCTTACTTTTTGCCATAATCATTGGCCAACTTTACAAAATTCGTACGTAGTAGCTAACAAATCACTAATATCAGGTGATAACATTAAATTAACAAATAACCAAAAATATCACAACCATCAAAATCAAACAAGCAAGAATCATCACATACATATAGAATTAGAATAGACTCACGGAAATCATCGTCCACCCTTTAAAAAAAATCAAAAAGAGATTCCAACTACACATAATTTCTCCTTTTATTTTTTGGTCCAATTTTCATCATGTCTTAAGAAAATATCGAGAATAGCATCAACAATTTCAAATCATTAATCGAAGAATAAAGGGTCGGTTTTAATTAGTTATATAAACCAAGAAAAATTCGAGAATTATTGTAACAACAATACACAAATAAATTAAACTTAAATCGTAAAATTAAGGGCTTGTTTGGCATCAGTTTTGGTTTTCAGTTTTCTGTTTTTTTTGAAAATCAAAAACCAAAAACAGGAAACAAGAAAAGGAGTTTCCACTTTTCTGTTGTCAGTTTTCATAATTATCATAATTTTAATAAGTTTATATAATTTTTTATTCATCATGGGACTCATATCATATACTTTTAGAGAACAAAAAACCAAAAAACAGAAAACCACAACAATGCCAAACGAACCATAAAATTAGAATTGGTAAGTCAGTAACATAAACCAAGATTTTATTTCCCGTGATCTTACCACAAAATAGTGACTCTTAAAGAGAGACTAAGCGTGTAAGATGGAGGGAAAACAGAAACAGGGGATCTAAGGTTTGAGAAAAAAAAAAGAAAGAGAATTAGAGAAATAAAATCACAAATTTTGAGAGAAGAAAATTATTACAAGAAAAAAAAAATGATGAAAAATTGGTTAAGTTCAACATTTATATGTGGGGGTGAAGGAAGAGAAAAGAAAGGCATAGATGAAAGTGTTGAGTTAACCTCCATTGATGGAAGTAGCACATATAGTTTCTCTAATGGTGTTCTTCCTTCGCTTGGTGCTCGAAGCCACCGTCGTATTGCACTTCGATCCTACATTGTCTCCCCTTTTCTTCACGAATATAGGTATGGTGGTGTTCTTTTTTGTTCTTGGGAATTTTTTTTGTTTTTGTTTATGTTTTTGTTTTGATTGCATGGAGATTGACATGTTTGAATGATTGATCCTTATGGTGTAATAGAATGTTTGTAAACGAGTTGACACGAGATAAATTCTTGGTTCATGTAGCTGACCTCATTTTATTGGTGTTAATATCATTTTTTTTTGCTATGATGATTGGGTTTTTGTTTGATTTATTGGGTATGTAGAAAAAAAAAAAAAGGAAAAATCTTAGAATGTTGAAATATTGGGTATTCATAATGGTTTCTTGTTATCTTGATTTGTAAATCTTTTGTTTGATCTAATTTGATCATTTTTATTATAGGGTTTTAATGTTGTGTTCATGATTAATACTATAATAATGTTAATTCTAATTAGATTCTTACAATTTTTATGTACTAGTTTATTGAGTTTGCATATTATTGGACTAATTTTTTTTTTTGAATTATATTTTTATGCAGAATTTGGGAGTCATTTCTGGTATGTTTGGTGGTGTATACATCATGGGTGTCTCCATACGAATTCGGATTCCTACAAAGACCAATTGAAGGCCTTGCTATTGCAGATAACATTGTGAATGGATTTTTTGCTATTGATATTATTTTGACCTTTTTTGTTGCATATCAAGATCCACAAACTTTCAACCTTGTTGATGATCATAAGATGATTGCTTGGAGATATGTGAAATCCTGGTTCGTGTTTGATTTCGTGTCAACAGTCCCTTCTGAAGTTGTGGAGAAGATTCTCCCTGACAGTGTCCAGGCCTATGGACTATTCAACATGCTACGCCTTTGGAGGCTTCGCAGAGTTAGTAAGATGTTCTCCAAGTAATCTTCTTAGCCTTGTTATAAAGCGGAAACTAATGCTTTATTTGACAATATATATGATGGTGAACATGTGAATGTGTTAGAAAATTTGAAACATTTTTGCTTCATTTTTTGACAGATTAGAGAAGGATAAAAATTATAACTATTTTTGGATTCGATGTTTGAAGTTAGTTTCTGTGAGTACATTTCAGAAACTCTACATTGATTCTTGTTAGGAGAAGAATTCTCTAGTACCGGGAATTTTCTCATTTAGCTTACTGCTGTATGTGTCCTTATAGGTAACTCTTTTCGCGGTTCATTGTGCTGCCTGCTTCTATTATTACATTGCAGCCCATTATCCTGACCCCAAAAAAACATGGATTGGTCTTGAAATGGACAACTTCCACAACGCAGATCTGTGGTTGCGTTACGTGACATCAATCTACTGGTCAATCACAACACTCACAACAACTGGTTATGGTGACTTGCATCCTGTGAATACGTGGGAGATGGTGTTTGATATTTTTTATATGCTCTTCAATCTTGGACTGACCGCGTATTTGATAGGAAATATGACAAACTTAGTTGTTCATGGGACTAGCCGAACTAGAAAATTCGTGAGTATGCTCGTTGTTCTTCCTCTTTATTACAGCACACATACTATGTATTGTATGGCAGTCCTTGCATTACTTCTGTTTTTGGTTCCTTTTTGCTGTTTTCAATATTTTTCCTTAAAACATTCCCTTTGTTTGTTGTTCAAATATGACACTTTGTATGAATTAAAAAACAAATTGTTGCAAAGTTGAATGCAATTATCTTAACTGCCCTATCAAATGCTTAAATTCAACTAAATGCAGCAAAAAATCATTGATTGCAGAAACAGAATATTCAAGGACTGTCAATTTTAATCTGTAGTTTGTTCTGATGCTAACTTGTCATTCATTTTCGGGTTTTTGTTTGAGAATTGCTGCAAAAAATAATTGATTTCAGAAACAGAATATTCAAGGCACTGTCAATTTTTATCTGTAGTTTGTTCTGATGCTAACTTGTCATTTGTTTTCCGGTTTTTGTTTGAGTTACAGGGACACAAATGCTGCAAAAAATAATTGATTTCAGAAACAGAATATTTAAGGACTGTCAATTTTTTATCTGTAGTTTGTTCTGATGCTAACTTGTCATTTGTTTTTCGGGTTTTTGTTTGAGTTAGAGGGACACAATTCAAGCTGCTTCCAGTTTTGCACTGAGGAATAGGCTTCCTGTTCGCTTACAAGAGCAAATGGTTGCTCACTTGTGTTTAAAACACAGAACTGATTCAGAAGGTTTGCAACAGCAAGAGATTCTTGATTCTCTTCCAAAGGCAATCAAGTCAAGTATTTCACATCATCTCTTCTATTCGCTGCTTTATCAAGTTTATCTGTTTCGCGGAGTATCAGATGACTTGCTTTTCCAGCTGGTATGTCTCCGATTTAATCAAAACTATAATTGAAAGTTTACTGGAATGTTTTGACTGTAAACTATGTGCTTTTTATTCGAGTAAAGCGTATAAATCTCAATCTTGTGCTTATTTCTTAAATACATTTGCTTGAATGATGATTTTATTTAATCTATTTAAGGTTTCAGAGATGAAAGCCGAGTACTACCCTCCCAAAGAAGACGTGATCTTGCAGAATGAAGCACCTACTGATCTATATGTACTTGTCTCTGGTGCCATGGTGAGTAAAGTTTCTCTCCGAACCTATGCATATAATTAAACAGACGAATTCATCATCTCAGTACTTTTGAACACAATCACTATTGGAGTGATACTAATGTTTTTAATCTAATATTTTACAATCCTGTTATGCCTATTACTAGTTTTATCATATCTCTGGCCTCTGATTTAAGCAACCCTTGCAGGAATCTATCGTCGAAAAAAATGGAATTCACCAGGCATGTCTTTAGACCTTTCTTTTTGTAATTTTTTTTTCGAGCTGATAGGGCTACTTTTCTGATAGAAGATATATCTTGCAGTCTGTTGGTCACGAGGTTTTCTCAGGAGGTGTATGCGGGGAGATAGGTGTTCTTTGTTATAGGCCACAGCTCTTTACTGTTCGTACCAAGAGATTGTGTCAGCTGTTGCGTCTGAATCGTACTGCTCTTCTGAATCTTGTTCAGGCTAATGTTGGGGATGGGGCAATTATCATGAACAATCTTCTAGCGGTTTGTATGCTTGCACTTATATTTAGCTGCTTTCAATTCAGTGGTTGATTAATAGTATAAATGAAAACATATTATAGTTACTGATCTTTGACATTCCTATTCGATGGCTGGTGCAGCATTTAAAAGCGCAGGAAGATCCCCTGATGCAATCTGTTCTCAGAGATATAGAGAACATGCTAGCTCAAGGCCGAATGGATTTGCCACTCAGTTTATCTTTTGCAGCTGCAAGAGGAGATGAACCGTTGTTGCAACATTTGCTGAGACGAGGGTCTGATCCAAATGAGCCAGATACTAATGGGCGTACTGCTCTGGTATGTAGAATTTACTCATCTCCAAGTCTGCATTTTACGAAATACATATCATGTTGTTACTTAACTGACTCTGAATGTTGCCTCTTTTCTGGTTATGCATATGACCAGCACACTGCAGCTGCTAATGGAAGCGAAAATTGTGCCCTTGTCCTTCTTGCATATGGGGCCGATCCAAACCTTAAAGGTACGTTAACAACCTGTTAGACGTACATATTCAGTGGAGGAAGCCCCAGTTTACTATCATGATAAACAAAAATCGGTTATCTAGTGACATTTTTGTAAATAAATTATCAAAAAATCTCAGTTAGTATGATATTTTCGTAAATAAATCAACATTTCTGGGTTTACCAAATTTTTTTTTTTTTTTTTTTTGTTTGTGTTTCGAGTCCTAAGATGTTTTTCTGTGTAGATTATGCTTAATTATAAAAGCCATGCCATTTACATAGTTTTCGCTACACAGATAGAGAAGGGAATGTTCCACTATGGGATGCAATAGTAGGGAGGCAAGAGGCCTTGATCAAGCTTCTAGTAGACCAGGGTGCTACACTAGCATCAGGCGATACGGCTCAATATGCCTACTATGCAGTAGAGCAAGACAATTTTGAGCTACTAAAGGATGTTGTTCGATATGGTGGAGACGTAACCTTGCCTTTGAGCAATGGTTGCACTGCACTTCATGCCGCGGTTCATAATGGAAACTCTACAATGGTTAAGTTTCTTTTAAAACACGGGGCGGATATGGACAGGCAGGACATTCAAGGTACGACGCCAAGGGATTTGGCTAATGATGCTAAGAATGAAGATATAAAGGCGGTAGTTTGTTCCAAAGAAGAGAGTAGTGTACAATCTAATGTTAAGGGATCTGAGAAGGAAGCAAGTCCTACTTTGAAGAAGATTAATAGTACTGATTTGTCTATGGATGTCACTCCACGTACACGAGAAGTGACTTGGGCTGACAAGCAGCCTCGTCGTAGGGTTAACTCGTTTCGGAATTCCCTGTTTGGGTTCATGTCTGCTGCCTCTAGAGGTAATATAAAAACAGTCCGAGTAAGCTTTTAGTTAAAGTCCAGAAATAAGTACATTTTTATATAAGACGAGAATTGTGCATGATGTGTAAATTTTTGTGAAATGCTTTGTATTTTCAGTTGAATCACAAAATGATGGGGGTAATTACTTAAGCACCCCGTTCTCTGGAAGCCAACCGGCTAGAGTGATACTCCGGTGCCCTGGAACGGGCGATGCAACCAAGCTTGTTATTTTGCCTGAGACCATCCAAGAACTTCTTGATTTTGGTATCAAAAAATTTGGACGGCATTGTACTAAAGTAACAACTTTAGACGGAGCTGAAATCGACGAGATTGAGCTAATTAGAGATGGTGATCAACTTTGCCTCGTATGTGAAGAAATCAATATGCCCGAAAGCTAGCAATGATAATGTTTATCACCAATATTATTTGGTACAAGTTTTGTAGGATTAGTGTATATTATCACCAATATAGGGATTGGTGGTCCAATTTAAATTGGGTAAGTTTGCCTTGTTACCGCGATTCAATCTCTAAATGATCCATACTTCTTGTATATTGAAAAAATTACTAGGGAATGTAAAATTAATCATGAGGTTATAAGATTACACAAATAAACAATTTGTGATTACTCGTCTATAATGTATGTACAAGTATGTTACCAAGTGTTTTAATGGCAAGTTTCGGAAGAGCTTTTCATGTAAAATGGCATTTTGTATAGTCAAAATTTTACTAGATGTTAGATAAAGTTGTGGACTTAGCTTTAGGAAAGTAGTTTTTTTTTTTATTTATTTATTTATTTATTTATTTATTTATTTTATATTATTATTATTATTATTATTATTATTATTATTATTATTATTATTATTATTATTATTATTATTATTTAGAGATGTAATAATTTAAATGTCAAAATATAATGATAATATTTTTGTTTCTTTTTGTCCATTCCATTGTGATCAAATTAAAATTTATTACTCGTACTTTAGACAGAGCTGATGTCATTGAGACCGAGCTAATTAGATATAGTGATCAACTATAATTTGCCTCTACGTGAAGAAAACAATATACTTGATAGTAAGTACTTAGTAATGGTGACTTTTACCTCTACCGGACTACCACATATCCAGTTGCATCTCAAAGCTAGATTTGACGTAATATTGTACTTTGATATACATCACACATTAAGACGAATCTAACAATGTCTCAAAATTAAAACACAATCTGGTATACTGGGAGAACTTGCAAGCATTGATCACAGCATTGCACCAAACAATTGTTTGGATTTCTGCTAAATTGCTAACTTTGACCAATTGTTTATCATACAATTCTATATTTCAAATATATCCATAGTCCATAACAGTCTAATTTGGCCCTCCTCAATCTGGGAGGCCATATTTATGACTTAATCATACTAAATAGTACAGTACTAATATAGCCATCATTAACTCATTCTTAGTTTGGGGTCGCTGCCCCATAAACACAAGCAGAGACAATGACCGAGAAATTACTTTGTCCACCCCTATCTTTGGTTAAATGTTGACCATACTAGCTAATTCATAGTACGGAGTAAGAAATTTACAACGTTTTATTTATACGGAGTACTCTAATATTAGTATCGAAATACTTCCTCCGTTACGTATTATGTGCAACATTTTCTAAAAACGGAAGTTATACATTATGTGCAACAAACTGAAACTTTTCTATTTTAGTAAACTTTTTAAAATAAAATTACCCACATGCCCTTACTAAAATTCAATTAACACATTAAAGCAAATATTTTATTTTTTTTTTACAAGAAGAAGAATATTATCATTAATAAATAGCCATACGACATCTACAACAATAATAAAGATTTGTAAACCACAAATCTAGAGAAAATAACATAACTTTTACAATCAAAATCATAACTATTTTGCATATCGGGCATAACTCACACTCCACCGCTTCAAACTTGACGCGAGTAGTGATTTTCGATGTCTTTGCATCTTTCCAAGTAGAGACCTTCGCAATCTGCGCTGATGTTTTGATCGTAGAGTTAATGACGAACCCTAAACCCATATGAATCCAAATCACCTTCTCAATTATTATTAAAACCCTAAAAATAAAATTCTCATCCATAGATGAGAATCAAAATCCCAAAAAATTAGAAAAAACCCAAAAAAATTGGGACATACTCTCACAAACAGAGAGAACAAATCAAAGCAAAACAAATCAAATAACAAAAAAGCAAATTAAATTGAAGAAAAGGGTCGGAAATAGTCTAATTTCCGAAGAAATTAGCTAGACTATTTCCGGCCTAAACGGCCAAGAAAATTGAAACCCTAAAGAGAGGAGAGAGAAGAGAGAAAAGAGAGAAGAGGGAGGCGGCTATTTTAGACTATTAGGGTATACATTAAAGCAAATATTATTAAGTTATTAATAACTCAAATTAATCTAATGATTTTTACCTAATTCATCCCTAAACTAATCATATTCAACCAATCAACCCCCTGTAGTTTTATTCTCACTTATTTCTCAGCACCTCCTTCGTTCAACCATCTTCTTCAACCATCACCTTCAGTGGCTAACATCACCACCACCACCACCAGTCCACTATCACCACTCAACCGCCACCACCACTACCACTACCACCGCACCGATCTCCCCTCTTTTTGTTCATCTCCCCTCAAGTTCAACCACCACCTTCGAGGAGGGAAGGTGGGTATTTCGAGGCGGGTACGACGATTTCGAGATGATGGGTGAGGTTCTTTGGATGTGTTTATTTGGTTATGGGTGATTTCTTGGTGGTTTACGAGGTGACCGGGGCGGATGTTGGGATCTTGGTGGTGGCTAAGGTGGTTTTATTCGGTGGGGTGGGCGTCAGGTGGCTTGCTGGGTGGTGGTGTGGGCGGTTTAGTGGCCTGATGGGTGGTTTGTGGGATGAATTAAATAGCCATCCACTTTACTCTAATTACATGCCCCCACTTTGTTAATCATGCCTTTTAATTTTTTGTCTTGGGAAATGTGCACACCTCTTTAATTTGTTGCACATAATGTGTAACAGAGGAAGTAATTTTTACAGGTTAGTCAGTGTTGGGCCCAGACTGCTAAGAAGCCTAGAAGTTGTAGGGCACACTCAAAGAATTTAAGAAAGCAAGCCAAAGTCAACCAGTATTATTCCAATATCCATGTAAACTAGGAGGGATACCCCGTCAATTTTCCAGATAAATAAATTTTTGTTTATTTGGGGGTATAATTTTCTTTTCAAATAGCAGTGGAGGGGTATATGCGTCTTTTCATATACTAGTTGAGGGGTACATGTGTAATTTCCTCACCAAATAGTAAAAGCATAAAGCAAACAGTAATTGAACAGCTCACCAAAAATACTGAATAAATGACCCTACTTTTTCGATATATTTACAAAAATGTCATCAGATTAACAAAAATTCGTTTATGTGGCAGATTAACTTGTATTTTCCCATAAACTAGAAATCCTTAGGTATAAATAGCTAATTTACAAAGCATTGTAATACTCTCATACGCACATTCATACATTAATACAAAATATATTAGCAAGTTTCTTATGAACTTTATGTCTATTCTAAACAAGAAGCCCGTCCTTACTAGTATTGTATTTCTAATTCTCTTTCTATAATTTAAATTACCTGTTCTTTACTTTATCATAACCAATCCGTCTAAGTTGTCTAACTACACAAGATAACGCTTGAAAATAAATGGCGGTAATGATAATTGGGAAAAAAATTTATGGAGTAAGATTGAAAGAGGGTAGGAGTCCCTAGTTAAGTATTCAAGCATAAGTCCCGAAACTGGTTTAAACTAAGGATTCAATACTTTTTTTTTTAATTAAGTGCTGGTGTATATAGAATCAAGTCTCGTGTATTTGAAATATGATATGATGATAAACAGGTCTGGGCCACACCCATTACAACTGTCCACTTTATACGACCAAGGAGGTTCCACCTCAAAACCATATGACAATTAGAGGAGTAGCCCCTTAGCCTTATAAAGTGGACACGACTTTCTCTTTTCTTCAATGTGGGATACACATCCCAATATTTTTCTTCACTTTTATATTCTTTCAATGTGGGACAATACTTTCACTCACATGTGGTTTTTTTCATAGGCTCAACACTCCCCCCTCCCCCCCCACATGTGAGTTGTCCATAATACTAGCTCAGATCACAACACAACCCAACTTGGTTCTGATACCACCGACATCTAGCTAATACATCAACTTTTAGCAATTAAAGCTTCAAATAACCAACCAAACCAGAGAAAAATATATAAGAAGGAATTCATTAATCTGTTTTCTACTATTACGTCTACTACCAATAGAGGTTATAACAGAGAACAAATAAATAAAACATATTCATGGGTCTCAACCATTTAAACCTAGCTCTGATACCAATAGAGTATAAAACATAGTCTTGGGCCTCAACCATCAGATTAAGCTTTTGGTTGAGTTGGTCTTTTAACATATGACTATCATAATAGGTCTCTTTTTTTACAATATAATATGAACACATTATATATACAATGCAAATATAATTTTTTAAAATTTTAATCTAACACAAAATAAATTATATTTTAAAAATTATAAAATATGGACAAAATTATATAAATGAAACTAAAAATTAGATAAATAAAAATTGTTGATGATACTATTTTATACCAAAAATAAAGAAATATACTTTATAATTTGAGAAAAATAAGTCAATTAAATTGACTGCATATTCATTAAAACATTATGGTATTCATACTTCAAACGACTACTATATAATTTTCATATATAATTTTCATTTCACACAAACATACATTACTTAGTTAAGTATTCAAGTATAAGATTATAAATTAAACTTCTACACTTTGTATGGAACACTTACTAACTCTTAGATCATTCATCCTAATTACATACACGTAATTGACACGAAATAAGCCGTCCCCAAAAGAGTTTAGTAAATATTTAACAGATCAAATTAAGTCAACTATAACCCATCAAAATCAACATTACATAGAGATTTTTTTTATAAAAAAAAATAAAATAAAATAATGTTAAGGCATCTTTTTAATCTTTCTAAATAATGAAGTACAAGTGTACAACTATACAAGTTGACTATTTCAAAAATTCTTTTTAGTCTCTTTCAAGTTCACATAAAAAGATACCAATATAAAGAAAATGAAATTGTAGTTTGTGATAAAAGATGTGGCAAAAAAAAGGAGGGAAATAATTGTATTTTTATTTTTGTTTTAAAAACGATGAATAGTTGGGTAAAGAGTTCAGTGTGTGGGAAAAATTTGAACGAGGGAGACCGATCTTCAACTGGTGGTACAACCACTCAGTTTAGTCTCACCAATGGCATCTTGCCCTCTTTGGGTGCTCAAAGCAACCGAGGCATCGCCCTCCGTCGCTTCATCATCGCCCCCCGTGATCCCCGTTATAGGTAACATTTCTTTCATGTATGTTTTATTTTTAATTTTTTGGTCCAAATGAGTCACAAGGATATTACAAATTACAAATGGCTAAAAAGAATTGTATGAATTTTCAAATTGAGCCTTTTTCCTATGTTCGTAGACTTTGACTTCGACTTTAATTGGCTTCATCATCTTGGTTGTTATACGTATTTTCCTAGGGGAAATATATACGGAACATTTTGAAATTATACAAGTATGTTTAAATTTGTTTCAATGAAAAAAAAAATTACAGGTATGTTTAAATATTATATGTAGTATTTGATAATTAACACATTAATGATGATTATTTTTAGAGTTAGATGATTGTATTATTTCTACCTGGTATATATGATTACAAATCCATTTTTCAATGAAATTTAAATTAATTTTGTTTTCAATAAAATTTAAAGAAAAGTCAACTAGATAATCAATCGATCATTATGAAGTGGAAGGAGTAATGTAAGGTAACTAACTAACTTTAGTTTCTAGCTAAAGTCTTAAGGAGTTAACCATTTGATTAAGCACGCTAAGGTCAGGTCAATTCGAGTCAGGTTCAACACAAGAGTAGTCAACAAACTCGAAGCTCAACATGTATGCACACAACAAAACAAGCATTATTATGGTATTTTGGGACAAATCAAATACTCTTATGATCAATTATTTAAATTTAATCTCAACAATTGTATGTATACAGATCATGGGAAATGTTTCTGGTATTGTTGGTTTTCTATACGGCATGGGCATCTCCATTCGAATTCGGCTTCCTACAAAACCCATCAATTAAGGCCATTGCTATCGCCGATAACATTGTCAATGGATTTTTTGCTGTCGATATATTTTTGAGCTTCTTCGTCGCGTACCTCGATAAGAAAACATACCTTCTAGTCGATGACAAAAAGAAGATTGCTTGGAGGTACCTTAGAACATGGTTTGTTTTCGATACTATATCGACGATTCCTTCTGAACTTGTTCTAAAAATCCTCCCTCACAACGTTCGAGTCTATGGATTGTTTAGTATGCTACGTCTTTGGCGTCTTCGTAGAGTCAGTAAAATGATTTCGAGGTAAGTTTTGTGTATTACGCTTACGACTCATTTAGTAGATCTGATACAGTATATAAATTAATCACGAATTTCAACCATAAATTTAAATATTTAGTTGAGTTGGTTCATTAACGTGATATAAAAGAATTTATGTCAATGTAATTCACACATATTCATTTTCTTTACTGCTTTTTATTACTGCCTGCTAAAGAGGTCGTGAAATAAGTATATATGGTGCACGATAGTAATCTCATTGAAATTTTTTTGATCATTCATTCACAGATTAGAGAAAGATCCAAAAATCAACTATTTTTTCATTCGAAGCTGCAAGCTAATTTGTGTGAGTAATTAGAACTCAATGACGCCTTATTATTTTTCTTTCGGATTAAAATTTTATGTGTTTGTGTATCTAAATTTGTATGATATACTTGCTTCATTGTAGACAACTCTTTTCACGGTTCATTCGGCGGCCTGCTTTTACTATCTCCTAGCTGCCAGTTACCCTGACCCGAAAAATACATGGATTGGTCTTACAGTCGAGAACTTTGAGACTCAGAATCTATGGTTATTGTATGTTACATCGATTTACTTTTCGATAACCACTGTCACGACAGTCGGATATGGTGATTTACATCCTGTGAATTTAAGGGAGATGATCTTTGTCATATTCTACATGCTCTTTAATCTTGGACTGACTGCATATTTGATAGGAAATATGACTAACTTAGTGGTTCATCGAACTAGCCGTACCAGAAACTTTGTAAGTCTGCTAATTTATTTACTAGGCACGTGTTCAAGTGTCAGACTCGGTTAATTTATTTATTAATTTGATTTGGTATAGTGTCAAGTGCTCATACTCGTGTCACAGATATGAGTTGGGCACTTGAAGTAAAATGAAGAGTCCGAGTAATATTTTCATGCGTCTCCAATTAGTACGACTAAATATGTATATATCTTGTACCAACAATAGAGGGATAAACTTCAAGCTGCTTCTAGTTTTGGACAAAGAAATAAGATTCCGGTTCGTCTCCAAGATCAAATGGTTAGTCACTTGTGTTTGAAGTACAGAGCGGATTCAGAAGGGTTACAACAACAAGAGGTTCTTGAATCTCTTCCTAAGGCAATCAAATCAAGTATTTCACATTACCTCTTCTACTCACTGCTTGATAAGGTGTACCTATTTCGCGAAGTGTCCAATGACTTGCTTTTTCAGCTGGTTAGTCTCTTGAATCATAACTTATTAAGGCTTCGTTGTTGTTGTTGTTATCTTGTTAACGACATTTTGACAGGCACATTGTGTAATAAGTCCTTGTTAATTACTTATGACATTATTTTTGGTGTTGTTAGGTTTCGGAGATGAAAGCAGAGTACTTCCCACCCAAGGAAGATGTAATTTTACAGAATGAAGCACCTACAGATCTGTATGTGCTAGTCACTGGTTCAATGGTAAGACGAAAACCTTATTTTACATTCTCTTACAGACATTTATTTTATCCGAGTTCAATCATTATAAGATATTGATAGCTTATAGAAACAAGATTAATTTTGGCATCTGATTTACGCGCTTATTCCTTGCAGGAGTTGATTATCAATAAAAATGGATATGAAGAGGTAAGACTTTGTTAAAGATATAATTGCATATTACTCAAAAAATCATTCTTCAAGATCTTGGTTTATTGTCGGAAGTTTTTTTTTTTTTACAGGTTGTTAGAGAGGTTAGATCTGGTGAGGTGTGTGGAGAGATTGGTGTTCTTTGTTACAGACCACAGCTCTTTACTGTCCGTACCAAGAGACTGTGTCAGCTGCTGCGTTTGAATCGTACTTCGCTTCTGAATCTTATCCAGGCAAATGTTGGAGATGGAGCAATTATTATGAGTAATCTCCTAGAGGTTTGTAAATTGCTGGAGCTTGTTTTAGGCGAGATCATCTCACACTAATTTATTTACACACGTTAAAAAGTAGTGACTTTTGAACAAAGTAGTAAATCTGTAACTCTGTAGTTGCCATGATTTGTTGTGCAATATATACTACAAGATTTATGCTCAAATTCATCTAGTGCTGATGTTAATCTTATATATTGTCGACCATTGCAGATACTTACCCCTGCATTCTTTAACTGCTAACATCATTTTTCTTGCTGTTACAGCGTCTGAAAACAACTGCACAGGATGATGAATTAATGCAATCTGTTGTCAATGATGTCGAAAAAATGGTAGCTCAAGGTCAAACAGATTTGCCTCTTGATTTGTGTTTTGCTGCTGGAAGAGGAGAAGAACCATTGTTGCAGCGTTTGTTGAAACAAGGCTCCAATCCAAATGAACGAGGCCTCAAAGACCGCACTGCTCTGGTATGTTGAGATTACTCTGACTCTACGTCGAGCCATCAAACAATTTCTAATAGTATTTTCATAGACATTTTATCATAGAGGTAATCTTGACTAATATTAGTTGTGAATCTATAAAATGCCTTCTCCAGCATATTGCAGCTGCCAATGGAAACGAAAATTGTGTGACTCACCTCCTAGCATATGGGGCTGATCCAAATATCCGAGGTATATTTTGAAATCAATGTGCTATATGATAAGTAGTATAAAAACTTATTTCTAGGCATCAACCACGCATCAGCTTAAACTTTTAGTGGAATTACTCATTTAACATGGTATTAAGAGTCAGCATGACAAAAAGAGCACGGGCTTTCCTGATGACTTGATGAGTGATTGATGATTAACTTATTTTTTCATATACACAGACTCAGAAGGATATGTTCCATTATGGGATGCAATAATGGGAAAGCACCCTGAATCCTTGATTAAGTTACTAGTTGACCACGGCGCAACTCTAGCATCCGGTGATGTACCTCATTATGCTTGCTATGCTGTAGAGCAAGACAACCTAGAGCTACTACAAAACATTGTACGACATGGGGGAGATGTAACGTTGCCTAAGAGCGATGGGACTACACCACTTCATGCCGCGGTTACAAATGGAAACGTAGCTATTGTAAGGTTCCTTTTGGAGCATGGCGCGGACATTGACAAGCATGATAAAGAAGGGGTGACACCAAGGATATTGGCTCATCTTCATGGAAACGCAGAGATTAAAGCATTATTTGGTACTACTACTACAAAGAGGGTTAGCCTCAAATCAGATCATGAAGTGATCATTGATAAAAACGTTGGTTCTACTACTTCCCTAGTAAAGTTCCCAAGTACTGGCACATTATTGGAGAAGGTTAATTTGGTTCCTAGTGTTCATGATGAGATGCCTGAAACTCACACTCACACGAGAGGTCGGCCTAATGTCTTTCAAAATTCGCTATTTGGAGTTGTGTCTGCTGCTACTAGAGGTGAGCATGAGTGTGCACAACAAGCATTTCATATTACATGTTTTCCTATTCTTTACTCCATTTCAAACAATTGATCATCCATTTTTTTTTCAATAAGATCATATATACATGCCTTCAAAATGAAGCATTAAATCATTCTAGAAAATGCTAGGTTCATAATGTTCTGTTCACCTTATTTTCACTTATTTCAAATCTAATAAGTTCAGATAATTTAAATTCGGGAAAAATAAGTTTTGATAAGGTTATCTAAGTACAAATTACAACTAAAATAAATTTTAATAAGTTCTAATAAGGGAAAATCAGGTTAATATAACACACTCTAGCGGCCTAGCCCATAACAAATAGACTTGGAAAAAAACTGTCTCAACTAGACGAAGTTTATTTGACCCGGCCCATGTGAACACTGCACTTGAAAATTAATATGGCTAGTTAATATACTTTTTCTAATATTAATCCAATAGACTCAAAAGTGACCTAATTGCTAAGTGACTCAACACTAGAATATGACACAAAACGAATTCATATTATTGATTGTTGCTACATCTAAATCACAAACTTCCTACGTATTGCAGGTGAAACATCTACTAGTATAAACAATTTTACAAGCACTACGACGTTGAGAAATCCATCTGCCAGAGTGATACTCAAATGCCCAGCAAAGAGTGAGACTTCAAAGCTCGTTAGGCTGCCCGAAACAATTCAAGAACTACTCGAAATTGGTAGCACAAAATTCGGATGCCATTGCACTAAAATAGTCTCTGCACTCGGAGCTGAGATTGATGAGATCGAACTCATTAGAGATGGTGATCATCTTAATCTAGTATGCGACGACAAGACTAATAATGTAAGCTAAGCTAGCAAAAGCCAGTCCAGGCTTGAGTCTTGTATTCGTCTTTGTTGATTGAGTCCAAAGTTCGTACATGAGCAAAAATACTTGTGGAATGAACTTAGTGATTATGAAACTGCTCACATATATTATCATACTTACATACATGGTATGTAAAACATCTTTTTGAAGGAGAAATTACTCGTGTACATTCTCAGAATTTCTTCAAGCTTTCTCTTTTTATGGTGTGAAGATTGTGAACCATATTATCTTGTACAAAATTGGAATAGTGTGCGACATAAGAAGTTTAAAGTTTTGCAAAGATGGCGAGTTTCCTAGTTCTTTTTTACATGGTGATTGACACGTTTTAACTTTAAACTTTTAAAGAAAAACAACCCACACATGCCCTATTATTTTGGTTTGGTTGCCTGTTTTTTCTGTTTGGTTTTTTTTTTGGGTCAGATTTCGGTTTTACGCTCTCTGTCTCTTTTTGTTTTTCTCATTTGTAATTTTTGACACTATTTATAAGGTGAGAGAATCTTTTAAATTACTCTTCATATTTAAAATATAACATAGTCATGTTGGGTCTTATTTGATTCGTCTTAATGAATAATTTATTAATATTTAATTGTTATATAATGGATAATTAACGATATTTATTGTCAAAGGTTTTCTTCGACAAACATACACGGTACAAATGAAAAAATTATTTAGGGATGGAGGGATCGGATTAGAATATTTTGCCCACATCCCTAATTTCAAGGTCATAAACAAACATTGTATACATTTCCTAATATAAAATTAATCTGTTTTGTCGTATTGACCTAAGTTACTTTAAAACGCAAACCTCGAATTTTAATAGCTACTTGTATAATGCAACCATACTAAACTGGCACTAATCAAATGAAAAGTAGGCGATTGGTTTTTAAGTATTTGACAATAGAAATCTCTTTGGAGCATACTGAAACATTCAACGCCATTAATCTTGAATATAAAAACGAAAAAATTAGCTAACTATAGGTTGCGCAGTTGTGGCATCAAAATAGTCCGCTTTATAAGTTTGAGGAGTTTAAATTTCAAAATATATGATAATATAAATAGTACCTCTTAATTAATCTTATAAAGTGTTTAAGTCTCTTATACGAAGCAACTATTTGTGTTGCTTGAAAGGTAATCTCTAACAATTTGTTCCTCCATATGTTATAACCCGACCCCTGCCTATATTAAAAAAAAAAATGCTTTCATGAATTAAAAAAATACATAGATAGTAAATTATTTTAGTTAGTTTGGACTTTGATGAGGGATTACATTTAGGAAAATTTACGAGAAAAGTCCTTTTAAGTGGTCGACCTTGTGAGAAAGGACATTTTAAAAAAAATGACAACTTGAGTTACCTTTGTTTTTCTTTTTCCCTCATTTCCCCTCTTTTTCCCTCAATTTCCCCCTTATGAAACCCTTATTTCAGACCCAAAGTAATCACAAAGTAATTTCAAGTTTCTAGTTTAAGAGGTAATGAAATGGGAGTTTCTAGTTTGGAGTTTACAATTGATGAAGGCACAACTTTTGTAAATAAGAGATATGTTGACTAAGCAAAAAATGACTATTACTACTATTGTTGTATTTTGCATGCGATTTTATATAAGTAAAAAACATAAAAATCTGTACAAAACTAGCCAAAGTAACTCTTAAGTAGGAGCTAGTGTATTCACTTGGTTATATACTTATATGAAGGGTGACTCTTATTAAGAGTTGTTAATGACGTGGAATAGGAGAGAGATTAAGAACCCTCGTTTAAAATTCTCCCCACTATTAATACTCCTTATTTAAGACCAGTGCTTTACTGTCGAAAAAGTAACTTTAAGTCCACCATTGACTCTCTCACCAATTTACTTAACTAAAACTTAGGCCTTATTTAATTCACCTTATTAAAGGATTTTAAACTAAAAATATAAGTTCTAATCATATCTAATGAGAAAATATTAATTCCGAGCACACTTTATCGTTTTGTATTCAATATAGAGAGAATTATTCATTATATTTTATCAGCTTTTGATCTTTCCTGTGCAAGAGACCATTAGCAATCATTTGGCAACTACATGTAGTGAAATGGCATGATCTAACACTTTTTTTTTTTTTTTTTCCAATGCATGTAGAGCATGGGAAATGTTTTTGGCAATGTTGGTTTTGTACACAGCATGGACATCTCTGTTCGAATTAGAGGCCTTGCTATCGCCGATAACATTGTAAATGGAATTTTTGCCATTGATATCTTTTTAAACTCTATCGCCTACATCTACATCGATAGATACTCCTATATTACAGTGAATGAGCGAAAGAAGATTGCTTGGCGATACATAAGAACCTGGTTTATTTTCGATTTTATATCGATAATCCCTTCAGACCTTGTGGTGACGATACTTCCTGACAATGTCCATGCCTATGGACTTAACACTATGCTTCGTCTTTGGCGTCTTAGTAAAGTTAGTAAAATATTTTCCAGGTACTCTTTTTTTCGACTAAGGCTAATTATTGACTGAAGTGTGTACAATAAACACTTGTGCTACTGCTCACTCCTCCTTGAAGTGTGCAAAAGTGTATGTTGCGCACAAAAGAAAACAGAGGAAGTTCATTTACAGGTTGGAGAAAGACTGAATGTTTAATTACAGTTTCATTCGAATCTGCAAAGCGATTTTCGTAAGTGGTATTGGAAGTTTTCAGTGCCAGTATTCTCTTAAATCATTTAATACACTGTTAATTGAAGTGAGTCTTAGGTGTCCCACGCTGAAAGATAAAGTAAAAACCTTTCACTCTATAACTCAAGAAGGCTACTCCTCCAGTCCTCCAATAGGGGCAATAGATAGTTGATATTAGTATAAAAGCTTACTTTAGGTGGCATTGTTAGTGGGTTTCTCCCCCTTGCCTCTCCACCATCTGTTATAACAAATAACAATCCAACCTGAACAAGATTTTATGTTATCATTTTTGTAGGTTACAATTTTTGTGGTACATTGTGCTGCATGTGTGTATTACATCCTGGCTATCACCTACCATGATCCGACAAAGACTTGGATTGCTCTTTCAATGAAGAATTTCGAGACTGAGAATGTGTGTCATATGTATGTGGTATCCATGTACTGGTCAATGAGTACACTAACAAAAGTTGGCTATGGTGATATTCATCCTGTGAAATACAAGGGAGAAGATCTTTGTCATCTTCTACATGATATTTAGTGTTGGATTGTTTATATATTGGGTAGCAATTATGACAAGCTTAGTCAGTCATCAGATCAGCGTAAACATGAACTTCGTAAGTATACATTTTATTTTTTAGCAAAAGTTTCCTGGTCTTAACTGATTTATTATATCCTAGTTAGTTCAAAAAATTGAATTCTTATATTTAAACAAAATAGCTAGAGTTAAAATGATATTCATGACTTACATATATATGTGTTTCTTGAATGCCAGAGGAACAAACTTCAAGCTGCTTCGAAATTTGCTAAAAGGAATAGGCTTCCCGTTTACCTCCAAGCTCAAATAGTTAGTCACTTGTGCTTGAAATACAGAGTTGATTCAGAAGGGCTACAAAAACAAGAGGTTCTTGAATCCTTTCCTAAGGCAATTAAATCAAGTATTTCACATTTTCTCTTCTACTCACTACTTGATAAGGTATACTTGTTTCGCGGGATATCAAATGACGTATTTTGCCAACTGGTATGTTTCCTGGATCATCACTTTTAATCTCTCACGGCTTGTTTGGTAGGCAATGCTAATGAGATTATAAGTAATTTTATTAAGAAACTTCATGCTGATGTCTATGCTAATGCAGATTTATCTTGAAACATTTTAATCATTTTTACTACCTGCGTTACAGGTTATGTGCAACGATTTGACATAAAGCAGAGAGGGAAAATGTCTAATCGTTGCACATAACTTGTAATGGAGGTAGTAATTATCTAACGTCATGTGTTTCCATTTATTAAGAGGAAATATAAAGTGGTGATGAGAAGTTATAAGACAAATTGCATATAACGTTGTTACCTAAACCACCATGTAGTTAAAAATTTTTCTTGTTTTATCATACAAATAAGTCTAAATAAGTCAATATTGAGGTTAAGAAAAAAAAAAAAAAGAAGTAAATTCAGATGAGTTTGGACATAAAAAATTTACTCCATATGATGCAACAAAAACAAATTCAGTCACTTACTAATAACTTCTGCTCCAACAAGTTCAAATAATATAAGTCCAGAATAGTTTGAGTACTGAAGATAAAATCACACAAAATTAGCTGAAGAAAATAGAGCCTAAGAGGCCATCTTCCAGAGGGGTTATAAGGAGTTAGCTAGATGGACTAATGACAAGCTTTAATCATCTGCGCATCAAGAACAAGATTGATCAGCCATTCCTCCAACATGCACCTTGTATTCTTGTTTTGTTGTTGCCTCTTTACTAACATAGATTAGAACTGTATTATAATAATACCATCTCATAATACAAGGTTTCGGAGGTGAAAGTGGAGTACTTCCCTCCCAATGAAGATGTAATTTTGCAGGATGAATCACCTACAGATCTTTATGTGGTAGTCGCTGGTGCAATGGTGAGAACTACCCATATTATTGTTATCGTTATTCTTGCATATTTTTGCCTCAAAGAACATATAACATTTAAACACGTACATTATTTTTGGCTTTTAACTTGCTTGTATTCCTTGCAGAATTTAATTGTTTGCAGACAAGGAGTCTACGAGGCAAGATTTTTTTTGTACTTATAAATGGGTTTGATTTGCGAATTCTATATATTTTTAAGCCCTCATTTTATATAATCGACAGGTTGTTAAAGAGCTTAAATCAGGAGATGTATGTGGAGAGCTAGGTGTTATTTGTTTCAGATCACAACCCTTTACTGTTCACACCAAGAGAATGTGCCAGCTGCTGCGTTTAAATCGTACTGTCCTTATGAATCTTGTTCAAGAAAATGCCGGAGATGGACAAATTATCATGAATAATTTCCTTGAGGTTTGTACAGAATTATGGGGTTATGGGTTTTATATGTTGATTACATTACAAAACAAGATAATCATCATGACATGGGTTTTATATTATTCGTATATTACACTGTGTAATTAGCAAATACTGTGTTAGAATATGCCTTGAAATAATTAGTCCCCATCAAAAAGTTTGAAGACTCCCATGGGTTTGCTTTTTTTTTTAAAAGGTAGTACTACATAAACTCCAATAGGTAGGTAGGTTTTACATTGCTTTGTAATATGTAATATGATCGATAAAACTCTTATCTCGCAGTCATGTAGACGATTTAACTCATCTTTGGTGAACCAAGTAAAATTTGTATTCTTGCTTGATTTTTTCATTAATCTTTCTCTTGCATGTTTCATAACATATAACTGGTACTTTAGCATGCATGTGTAAGAGTACTAACACCAATTTTCTTGTTGGCACAGCATTTGAATATACAGGATCATCCAGTGATGTAATCTCTACATATTGACATTGAAAGAATGTTAGCTCAAAGTCAAATCGATTGGCCCCTTGGTTTATTGTTTGCAACTGCAAGAGGAAACAAGCGGTTGTTGCAACTTCTGTTAGAACGAGGCTTCAATCCAAATGAAAGAGGCACAGAAGACCGCATTGCTCTAGTATGTACATAATGCTACCCATTATTGAGAACTTGACCTCTTGTATACTCTTTGAAAATATTTCCTATATATATCTTTGGATATTGAATTGGTTGTGAAAGTAGAATGTTGATATTCAATCTTTTCTGCATTCCTTTTCTGTTGTTCCTTCTCCAGCACATTGCAGTTGCAAATGGAAATGAAAATTGTGTTGCTATCCTGTTGGCTTTCGGAACATTAAAGGTATTTTGTTATTAATTACAAAGCTCTTTTAGGTGCTATTACAACAGTCATGATATTTTATGCACTAAACTTACGTGCAGTAACAGATCCAGAAATTTTCCAAGTACACGCTTCTTTTTTTAAAAAAAAAATGTTATCAAGGTATTGATGAGTCAAACTTGACACCAATGAAAGAGTGTTACATTATATGAAGACAAATTTTAGTTGTATTCATTTAAAGATCTTTCAATTATAGATTATTTGTAATTTATGATTGTATTTACATATTTAGCCAGCCTCATCTTTGAGATTATGGCTCTGATTGTTGTTGTCTGTATTGTATTTGCATAGACTCGAAAGGGAACGTTCCATTATGGTATGCAATAATGGAGAAGCATCCAGAGTCCTTGATCAAGTTACTCTTAGACCATGGCGCTACTCTAGCTTCTTGTGATGCACCTCGATATGCTTTCTATGCTATTAAACAAAACAATCTAATGCTACTACAAGATATTGTGCGGTATGGTGGAAATGTAACGCTGCCTGTAA
Organism: Chenopodium quinoa; assembly: GCF_001683475.1. Taxonomy (NCBI): domain Eukaryota; kingdom Viridiplantae; phylum Streptophyta; class Magnoliopsida; order Caryophyllales; family Amaranthaceae; genus Chenopodium; species Chenopodium quinoa. Next base: position 1,923,712 of record NW_018742720.1, on the reverse strand, counting down.
ATGGAACTACACCACTTCATGCCGCAGTTTCCAGAGGAAACCCTGCTATTGTTAGGTTCTTGTTGGAGCTAGGGGCTGACATTGACAAAGATGATGAAAATGGGACACCAAGAATAATGGTAGATCTTTCTGGGAATAAAGAAATTAAAGCATTATTTGATGCTACTCCAATTCCTAGTGCGCATGAGATGTCTAACGTTCACAAGCACCCTAGAGATCGTGGTAATGTACTTCATAACAAACTGCTCGGAGTTGTATCTACTTCTGCTAGAGGTGAGTATTATTGCTGCATAATCTTTTCTTGCTATTCTTATCTCTACTCCATTTCTCAAACATGAATTGCATGGACTTTTTGGACATAGCCTTTATGATAGCATAGCTTGTATATAGATGAGCTAGGTTGAAGGTTCATATTCCTATCTACTTATTGATAATTTAAAATGGTACGGGAAAGAACCAATCCTGAGGCCGCATGGTAGAGAATATAAGCAGAATATAATGAGTGTTTTTGTAATTATCCTTACAATTATGTATGTGTATATTCTCAATCACCACCAATAAGAGTTAGACTGTATGTTAGACCGCTATCATGGATGCTTGTTAGTTACTCTCCTTTGATGGTTATTACAGGAAGGTGTAGGGGCCTTATGTCGGCCTGAACCATACCGCATGGTATTGTAGGCCGTACACAAATTTGTCTTACAATAATAATGAAACCTAACCCCTTTCAAAAAGTAGCATGCATACTTGGTTTTATGCGAGTTCCAAATTACAAAACTCTTATTTTTCAGGTGAAACATCTGCTCTTGTTAACAAATCCGTTAGGACTGGAAAGCAACCTGCTAGAATAACACTTAGATGCCCAGAAAAAAGTGAAATTGTGAAGCTCGTCATGTTGCCCGACACAATTGAGGAAATACTCGAAATTGGTAGCAAAAAATACTATTGTCCATACAAGGAGCCGAAATTGATCAGATTGAACTTGTTAGAGCTGGCGATCAGGTTTCTCTTGTATGTGATAACAAGAGCTGAAGAGCAATGTGATTCAAAGATAATAGAACTCGTCAAGTATGTATTCTATTGTTTGGTCCAAACACAGGCGTACAGCACCGGACTTCTATAAAACCTTTTTTTTTTTGGGCTTTTGCATTATTTACATATTGTCCGTTGACTATCTTTCATTGTATATACACAAGGAAAGCATATTCATGTGGGTTATTGTTAGTGTATATTGGTCTTAGTAATATGGTTAAATTTATGCATCACCAAACATGATAATTGAAACAGATTAAGTAAAAATGAACAGGGGAAGTTTATTTTGGCGAGTATTTTGAGACCAAACCACTTCACTTGATTTGAACCATTTGACATAAACAGTTCCTGACAATCTGACATGAACCTTAATGGCCAACTTGCTCCTCAGGTAAGCTCTTGGCTTTATGGCTAATTGGCTAGAGAAAATGAGTCTAGCTAGGATCATAAGATTCATAACTGGAATTTTATAGGTCTTGATTCTGGCTTTAGCCACTTCTTACTCGTCTTGGTTTGGACTTTAGCCACTTCATACTCGAAAAGTGTGATCTCTAACTATTAGCTAATAATTAAGCTCTTTGGGTGAGTAAATTCGAAGCCTATACACTCCTAATCTTAGTAATTCGTGCTTGATATCTCAAGTTTCTCAACTCAAGCTAGCTCTATCAAGAAGACATGTAGCTAGACAACTTCATGCATATAAGATATAACTATATAAGTTGTTTCAAGGATTCTAGATTTAAGATTGATCTTTTGGTTTATCACAAGTTGTATAGCCTTACATTTCCATAAAACCATTACTATTGATACTCTTTTTTTGACACATACTATTGATACTTAAGATCATTAGGAATTTAAACCTTGTTTTTTAAAAGTCAATCCATGTTAACCATCCCAAATAGTCGCTTTTGAGTTGGATTAAAAGGTTTATTAAAATTAGGAATGTGCATTAAGATTACCCATTAAAATTACATATAATACTAAAAAAATTGAATCACTTGTAAGCCTTACAAAAATTAATTACATCATGCAATCAATTAACAATATCAGTTGTATCTCTTTAAATTAAGTAAAAAAAACACATATTTGTTAACAATGTAACTATGATTTGGCTCTTGTCAAAAAAAAAAAAAAAAAAAAAAACTATGATTTGCTCCAATTGATTTGAGCATTCGATATCCAAATTTATATTGACTATAAAAAACTTTGACACTCATTATAGACTTGATAATTGTTAGGAGTATATGTAAATGGTATTTACACAACTTAAGAAAATCAAATTCACAAATTTTAACTCGATTGGCCTACTATAGATTGACTAGGCCACATAACTCGAAACCCGTTTAAAATTGAGCACAAACAAAATTGTAGATAGTAGACCTTGTGATTAAACAGACCATGTAAAAGTTGGGCTCATGCATGGCCAAAATCACATTTTAAGAAGTGTTGATTGGCCACCTTAATAATTTTCAGATATTTTTGTTAATCGGTTAAAATTGCAGATTATATCAAATACGAGTTAGCTTGTCATTTGATTGACTTTCGAAAATGATGTTTACCATATATGACTTTCATGTCTAGTCAAGCTTATGAGAAGATTTTGTGTGGTGGAACTAATTTTGTATTGGCCCTAAATGGCCTACATGCCTAGTTCACGCCCAACTCTAACCTAATTCATCCAAACTGACAACCAATATTAATCAAGTTGCCCAATTTTGTTGCCACAAATTTTATTCCTCCGTCTCTTTAATTTTGTCCCGTTGTTATTTTTTGGGTCAAATTTTGAAAACTTTGTCCACAAATCACCATTAATCTATAAAAAATAATACAGTTATGAGTGATTTTGTTAGATTCGTTTTATATATTATTTGTTTCGGGGTTTTCTGATGTCCTGCGGGAGAGTTACAATTCCGAGACTGGAACCGGACGCCTGTACCTGCAAAATAACGGAGACTCCTGAGAGCTCCGCCTCCAACGGTCAAGTTAGTACCTGATTAAGGAGTAATTAATACAGAAATTAAGGTAACAAGATCTCTCTAGGTGAGAGTATTTAATGTAGGTAATCTGCTTTGCTAGCGAGATCAGCCGGTTATTAGTGTGTTCCGTAAATTATTCGGTCCCTTGATTAATGAGGATTAATCGAGTATTTATAGCCTTGGGAAGCGTGCAACTCTCTAGGTTTAAGGTAAACCTAGGGCCGAACGGGCTTCTAGACTGAAATGGGCCTTGATGGCCGGTTGTCCCATTTGGCATGGGTGGACACGTGGCGTGTCTTAAGTGGTCCGTGGAGGACGCGTGGCGGAACCTGGTTGGTCCACTTGTCAAACGGTGCTTGGTGGATAAAAATCCCCTAATCATTATTAATATCACGTTTTTATAATTTTTACATTTATGAAATAAAAATAGCGTTTTAAGACGCGTCTTGAGAACTGTGCATAGTCTAATGGGGCAAAAAATTAGAGACGAGGGAGTAAGTATTATTCACATAAGTCGTATAATTGTTCTTTTCAAAAAAGAAAAAAAAAAAGAAGAAGAAGTCTATTTTTATTCGATTTCTAGAGAAAAAGCCTAAAATTAATTCAAAATATATGGTCAACAATCAACTATGAATACAACACCTTCACTTATTAGCAATGTGTGTAGTGGTGTCAGTTCGGAAAAATTCGGGTCTGATAAGGCCGGGTCGGATCAAGTAAATTTTTAAAGTTGAGTTATACTAAATTATTATGTCCACGTAAATTCAAATCTGAATTGGATATTTTTCAGGTCGATTTTGAATCGGGTCGGATTAGATGTGCTTTTGACACCTCTAAATGTCGCCAAGATGCCTCAACGTACCAAGCAACCAAAAATTCCCATTTTTTTTTTCTATTTCTCTTTCACTCAATGTAATAAATACCCAAATAATTTTGGACATATTTAGCTTACTTAAATTAAAAGTTCCCAAAAAAAATGGCAATTTTGCAAGCAATTCTTCCATGTACTCCTCTCTCAAATACCCCAATACTCTGTTTCTCACAAAACCCATCAGATTCCCACCTAAAACTTCACAAGAACTCAAATCAAAAACCCAAATTATCATTCAATAAATTACATGCAATTGCATCAGATGTTGCAGTTGGGTCATCAGCTTGAGGAGAAGAAGATGAAGTGTTTGTGGGTCCCAGCAGTCAAGCAGCATTCAAGAGGAGAGAGATAGGTGGCAGATAATGATTGGACGGAAGAATGGTACCCACGTTACTTAACGAAGAACATTCCAGAAGATGCTCATTTGGGTCTTACTGTTTTTCATACTTAAACAGCTTGTTCTGTTTCGTGATGCTTCCGGTGACCTTAGGTGCTACGAAGATCGTTGCCCCCACAGCCACAGGTAATTAACTGTCCACTCAATTTTAGATAATTATTACTCCGCAATTACTAATTAAGTGTGAGTGATGTAGACGTGATTTGATCTCGGATGTTGAGGTTAGGTGTCATGACTTCCACAGTTCCACCCGTATATTCACTACTACTCCGTATAATTAAGTAAGCTACTTATAAGGGTAAGCTGATATTTTATTTGGATTTAGCGCCTGTTCTCATACGTTAATTTAATTTAATTCAATTCAGTTCAGTTCCTAATTTCCTTCTCTTATAAAATATTTATTTCATTTCAGTTCAGCTCAGTCAGTCAATGAGAAGAAGCCCTTAGTCTTGTTTGATTGAAGTGTAGTTATAGAAAATTAGACTGTGGAATTGTAATTGAAAGATTTGATCTTTATGATTGAAATTTAGTTATACTTATGTAGTTAGTATATGTATCAGTGAGGTCTTGAATTGTACTGATTGATTATATTTAGATGACCTTTGAATGTTGGGACTTGGGACTTGGGAGTATAGTTTAGTACTTTAGTGGTTAGAGACTTGAACATTGTTTTACAAGGCATTTCAACTTAGTTGAGACATGAGATGAGAAATTTGCATACTTTGAAAGTGTTTGGGTTAAAATTAATCGAGCTAAAATGCAAAACTATTTCAATAATTTGTAAAGATATACTTCCTCCGTTTCTTTATAGTTACAACAATGTGAATTTTACACTAATTACATCTCTCATATTTGCTGGCTTTAGCGATTTATAGAATTATAGGTTAGGAAAATTATAGTCACGTGGGATTTTAATAGACTCGTCATAATTTATACTTTCATCATATCTAATATTTATAATTTTTACACGTTGGTAATTAAAAATAGGAAAATTTGTCTTCAAGGGACTTTTATGTTCACTATTTTGTCTGAAAGGACCTTATACCTTATATGCTGAAAGTTGTCTACAAGGACATTATAAGTATGTTTTGTTGTTTGGAAGAACCTTGACATCGGAATTCGGTGTTTGACTTTGATTTTCCGGCATTGACCCCCCACGTGCATGTCACATGGGATTAAAAAAAATACCCTCTCCCTTTTTTTCCCCTTAACACTGGAATCCGGCGTTTGACTTTGCTAGTGTTTTGAAGGCTAGGGTTGGAGGGAAAAAAAGGGGGGGGGGGGGGGGGGAAGGGAGAGGGTAATTTTTTTTTTATGTCACGTGACATACACGTGGGCCGGGGTCAATGCCGGAGAATAAAAGTTAAATTAAACGCTGGATTTCGATGTTAAGGTCCTTATAAACAACAAAACATACTTAAAAGGTCCTTTTAGACAACTTTTAACTTAAAAGGTCCTACCAGACAAAATAGTCAATATATTAGTCCCTCCAAACAAATTTTCCTTAAAAATATTCACGATTGAAATAATGACTTGACAAACGTGAAAAGCGAAGTATTATAAATGTGAAAAACGGAGGAAATATAAACTACGATTTTTTCACCTTATAACCCTAAGTAATTTGTTTATTCATCATATATACCCATGAACACCTGACCATCTACCCAAATGACTAAGGGCCTGTTCTCATTGACTGAGCTGAGCTGAGCTGAACTGAATTGAACTGAAATGAATATTTTATAAGAGAAGAAAATTAGGAGCCGAGCTGAACTGAACTGAACTGAACTGAGCTGAATTTCAACGTAAGAGAACAGGCCCTAACAGACATCAACTTTGTTAGTCGATAAGGTTAATTACGTCACGTGGCAGCTTCTGCTTGGCTCTCTTTAAAATGAGCTATTTAACTAGGTTTAAATTCCGTGCAATGCACGGTTGTTAAATATTTTTGACAATAATATTACAATATATAAAGTATAGTAAAGATATTCCCAAATATTTCATTTGGGTATATACTACCTCTGCTTCGCATTACTCGCAACAAACGAATATTTAATATCTCACAAATAATACCCCTTTGTTGCGAGTAATGCGAAGCGGAGGTAGTATATGATTTTCAAATGGAAAGAAAATATCATAAGATATAATTGGTTTACTTAAAGATTCTGAAAAAAAAGGCAAAAAAGACCGGAAATTTTTTTACAAGGTAATGACAAGTGTCATGCAAGGATTCGCTTTTAGTATAGGTTAATAGATTACAAATTTTTTCTTAAAAAAAACTTAAAAAAATATCATTGCTAATCTCCCCGCCTCCACTCTGCCGTGCCCCCACCTATTACCAACCACCTCCCCTCGTTGGCGCTCGACATTCTCCTTCTCATCGGTGCTAAGCCTCCCATACGCCGACGACAACCACTCAAACACTCACCCACCCCCACCTGAGACCCTCTCGATCTCCTCCTGCACGAATCAACCTCTTCCGCGCTCTGGCGCCGGCACCACCCTTATCTAGCCCATTCCCTTCCTAACGGAAGGCGCCATATCATCCCTATAAATCCAACGCCAAAGAGAAAGCAAATTTCAAACACTCCATTTCTTCCACAATCAAGTAATTATCAACAACATAAAATAAACTTAAGGAGGTATGATTTTGGGCATGCAATTCAAGTGGAGGTTCAAGAATTCCGCCAATGTTGATAAAGGAAGGTCGCGGCGTGATATTCAAGATCCAGGAATTCTGCCATTGTTGATAAGAGGAAGGTGAAGCTGATCCAGAAATTCCATCATTTTTTATAAAGGAAGGTTGATGGTGGCGATGATGATTGATAAGATGGTGAGTAGGGTGGTTGGGAGTTTTGGATAGGAGAGAGAGGTTTTCGATCTAGGGTTTTGAGTGGGAAGGAGGTGTCGTGGGTGGGTGGGGGGAAAGGGAGGGTTAGGATCGCCTGCGACCAACGAGGAAGGGTTAGGATCGTCGGCGACCGGCGAGGAAGGGTTAGGATCACTAGTGAGGCTAGTGGAAGGAGGAGTGGTGGGTTTTCTTTTTTAGTTTTTTTTTTTCTAATTTTTTTTAGTTGATAATAAACAAATTATTTAAACATCAACCTATCGAATGCCGCCATGTAGCATAATTAACACTTATGGCTGACGGTGTTATCCATCGTTAGCCATTAAGGGTATTTGGTGATATTTTCATAAAACTCTAGGGTATATGATAAATTTGAAAAGTTTCATGGGTATATGGTGAATAAATAAATTAGTAAGGAGTATATGGTGAAAAAACGGTAAACTAGTGTTAAATATAGTTCATCCCCTTCATGTATAAAAAATTATGCATCATGTAGCCTTTTAGTTATGCAAGCGTATCCATTTACACCATTTGTGGCATTCACTATACTTTAGCTCGTTTATTTAGTTTTATCGAGCACTTTCATTGCATTCAATTAACTTCCAGCTTACGAATTTCAGTTATGCTACTAGCATTTTGTCTACTAATATTGTAAATTAAGCCTTCGAAGTTGGAATATAATTGTGATGAATGGATTAACAAATGTGCTACCTAGTTTGTGATTTATAAAATTACCAACGAAGATAAAAAAAAAAAAATAATAAATGAAACAAGGAGAATTTACCGTGGGAAACCCGATAACCAGGAGAAAACCCACTAATTCACTATGGAGTAATACTTAGATGAAGAAAAATGTATATTACAAACTTTCAATTCACCATGAAAGCTCCCACCCCAAACTCAACCTCTCAATCTCTCTCTGTACATCTTTCCCTTTATCATTTTTTTCTTTTACGAATGACAAAACATGAGTATATATAGTGCAAGATAAATAAAAACAATTTTATGGTCTTAAATAAGCAACGTCGCTTAAGTTGCAAAGCCGTAGACTCCGCAAGAGGTTCGACCGAACCTACCCCTTAATCGACCGAACTATGGGAGATTCAGTCGAATTGACTAAATGTTCGGTCGAACAAGGCAGTGGAAAAATCTCTAATTCTTCATAAGCTCTAACTCATGCACTTTGCAGACAACTCTTCTAAAACAGCCATAACTCCCTCGATTTTTGAACAAATCGAGCGAGCTTATGACCAATCGTTGAAAGCCCTTGAGACGAGGTATCACCTCCAACTTGACTCATCTCAATATCATTTCTAGATCTTGAGATATGCTCACTTGAAGTTAGTTCTTGCCTTTCATTGTTGCTTTGAAACAATCCATAGCTTTACTGTAAAGCTATGCACCCCTTTGCCTTAATTTGTTCTCCACACTTCTCTAACCTAATAATCTCCCGCTTGGAGATCGGTTCAAGTGTGAGACCAAAGATCGGTTCAAGTGTGAGAACAAACACATTACAAATATACTCTTATGGCTTCTCCATTGTGCTCCAAAATGATCTTTACCTAAGACTTACAATCTCCCAACTCGAAAATCGGTTTTCATCACGAGATATCTGTAACACCCCAATAATTCTCCCTTTTCCAAACTACTTTAATAGAGGAGAACCATTGGCATGTTACCGCCACGTGTTAAAATGTTAAGGCTTTATCAAAGTATCGCAGCGGAAATCTAACTTAATTCTTAAAATAATATAATTTAGAAAACCAATAAGTCAAAGCTTACAAATTAGAACCATAAAGGCCCTTATTAAATACCAAATCAATATTCAAAATACCAAAACATAATTGAAATAGTAAAACATAAATAAGTTCAACACAAAGAACGGATACTCTCAATCACACCAATCCCTTGACAATGCGTATGTCAAATTCCCGAACTTCACATCATCAAGTTTACCTATGCAATACTGTTCCCCAATAATACAAGTGCAATAATTGGATCATCACAAAGGCGAAGGTCATGACCAAAAGAAACACACACAAAAGAACGCAATCAGCAAAGTTGAGTACATACAAGCTACAACGTACAAAACCTAGCATGCTCAGTTAATTAAAGAACAATAAACATACAACACTTGACTCAATTGACTCAACATACTTACTAACCAATTCCAAACACTTGACTCTTTATATTTAATTTGATCAATTTAATTTAAAGTAAGCAATAGGCGAGGTTGTCCAACTCACCAAATCATTTTGGTCCCAAATGACCGCTTAAGATAAAAGTTTAGCGCAATGTAAGAATGGGCGCGACTCCATTCTCACAAAGTTAGTCTAGGATCCCATCTAACTTTCATTATAAAATAAAATGTAAATACCAAAAGAGAAGAGGACATGTTGATCAAACAAGCTAAGCCTCATAAAGCCACAGACTACCACCGTGTACCCCCATAATTGCCAATTATCCAAAAGTGTACGCTTTCAAGAGTTTTATTGCTCATCCATGTTTCACTTTACGTGACTACAAATTTAATTAATAGTCGACTCATTCAAGTAGACCATTCATAACAATCATACATCAATAATTCACTTTTAATCTTATTTAGGACAATGGTGATCACATCACAAATTGACCTTTAATTCCTTTAAACTTTCAATCATCCAAAATTGTTGAACATAGTCAACCCACCTAGCCATTTCGGATTAATTCACTTTTACTCAACATACTAACAAGTAACAAGTCATGCTTGAGTAATAAATAAAATAATAATAACCTTGTGGAATAATTAATAAATTCATTCCCTTAAACCATTTAATTTCAATCCTTCAATAATCAAAATATGGTTAACAAACCAATCCAATAAAAACATGCTTGTATCAACATTCCATACAAACAATTAATTCAATATAATTCAACAGGCTTGCATCCATAATTCCATACAAACATAATCAATTCATCAAAACATGTCTCATAAACATAAGCAGATGAATTAATTAAATGTATAACCAAACAATTTCCATCCAAGTGTTTTCTAAACATGAAACTAAGTTATTTCCTTTTGGTACGTAAACATGATACTACTTACAACGAAGTAGACATGTACGTACACAATCCTTTGTGCCACTTTAAATCACTTAAAAGTCTCCTAGGGAATAATCACTTCCTAGAAAACAACCAATAATCATAAATTAATACCTAAACAAATTTCCAGTAATATAAATTTGATTAAAACTCCTTGAAACTTCCTTTAAAACATGTTTTTATGCTTAAATAATGAATAGAAATTGAATAGGAACAAAAGCCCTAAATTAATTGAGCATAAGAACCCTAAAATGCCAAATTAAAACTCCAGGTTTTAAAACTCATAAAATTTGAAAATTTAAAACCATTATATAATCTGAAATTATAACTTTTAATCATCAAAATATAAATTTTCAAACTAATTAAATTAATTTCAAACAATAAAACCAAAACCCAAAACAATTAAACAATTTTAGACAAAAATAAAAAGAAAACAAAGGAGGAGGAAGAAGGGGCAGCCACGTTGGCAACGGTTGTGCCGTTTGGTGGGTCGCTGGCGGTCCGGGCGGTGACCGGCGACCGGCGATAGTGGCCAGCAGGCGGCAACAATGGGAAGCAGTGAGTTATGCTCACTTGAAAAGGAAAAAAATAAAGGAAAAATAAAGAAATAAAATAAAGAGAAGAGAAAATAAGACTAACTTTTTGTGTGGGAAAATTTTGGAGATTAATGGGGTATGTATAGGAAAGAGAGCTGTAGGGTAACTGGGTAAGTATTGGGCCTTATAAAATAATGGGTCAAATGAATGAAATACACTAGGCTTTATTTGTATTGACATGAATTATAAAATGAAGGTTTATAAATAGTTTGAACTAAAATAATTTTCAACCCAAATTAATAATTTAAAACTTTTGAAATTAAATTCTAGAAAATACAAATAAATATTATAAATAAAATAATATTTTATTTATAAAATATTTAAAAATACGGGGAATTACAATTACACCAACACAATGAGTCAACCATCATCATCAACATTTTTGCTAATCACCATAGCAAAGACTCGTTTTCTCTACATCAAGGTGTGGGTAAGGTGGTGGTGGTGGTGTTGTGGACAGGTGGGGGTGGGGGTGGTGATGTGGATAGGTTAGGGTTAGGAAGTGGGTTTGGTTGGGGTTGACGGGAGCGTTTTTGGTGGTTGGAGGTGGTGATACGCCGTGCCGGTGGTGGCGCGGCGTATTTTTTTTTAATTTCTTGAAATTGTTTTCCGACGGATATTCCGTCGGAATTTTCCGACCGAATTCTAAATTCCATCGAAAATTTTCGACGGATTTTGTCGGTGCCGAAAATTTTCTCATGACTGACGAAAAGTTCGTTTTTCCTACAACTGCTTTTCCTACAACCTTTTCCGACGGATTTCATGGTGTTTCCGACAGAATTTTTCCGTCAGAAATGGGCTTTTTTCTAGAAGTGATCAAGGTGTTCACTAATGACAAACTTATAATACATGACCGAGGGACTTTATCTTGTTTTCCAAGCATTTTCACCATGCTCTAAACCGAACACACCCTCTAAACTACACACAAGCCAAAGGAATCTAACAATGCTCTTGAAACAATTCACCATGCTCCCACCCGAACAAAACATCCTTTGCTCCACTTGTTTTCCACTCACTATGCCCATGTGTACAAAACGTGTCCTCTTCACCAAGGAACACTGTCGAAGTCTACACCAACTTTGACACAACCATTTCCTCTTTACTAAGGAAATACTATCTCCTCTTCACGTAGGAGACTAAGCATCAAGATCAACACTAATCTTGATAAACCACTTTCTTTCCACCAAGAAAGCATCACTTCCTCTACACCAAGGAAGCAAAACCCAAAGTATACACCAACTCCAGCACATCACCTTCTACACACCAAGAAGGCAATACAAACATCAAGATTTAAAACAACACACCCATTTCCTCTACACCAACACCTCCTCTCAACCAAGTAAGCAAACATCAAAGTCTCCACCAACTTTGATAAACATCACGTTATTCAAGGGAATTTTTTCTAGTTCTTCGAGGCTCTGAGCACTCTAATTGCACACCATACAAACTCACCTCCATGACAAACACAAGCCTTTGGGCTTTTTTCTTTGTTCATGGAACACTCCTACCATGCTTCCCACCTCAACAGGCACCAATACTTGCCTTTCATTCATACAAAACCATGTGTACCTCCACCACTCACTAGTCACAACCACTATGTGAGTCCTCATGATACATCTTCACTTGGAACGTCTTTCTCGGTCTTCTTCTATCATTGAAACACCGAACAAAACGACTTTTCTTTAATGAGAATCCAACCAGCAATGCCTACCGTAAAGATTCACATCACCTCACAAACCTATGTGAGACCCCTTCGCTTGACATGCTTTTCTCGGCCATCTTCTACCATTGAAAGCAAAACCACAACTCTCCTTCAATAGCAATCCGACCAAGCTATGCCTCCGCAAAGAACACACCCCTTATGACTACCTATGTGTTTATCAAGGTTTCAAGACACTACTCATTTGTCCCATGAACTTCAAACCGAGTTCCTTTAACAATTTCTCAATGGCCCTCCTTCACACACAACATAATTCTTGAAATCCTTTAACTCCAACATCAACACTCAATAAATTTCAATCTCTTACTCCGTCTTCCTTTGTTAATTAAACTCAAAATTCAAGACTTTTCAATTCCAATTATATCCAATTAAAATCTATACCAAAGATTCAAACTTTAAACACCCACAACACCAAAATTGAAAATTAATACCAAAATTTCAATTTTTGGACTTTCCAATCACAAACAACAAGCATACCACACAATCTAACCCTAAAAAACCGCCAACAAAGCATACCAATAAAAAGGATTAACGAATGTACTAGCTAGTTTGTGATTCATACAATCAACAACAATGAATACGGAAAAACAAAAAATAAACGAGACAAGGAGAATTTATCGTGAGAAACCCGAGAACCGGGAGAAAAACCCACCAACCCACTACGGAATATACTTTGATAAAGAAAAATGTAGATTAAAAGCTTTCAATTCACCATGAAATCTCCTACCCCAAACTCACCCTCTATGCCTCTCATAAGCTCAAACCCTAAGTGTTTGGGTTCACATTGAGGCACCTTTTCTCTTCATCGGTTTCCTCTCCTTTACAGTGACAAAAACTGAGTATATATAGTGCAAGACAAATAAAACAATCTTACACCCCAACGACAGCTTTGAGAGTCCATCTCGGTGGTTTGAACACTTTGCTTTTAACTATAAAAATTTAGACCACTTTGCTTTTAAGTTTTAACTATCAAAATTTTATTCTACAGCATACGCCTCCACCATCAACTCAAGGCTGTCATGGGAATTTATATGACTGTCTAGTGTTCATATTATATGATCTTAATATGCATTTCCTACAATCTTGAGATTTATCAACCCTAGGGTCCAAATCATGGATTGAGATGCTTCCTTGTAAACCCTCACAACTTATGTTAGCTATATGATGATTGATTAGTACTATAGATTACTTTTGCTTTAAAAATTATCTAGACATGATAAATTACAAGGATACATATACATAATAACATAACATGTATCATTAGGGTTCCTAATGTTGAAAAAAACTGATCTTTTTTATTAATGAATACATGTACAATGTAAGTACGACAGTGGCAGATCTAGGGGGTACGTACACAGAGTAAGGTACATGCGTAGAGCTGACAATTCACACCCAACCCAAATGACCTGATCCGTGACCCAAAGTTAACTCGAATACGTAAACTCGAAATTGACACAAACATAAAGCTGACCCGACCCGACCCATGCCCGACCAGAAGTGGAGTTGACCCGAACTAAAGCCGATACCCGATTTGACCTGACCTGAAATTGACCCGATACCCGTAGTGACACGAAACTGAAGTGACCCGACCCTATTTTGACCCGAATTGATTGTCCGGAACATACCCGAAACTCAAAGCGACCCGGACTATATCTAAAATGACCTGACCCAAAATTAATATACACTCAAAAATGACCTAACTGATTTAGGGCTTAGTTACTTTACCTAAATAAACACTTATAAAAAATAACCCAAATTAAATAGGATAGTATTATGTGTATAATAATAATAATACTATAAAACTGTGTATGTATTTTATTACTCGTAATTCATAAAGAGTTCCATTTGATTAGGAACACTAGTTTTTGTTATTGTTATTATTACTACTTTTACTCTTAGCTTCTTCTTTTAAGTGTTAAATTGATTTTTTTTCTACTATTCACTTTGTCTAATTTGAATTTTTGACCAATTAATGATAGTGATCATACACATGAAACAATATCGTCTTGTGTATATAGTACTGTTGGAATTGTCTAATGAATATATTATTAATATTCAACTATTATAGTTTATACATATTAATAATTATAATATATTATTGGTCAAATTTCTACATTAACATAGACGAAAATTGACCTGACCCGGACTCAACCCGACCTGAATTTGACCCAAGCCGAACTTGACCCGTTAATTATCCCCGAAGACTAACCCGACTCGAATTGACCCGAGCCGAACTCGCCCCGACCCGAAGGATTGACCCGATACCCGACCCGACCCGAATTACCATTGACCTGAATTGACCCAACCCAACCCGAATTTGACCCGAATATTGATTGACCTGAAATTGACCGACCCGAAATTGACTGACCCGAACAACCCATTTTCGAAGTCTTGGTACAGCTATACCCCCAGCCATTCCGTGAAAAAAAAAAACTGATACAAAAAGAGACCGCCTAAATATAATAGGCGGTCTCTTAGGTACTGTTATCAATAGTCTGCCACAACAACCTAATCAACCATAAGGGTGACAATATCATCCAAATCCGATGGATAACCATCCACCCGATCCAAATATATGGATGAAAATCCAAAGTTAAGCGGGTGACGGATGGATGATGATCGAATGTGTCGGGAGACGGATCGTGTCGGATTCAGATGATGATTCATCCAACCCATCACCCGATCCATCATCCGACCCATCCATCCACCCATTAAATTTATATATAAAAAAATAAAAATATATATCTTTTTTAATAATTTAATGTCTATTATAATGTTAGGATCTGAAATTTTTTTTTACCAGGAATTGACATTTGTTTTTGATTTAGTAAAAAGGAAAAAGTATTAGAAGGATGTAACAAAGTTAAAATAAATTGATCATTTTTTTTTTCAAATCTTGATTTTAATTATGAAAGTGCAAAGTTGTATTTATATATTTATTTCACCAGAATTATCACCCGATCCACTCGTTCATCATTTCATCCATGGTGATTGGTGATACAAGTCATTATTTGTTGCATGTTTATTAATTAGTACGAAGTTCCTACTTAGGGCTATTCCGATTGACGACTGAACTCAACTGATCTGAACTGATGAACTGATTAATTAGTGATTTTTAACTATGGATTAGTGATCTTTGATTATTTATTGATTATTTATTACTATACATATGTGTATATACAAATGTACATATTAAAATATTTACGAAAAATATATTATATAATTATAAAATTTATGGAAAATATATTAAAAACTTGAAACCTCTAAACATTTTAAACACATATACTATTTAATTTTAAAATAAAATAGTATTATGACAAAAGAACACAAAACACTTACATGTATCTAACCCATTTGAACAATGAATTGTATCAATATCAATATTATTATTATTATTATTATTATTGTTATTATTATTATTGTTTTTTATTGATTATTATTATTAGTATTATTATTATTGTTGTTATTATTATTATTATTATTATTATTATTATTATTATTTATTGATTATTATTATTATTTCAATTATTATTATTATTATTATTGATTACTTATTGATTATTATTATTATTATTATTATTATTATTATTGTTATTATTGTTGTTGTTGTTGTTGTTGTTGTCGTCGTCGTCGTCATCGTTGTAATAAGAGCTTATAAGAATGAAATTTGGCTTTATATCATTAGCAATATCATTAGTCATAAATTAAGAGCTGAACTGAACTGAATTTCAACGGAAGAGAACAGGCCCTTATTATACTTTGTAAATTTTTGTAAAAAAAGTATTTTTTGTGATTTTTATTTTTAATTTTTAATTTTGTACCCCATTCCCTAAAACCTGGATCCGCCACTGACCTGCGGGTTACAATGTGGAGGGGCACAACGTAAAAAAAGTGAAATAAGGAGGGTTATTGTGTAGAAAAACCCTAAAAGATAGTTTTAGGCAAATTTTTCGTTTATAAATAAACCCATTGAATTGTTCTGTTAAGGAAAAAAAAAGGGGTGAACATGCATAGCCCTGCCTAAGTGCCTCGTCATATTGCCGCTCTCTCTCTCAGTTCACCATTGAAGCGCACTCACATCGCACTTGACGTTGTCTATCGAGGCCTTCTGATACTTGTATTCCCTATCGAAGCTGATTCTGAGGTAAGTTAGCGTTGGTTTGTTTTAGTAATCATCTTATCAATTTGACAATCTAGTGATCTAATTTAATTTAATTTATTAAGTGTAGGTAGGGTTCGAGAATCTCAATTATTGATTCTAATTACTAATATTACTACGTATGAAAGATATCAAAACCATCGATTATATTGCTAGAAAAGAAAATTATGAGCTTAAAATTTGTTTGATAATTGAAATTTTTATAGCAACCCTTTCATGTTACTCCTCGACAGGTTAAAAACCTATGGATAGATCTTTCATCTATTTGGAGTTTGATGTAGAAAGACGAGAATATAACTTTGAATACTTTGCTGAAAGTGCCGGCTCAGGGTTCATGGTTGGCACCTTGGGCGGGAGTTTCTGCCACTTCTTCAAGGGTTTCGCCCATAGAGCACCGTCAATCAGAACAAAATTTGGTGGCGGAATCAATGCAATGCGTTTTAACACTTTACGCACAGGAGGATTTTTTGCTAGTCTTTTCTTGGCAATTGACATTCCGTCTTATCTCTTTTATGAATACCGTGGTCAGAGGACCGTTTGGACGGATAAAGCAATCTCACTCGCCATTGGTGGTGCTACCATGTGGGCACCTCGTGGTATTCGTTCTGCCTCAATCGCTGCCCTCACGTCTGGTGGCATCTATACTGTTAATCAAGGCATTAAGGTTGTGCTAAAAAATGCCGAGCCCGAGTATAATGAGGAGAGAAGCCATCACTCGCTTTTCATCCAAGTCATGTGGAGTGCATGGGATTCCATAGCTTCAAGGATTAGGTATAACCGTCTACGAACTAGCAGGCCAAGCCATGGTGATTGGTGATACAAGTCATTATTTGTTGCATGTTTATTAATTAGTACCTACTTATTATACTTAATATTAATTTATTATAATAATTTCCTTAGCTTGATTTGGATTATCAATTTATCACAGTACACCGTTGTATAACAACACCTCATAATCTACTAATCTAACATTTGTATTATACCATCTATCATCTAACATTTATAGCTAGTATATCTTGTAAATTTGATACGTACTGTATTCAATTTCTGATTTAAGATCTGATATGACAAATTCCCACAAACATTCTAATAATATGAGTTTATTAACCATATGTACTCCGCAGCTATAAATTTCTAAAATTAGCAATGAAGGGATGAAATAATGCGTTAAAAGTGGCAAGCAAGACACGCATATATTATTGCATTAATATACCCATTGCACAAAGAGGTGAAAATTAGATGATACACCCGGGTGCACCATGCTCATAGTGCACCCGGGTAAACAAAAAAAGGCGGAAAAAACATATAGTGTTGTTAAACCCCAAGAAAATCACTTGGTTTGAAAACTTTGCTAGGCCAGGGTTTCAAGATGTCTCAACGACACAAGAGCTTCCATATGACCACTCTACTCTCCTCGAGAACCTAATGGACCCAGCCCACATCCTGATCTCCCATGATCAGACTGATTGGACTGCGAAACAGGAAGATACTCAACCTTTGCTGAGGTCACTGAGAGAACAGAACAAGGATTTTCTGGCTGGTGGGGAAAAGAAAGCGAGAAGTTTTGCTCAATTTTCTGAGATCTGAGGCACCTTGTGTGCTCTTAAATAGCCGAGAGTTAGTAGATGAGAAGGAAGAGAAACACTAATTCACGGGGTTGTTCCTTTGCAGGCCACCAGGACAGGGTAAATCTATGCTCATTGTGAGGTTTGGAACCACTAAAAGATCACCAGTTGCTAAATTTTTTCCCACATGGTATTTCCACCAAAATGCTAGCAAGGTATATGAAGCAAGACATGAGCTTCCTTTCGTCTCAAAATGAGGCTTTGATCACTGAGAAAGTCCCCACAAAGAAATTCTACTTGAAGTCGTCTGACACTTGGGTTGCAGAATACAAGAAGTGGATGGAGGATGGATAAAGCCGGACATGGTATGCCTTACCATTACTGGGCACAGTTCTATGTCACCCTGAAGCTCCAGCAGTTGTTGAGCATGCCCCAGCAGGCCTAGTTGCTGGGCTCTCAGCTCTGTCTCCTGCTAAAGGTGGGCTTGGGACAATGTATATTCCGAATTGGGGTAACAGGTATTTCTGACATGTGATCCATTGCAAGGAGTGTAGCGGTGTTGGAAAAGTATTTGAAGCATGGGAAAATGCCCTCTCTATCATCGCTCTTTTGTCCACTGGATTCGCCATACTAGTTTCAGGAAGGAAATGGAAAGCTCTTTGGTCAGTTACCACTTCACTGTGTTTTGCTGGAGTTTGTGCTTACTCTGTTGTAATAGCATTGAATACATCAAATGTTATAAGGACTCGTCGAAGATTGTAAAAATTTCCCGTGTTTTTATTCTGGATTGAAAATTATGAGATGCTCACTTCAACAAGAGTCTGAAGTAAGTCTTAGGACTGGGCTAAATAGATATCAGAATTCTATGTTGTACAGAAAGCACGTAGAATAAAAAATGATAGGTAGTGAAGTATTCTGTATTCAATTTTTCTGTTTGTTTTGAAACTCAGAACATATCTTTTGGCCTATTTAAGTGGAATGACTGACTGATGCCTACTATGTGGATGGATGGAGTGATGGAAACAGCTAGATTGTATTGTACTATTTTTAGTAGAATTTGTGTGTAAGTGTGTATGTAATTGTGTATAGCAGGATGAACATAGTCTGTCACTTCCATTTCTAATTTTATCCTCAAAATTTCTAGAGTGACAGAAACAGTGAGATTGTATTTGTTATCAATGTAACTTATAGCAGCTATATGATGAAACGATTAGAAAATTCAATTGCTTATTTCATTTTTGCTTCAAGTAATATAAATCAGTATTGCTATAAAATAGTGCATGCAAGGTGAAAGATTAATGTGGTCACTGATCTGTGCATCAGAGTATTATCCAGAATTTATTCATGGCAGCATGCATATTTTTAAAAAGACTGTTATGAGATGTTTAAGCAATGTTTCTATAGAACACAAGTAGTTTTGTAAACAATAAAGCAATTACATGTAATTTCCACAGATTCAGGAAGCTCACTTAAAATCTCATATCAGAACACTATGTTGCTGAATTTGCTAACAATACTTATACTACTTAATATGTACTTAACCATGCATGCTAACCATGCTTCTGAATTACAAAACTGGTTAAAATTAACACCAACTTTTTTTATGAGAGTCAGTGCCATAAGATCCTATTAGAGTCGATGGACAGGATGGTTGCCGTGCTAAAGAACCTCAACTCACCAAGTTCTTGCAGAGGAAATCGTAACATCACCATATCAATTGGCTCGGTCAGAAAACTGATCAGAAGCATAGGTGCTATTTCTATAACTTTCTTGACCATTTGTAACTCTGGCAAGTGGAAAAAAATGTAATGACCTCCCATAATCTGGCAAGAAAACATGTAAAACAATTTTATTATTGGATTGTACCACCTGTGTAATTAACTAATTAAGTTCATTTAAAATTTACATATAATTTTACCTCATGCTCAAGCCTGAGTACCCATGGCTGTAGGTTTCCTATAGACACTGTCATAAGTCTCACTGATACGTAGACTGAAACTGATTACATGAAACATACAAGGAAGAGCAAGTTAATTAAATTATAATAGCGTATATTATTAATTTAGATATATGACTTAAAAAGGATAAGAGATGAACAAGAACCTAAGCTATTTGGTTCTGATTCAAGTAGATATAGTATCCCTCTCAGATCATTGGATGAAATAACAATCTCGGATAAACTTATGATGTCAGGAAATCTCTTTTTTTTAGTAGTAAACACCTTCATATCTACTTGGAACTCATTAACTGGTTCATTTCCTGTAATAAAACAAAGCTACATTAAGCGAAACTTGTATCAAAAAGTTTTGCACCAAGAAGCAAATACCAGTACAGAATTTATATTACAGCATACATGACTAAACTGAGGGAAAGTGGAACACTGATAAGTGTCATTTATGTCGCTATTTTTAAGAGTTTTCTAGTTATTTTTTCATAGTTTTTATATCTTTTTACTTGGTTTTAATAACATTTTATTACATTTGTCATGATTGCGTGTGAAATGTCGTTATTGCTCAATTTTGGCTTTTCTTGCATATTTTAGTTGCTTATGGCATTAGATTAAACTTTATTGGTTTATTTTTATGTTTAGGAACACTTGGATAAGTTCATTGCTCAAGATTGAAGAAATATAAAACATAAAAGAACAAGTAATGAAGAAATGTGCACTTGATTTTCAATGATCGAACTTCAAACGCCTATATCTTTTGATCTACAAAACATTTTGGGGCAATTCCAATTGGAGATGAAAGCTTATCTTGAGAGCTTTCCAAAGACAGGTCATATGCCCAATTCCGTTGTAAAACGTGGGAGATATGCTCATTTGAAGCTGAGCGGTTTTCCCAGTCCGATAGGAGCGGGCGCGCATCCTATGAGGAGCGCCCGCTCTAAACTTTCTGGAACGATTCTGCCATATTTTGCTGCAGCTAGGAGCGCCCGTGCACGAAATTGGAGCCCCCGCTCCTCTGCACGCTGCTCGACTTTTTGCGGAGCTTCCTAGGCAATTTAGTAAGGGGTATAAATAGATTTTTTGCTCATTTTAGGGGGAGAATTCATATTTTCAGTAGTTTTAGGTTTTTAGAGAGAGAAACTCTCAAATTTTGGAGAGAGAAAGTGAGAGAAACAATGGTTTTCATGGATTTTGGATAATCAAAGGAGGAATTTGATGATTTGAAGATCTCCATTTTATATCAATGAGCATTTCTTACTCTCTTCACTCTTTATGCTTTATTAATTGCTTTGTTAATCATGTTTGAGTAGATTTCCTTCTACTAGGTGTTGAGTGAAGCTTTGTTATGGTTAATTGAGTTATTTGAGATAAATTTGATGATAATTGTGTGATTAAATTGATTGAATTGATGATGGCATGTTGTTTGTTTTAGATTGGATTGATCTCCCAAGATAGCAAACTTAATTGCATGTTAGTTCTAGTTTGACAAGGGATTGTGAATTAGAATTTATGTATTTGATTGCATTTTGGGTAAATTTCTTCTATGCACCTAGTCAATGAGGGATCTAGGCTAGGAATTTGAGAGATTGCTCTTGATGGTAATTAATTCCCATTTTAATTCTTTCTTTGCATGATTGATTATCAAATCGATTCCCATTAACTTGTTAATTGTTCAAAGTGGATCTTTGCCCCTAGTAGACTTTGTAATATCTTGATCTTTATACGTGTGTTAGTGTAGTTGTAGTGTCCACTATCCATAAACCGACTTCGGCGTAGCTTAAGCATTAGATCGAGAACAATCCAACATTACCGTTCCTTGTGGTTCAACTCCGAACTTACCACTAGACTTGTTTAGGGGTTAGTTTAGGATTATAATAAATTTTGTTTGGCCGTGAGGAGGTTAGTCAACGACATAATTTCCCCGCGCTCAAAATGGCGCCGTTGCCGGGGAACGGTGTCAATGCTTGATTGTTTTTGATTGCTTGAGTCTAGGTCTTTGTGTATACTTTTCTTTTTATTTTATTTTTTTAATTTTTGCTTGTTTTTGTAAAAAAAAATGGCAAGTAACTCGTTTCCTCAATATGACAATGAGCCTTTTTGTGAATATTTCAATAGAATTTTGGGATATTTGGATTTTGATTGTTGTAGTCTTTGGGAGGCTTGTGAGATTTGTTATTTTGGTTTGAATGAGCAAACTAGGGATGAAGTTGAATGTATGCATATTGGTGAATTTAGAGCATTATCAATTGATGATGCTTGGGATTTTTATGTTTGGTTTGCTTGGGATGTCTATAATAAGAGTAATCATGATTCTATTATTGATATGCAATGTGTTGATACTTCTAATATTAGCATGAATTCCCATGATTTGTTACATGATCCATTAAGTGAACCTAAAACACATGATTTCAACTCTATTTCCTCTTTTGTTCATGATGATGAGGTACATGCTCAAGTTGATGCTAATGGTGTGTTTCAATATTCTTCATTATTTACCATGCCTTCTTGTGATGTGCTTCGTTCCCTTAATGATGAATCTCATGTGTTTGATTGTGCCCCCACTCCCCAATGTGATGTATATGCTCATGATCTTAATGTTGATTTTTCCAATCTTGGTTGTACTTCTTCTTCTCTTGTTGAGCCTCAACCTTCAATACCTTTTGAATCCCTTATTGCTACTTTTGAATCTCAAATTAGGTGCATTGAGCTTGATAATGAGCTTGGGCCTAGTAAGGAAATGATTCTTAATTCTATGAGAGGTCAATTAGAGATAATGAAAAAGAATGAGGAGCGTCTTGAGGAGGGAAGGAGAAGAAAAGAAGAGTTAGAAAGCCAATTGTCACCCTTGATGCTTGTTTGTGAAAAATCCCAATTTAATGTGTGTGTTGAGGATGATGATGATGATTTTGAGCAACCAAGAGAGTGTGAGGATCCCATTGGTGAGCATATGAGTGATGGTGAAGGAGTTGAGAATGAAGAGAGTGTTGATTTTGAAAATCCTAACCCTTTTTCCCATCTTGATGAGTCTCAAGTGCATGATTGTGATCCTTTTATCCATGAGTATTTGGATTCATTTAAGGTTATGTCTAATGTGTTTATTGAGTGTCAAATGAAAACCCATAGCCTTTTGAGTGAGTTCATTAAGAATGCTTCATGGGAGAGAGCCATTTTGAAATGAATTTGCATCCATTCATGCATGGCTTTGAGATTTTAGGCTTTAAGGAAGTTAAGGGAGTTGTTGTTCATGATTGTAGTGAAGGGGATTATGTAGTTCCTCTTGGAAGTTGGATGTTTGAGGGAGATCATGATCATGAGTGTTCTTATTTTGAGGATTCTATGATTGATTTTCATGCTCAAATTGGTGATTTGAGGAATGGTGGTGAAGAAGAGACCATTTGTAAGACCATTGCTCCTATCCCCTTCTCTCATGTCCCTTTTTCAAGGAATTTCAACCATATCCCCTGCACTCCTATATCCCTTCCTTCCTTTGTTAATGAGCCTATTGGGGACCCCCTTGCCTATGAAGATTTTTATGTCCCTCATTCGTCTTCAATTGAGGAAAAGGGTGATTTTGCCACCCAAAAAGATTTTTGTGAAGAGAAATTGCCTTTCTATTCTTTTTCTGATTTTCTTGAATTTTCTTTTGATTCTTCTTCTTCTTGGAAACTCCCTCTTCACCTTCTTTTGCGTGCACTAATCTTGGTGCATGCCCTTCTTATATCATTTGCTTACTTGTTATCTTATGAGATGTGTAGTAGTGCATTTGACAAGCTCTTGCGATCGTTGCAATATTATTTACTAGAGCGGTCAAGCTTGGACCTTAAGCAAGCCTTTCTCGGGAAGTAACCCGTGTTTTATTGCTTTCATTTTCTTTTCTTTTTAGAATAGATTTTCTCTCATGGAAATGTTTGTGTGCCTTTTTCTAGGTACATAACTTGATATACTTTGGTGCATTGGTTTGGATCAAGAATCAAGGAAGTTTGGCACCACAATTGCTATCATATGGAAAACAAGATTCAATTCTTGAGAAGAGTAGCTTTGAAAAGTTTAATTGGGTCATTTGCGGGTATATACACCCACCTAAAATCCGGTAATATCTTTCCTTGCTCTTTCTCCATTGGTTGATACCTAAAGTGGCTTTGAAACAGGAGATATGTTGGGTTGTTGGATTGATCTCCTTGTTTTCCCCTCCCATGGATTATTTGATTTATGTTTGAGCATGTTGTCTCATTCAAGCTTGGGGGAGGGTATTCTATCATATTTTTTAGATTTTGATTCATATATATTCCATGCACATTTGTATATGCTTTTCCATTTTCTATGTCTTGAAAATCACAAAAAGATTTTTGTTTCTATCAAGGCAAATTTGCAATGTATTTTCTTTTGTTTTTGCTTTGGACATAATACTTTTGGACTTGTATTCTTGATTGTCTTTCTTCCTAAATTTTAGAGGTGTGCACGGTTTGAGAATGTGTTAGGTTGACTCTAGGATATGGTATGCTAAGGTAGTTGGCTAAGAACTTTGGGACCATGAAGCTCTAGTTCACTTGCTTGTGGTAAGATGGAGTTGCTCTCTATAGTGGATATGAAATCAAGAGTTAGTTATTGCTATCCCTAGTGAGGTATAATTGTTCTAGCCTTCATCATACTTTGTTGAGCGGCATATTTGGATCCTTGGCTATTACATTCTCATATCTAGAACTTGACTTTTAGCTCCCAAGATCGCGACTGAGCCACTTTAGGGGATGACAAAGACATTTCTCTTTTTATAGGATTAATTTTCAATTTTGGATTTGGTTTGCATTTGCCCCTATTACTAGCCCATTTGAGCCATATACATTCTTTTCTCTAACCTTAATACAAGCCTTCCAGCCTTGGTTTCACTTTAAATCCTACCTTTAGTTTGTGAAGCAATTTTGTTTTGGAGCTTGTTTTATTGTTTATGGTGCAAGTTTAGAATTATGAGTTCATTTTCAAAGCAAGTATGTGTTGTATATAATTTTTTGCATAAAACCAAATGCATTTTGAGAAAAAGCCGCCCAAAGTTAAAAGAGGCAAGGACATTAAAAAAAAAATAGCAAAAGCAAAAGCTTGGAAAAAGAAAATATCGAAAAAAAGTAAAGAAGAATGTAAAGCACAAAAAAAAAAGAGGTTTTGTTATTGTTGTTTTCCCTGTTTTTGTTATTTTGTGTTAAATAAGCTTGGGGAAAAGTTATTTAATAAGCATACTTGGCACTTTTGTTTTGGAATCGTTTGGATCTTGTGGAAGAAGTTCCACCCGTGCTTCACATAGGTTTACCGCCAATTTCAAGAGTTCTCCACACCCTTACTCTCCTAGCTTATATGTTACAACCTTGAAAGTCCTTTTGATCCTAAAGGGTTAAGTCATTCAATGATGGCGGGAAATAGGAATCAAGCCTATAGAGCGAGTTTGCATAGCCAAGATGTTGGGTAACCTTCTCAATGTTTTTAATTTCTTATTCATTTTTCGGTTCCTTCGTGGAATCATGAGAAGCTAACTTGAAAGTGGATTTGAAACTAGTAGAGAGAACGTGGTTTGATTGGTTGGAACAAAAGGTGGAATGTGTTTCCTTTAGTTCTCTATGCTTAGCATATGTTATGTTTCAACCAACCTTGGACATCTTAGAACGTGCATACCTTTATTATTTTAGAAATATTGACATTCATTAGTGTTTGTTCCATCATAAAAGTCCACTCTAGAACGCTTGTAACTTTTCTCTTACTTCGATTTATTTTATTTTATTTATTTATTGCTTTGCCTTGATTTTTTTCAAGAGTTATGGGTTAAACTCTTAGGACACCCTTACGAGAGCTTACTCGTCCTCTAGAGCAATCTAAGGGTTTAAAGTGCTTGATGCATACGCTAAATGTATTCGTGATTCCTACGAAAGTGAGTTAGTGTATATTCTTCCCCTTCTAGTTTTCTTTGTTTGTAAAAAATGCATCACATTCCCTTGTGTTTCTTTTGTTTTGCTCGAGGGCGAGCAAAAGTTAAGCTTGGGGGAATTTGATAAGTGTCATTTATGTCGCTATTTTTAAGAGTTTTCTAGTTATTTTTTCATAGTTTTTATATCTTTTTACTTGGTTTTAATAACATTTTATTACATTTGTCATGATTGCGTGTGAAATGTCGTTATTGCTCAATTTTGGCTTTTCTTGCATATTTTAGTTGCTTATGGCATTAGATTAAACTTTATTGGTTTATTCTTATGTTTAGGAACACTTGGATAAGTTCATTGCTCAAGATTGAAGAAATATAAAACATAAAAGAACAAGTAATGAAGAAATGTGCACTTGATTTTCAATGATCGAACTTCAAACGCCTATATCTTTTGATCTACAAAACATTTTGGGGCAATTCCAATTGGAGATGAAAGCTTATCTTGAGAGCTTTCCAAAGACAGGTCATATGCCCAATTCCGTTGTAAAACGTAGGAGATATGCTCATTTGAAGCTGAGCGGTTTGCCCAGTCCGATAGGAGCGGGCGCGCATCCTATGAGGAGCGCCCGCTCTAAACTTTCTGGAACGATTCTGCCATATTTTGCTGCAGCTAGGAGCGCCCGTGCACGAAATTGGAGCGCCCGCTCCTCTGCACGCTGCTCGACTTTTTGCGGAGCTTCCTAGGCAATTTAGTAAGGGGTATAAATAGATTTTTTGCTCATTTTAGGGGGAGAATTCATATTTTCAGTAGTTTTAGGTTTTTAGAGAGAGAAACTCTCAAATTTTGGAGAGAGAAAGTGAGAGAAACAATGGTTTTCATGGATTTTGGATAATCAAAGGAGGAATTTGATGATTTGAAGATCTCCATTTTATATCAATGAGCATTTCTTACTCTCTTCTCTCTTTATGCTTTATTAATTGCTTTGTTAATCATGTTTGAGTAGATTTCCTTCTACTAGGTGTTGAGTGAAGCTTTGTTATGGTTAATTGAGTTATTTGAGATAAATTTGATGATAATTGTGTGATTAAATTGATTGAATTGATGATGGCATGTTGTTTGTTTTAGATTGGATTGATCTCCCAAGATAGCAAACTTAATTGCATGTTAGTTCTAGTTTGACAAGGGATTGTGAATTAGAATTTATATATTTGATTGCATTTTGGGTAAATTTCTTCTATGCACCTAGTCAATGAGGGATCTAGGCTAGGAATTTGAGAGATTTCTCTTGATGGTAATTAATTCCCATTTTAATTCTTTCTTTGCATGATTGATTATCAAATCGATTCCCATTAACTTGTTAATTGTTCAAAGTGGATCTTTGCCCCTAGTAGACTTTGTAATATCTTGATCTTTATATGTGTGTTAGTGTAGTTGTAGTGTCCACTATTCATAAACCGACTTCGGCGTAGCTTAAGCATTAGATCGAGAACAATCCAACATTACCGTTCCTTGTGGTTCGACTCCGAACTTACCACTAGACTTGTTTAGGGGTTAGTTTAGGATTATAATAAATTTTGTTTGGCCGTGAGGAGGTTAGTCAACGACATAATTTCCCCGCGCTCAAACACTAAAGATGATATTTACCATAAGAAATTATCCTACAATCTACAAATTCTTGCTTAGAAGTTAGAAGTTTCACTAGAAATAAGTAAAATACAGTACAATGATCGATCTTACCAAAAGTGATGGTGAGCTTCTTAGATCCATCAATGTGAAAGATGCTAATCAACTCTTCATTGGACCTTTCTGCAATAGTAATAACAAGGGAAATGCTTTTCAAATCGACCCAAAAGAGTTTTTGCTCACTGTCTGTGTTGAATATGAATTCATCCAGTACATCAGAGTTAAGGCAGAAGCATCCCACCAGTTTATTAACTGCATTGCGAACCAGAAACTTAACTCCCTCAGTTGTTACTTGAAACATCCCCTTTCCTGTAGGGCTGAATTCTGGCTCATACAAAGCCTCTAGAGCTTGTTTAAAGGTCTTAATTTGAGATACTTTGAAGTAGAATAGTATCCTTGGGTTTCCATAGGATGAAGGTCCTTCCAGTATATTCCCAGAAAACCATCGGACATGGTTTACAAAGAAAGCGTATTCATCTCCAAAATCAACCTCTATTTGATGACTGCCTACTTGAACAATTACAACATCTTTATTTCTATAATGTGGGGGTTTAAACACACTAAACAAATCATAGAATTTCACCTGCACTTCAATATTTATCTTCCAGTTGTAGTGAATAAACTTCATTCCCCTCCCACTTAAAGACGAAGATGATACTATCTCTCCATTCAAATTTAAACTCGGAATCTTCAACAAATATTGGTTGACCTCTACAACAGCATCATATAGAGCTCCAGCAGACAAAAACCCTTCAAGGGACAACTTAAGTCTTCTGGGTTCCTTTATTTTAAAACAAAGTTTTTCTTCAAAGTGAAGTAAATGGTGCCTAATTTTGCCAAAATCAAAGGGAACTACAGGTTTAATAACAGCTGAACTGTCCTTGGCTTTAGTACACAAAAGTGACAAAACCATGGGTTTTCTCAGTATGATTCTTGGTTTTTCATCTTTGACACCTATGATTTTCCAAATTAATTTACCAAAATCAGGTACCCATTGCCAATGATCAAACTTCTTCGTTAATGCATACACATGCTGCCGTAAATATGCATCTGATATAATTGGCGCGCTTTTGATAGAATTAAGAGAGAGAGATCTACTATGCTGAGTACCGATGAGAAAAGCCGTAAAATCAACCGGATAATTTCCTGAAATAATTTTTTATAGACTAACATCAAGATTTAAGCATGATTATATCGAATTTCATAAAATCCATTAAAACTAAAACAAAGCTATAGTAATCGAAGTAAAACTATTGCATCTAAATAAGTACAGAATGCAACAACATTACATATTATTATCATACCATCCACTAGAATTCAAGCATTCATATGTTGCACTACATAAAAAAAAAAAAAAAAAAAAAAAAAAAAAAAAAAAAAAGAATCTTGAATTTGAATGTAAAGATTTTACCAATTTCGAAGCTTAGCTTGTTAGAATCTTTATCATGAAAGATGGTGTTGGAATCATCCTTAAAACTTTCTGCAACTTGGTGATTACTGCGACCTTGGATATTATCCTGCAATGCAGCAGAATTGAGGACGAGATAACCAGCATCATTAGAATTGACGTTTGGAGGTGTAAGATCAACTACATTTACATCAATTGCTACTTTAAACTTGTTTAATGGGGTTATTTTGAAGTTAAAGATTGTTTCTGGGTTTTGTTTTGAAGGTTCTGCCATGGTTGTAAGTAGTAGAAAACAGAGGAAACAGAGAGGTTTAAGCAGAGTACAGAATGATTATCAACTCCATTAAATGATTAGAAATCGGTTAATATAAGGGTGACTCAGCATGAGTTAGTTACATTTCGTAACATAACTAACATTCTGTCAAGAAAAAAAATGGGCTTCTGCCAAACCCCAAACAAGACCCGGCCCACACCACCACCTCTCTACCCAAATCCAATCCAGTAGCCAAAAATTAAAAAAAAAAAAAAACTCTCCTACAAAATCTAAAAACATGATTGATTAATTAATCAATTAAAAAAAAAAAAATCCGTTTCAAAATTTTTTTTAAAAAAGTACGACGACTTACAAAATCCTCTGACGAAGCTTTCAGTGTTGGATGTGATAGTGTTGGGCCTTTTTTTTTTTTTTTACCACGTCGTAGTAGGTGGAGGAGTCTGAAATGATATTGTACCATTATACACTACAACTTACACAAAGGGCAATATCGTCCTTTCATGTCAAAAAGGAGACGTTAGTATATAAAATGGGAGCGTTGTTTAGCAGGTCACTTCCTTTAGTATCTTAAACTCCAGTGAAATACTTCCAACCGATGAAAACAATTCTACAACTAAAATAATCAATAGCAATGATGAGTCCCTCCTTGAAAATTACAAACAAAATCTCCCAATTTTATCTTCCCTAATTCACCTACACGCTTCCTCTTCCTCTTCCCCTTCCATTTCCTTCTCTTTAGAACTTTCTTGCCATTTGGCAAACACTAACTCGCCTTTAACAATGGCGAAAACCAAAAGCTTTACCAATTCCGTCCATTTAAACCTCAATTCTCAGAATTTAAAATCATAGTATCAATCACTCAAAGAAAACAAACCTTTGAAACCCCTTTGCCATGGAAAAGAACAAACAGAAAATGACCCCAATTCGCCCATCACGGATATCGGTGAAGATTCCCCGCTGGGGTTCTCCGTCATCACGAATCCGTCTACCATCTCCTCAAAACCCCCTTTCATCTCCTTTTCTCCGCCCTCTGCAGAGATTCCTTGTAACCCCTGTTTAACCAATTCCCATGAGGATGCCATTCAATCCCTTTCTAAATCCCCTACTCCAACTTCGACCTTCCCGTTCAACAACTCTCTGACTCCAGCTCAAATCAGGGAGATTGCTCAGAATCCCCCCCCCCCACTACCACTCTTCTCTTCTATGGTCATCGATCGAATCTCAACCAACTCCAGCGAAGATCGAATTAATGTACAACACTCAACTTCAAATAACAAAGCTAATGAACCAACAAATAGCCCCATCTCTTCCTTCCCTACCACCATTGACAAACCTACAACCAACTCTCCGCCCTTGGTATCAGCAACAGGTTGCATGGCCATCATACCCCAATCATCCTCTTATTCCTCCCCCTCTCAACCCACCAGTAATCACTCTCTCGTCGGCAAACAGCGAGCAAGACCTCGAAAGCCCAGATCACCTTATGAAAATCTTCAGAATCAGAAAGGGAGTGGTGGGTCTGCCGGTTGAAGTCAACTTTTGGGAGACAACGAACACAACCAGGGAATTAAACTCCATGATAATTCCATTGAAGATGCACGACGTTGTCTTGATGGGTCGAACAATGTCATGGAAGAATGGGATAAATTTGATCCCTTCTTTTGTAATGGCCTGGTTAGCCGATTCCCCCTTTTCTTGATCTTGATATGAAGATTGTATTGTGGAATGTTCGTGGAGCTACTAGAAATGAGTTTGTCCTCCATGCATGGGAGGTAATTGCTACTCACAAACCTAGTATCTTCATCATTCTTGAAACTAAGAGTGATGGATGTCGAGCTAGGGATGTTGCTAAATTGCTTGGTTTTGATGCTTTTGAGTTTATCAAACCCAATGTTCTTCGTGGTGGTATTTGGATTATGTACAAGAGCTGTATTGAGCTTATCCAATACCAAGAGGGTATCACTAGAAATTATTTTCATGCTCTTTTCAAATTTTCTCCAGACAGTAAAGTAGTTCTTCTTACTGTTGTTCATGCTCCTTCCTCGCCCTCTAAAATGCATAAATTATGGACTGGGATGAGATCCTATCTTCCTCCTGATGACACTCCTTGGTTATTTTTGGGAGACTTAAACGAGGTAACTAGCCAATTTGAAAAATCTAGAGGGCTCAAATTCAGACAATCCTAGTGTCCTGATTTGAACAAGCTTGCTGATGCTGCATGCCTAGTCGATTTGGGTTTCTCTGGAAACCCCTTCACCTGCATAATGTTAAGGAGGGGCTTCAATTAATTCATGAGCGCTTGGACAGGGAAATGGGGAACCCGAGCTGGCTAAACACCTACCCAAATACTCAGGTAACTCACCTTGCCAGAACTCATTCCGATCATTATCCCATTTTAATTTCTTTATTTGGTGAATGTAAAGGGGGCCCTTACCCTTTTAGATGTAAAGCAGCTTGGTTGGATTTTGATAGTTTTTTTTTGTGCATAATTGGGATCTTTATAATCATGATTTTGTTAAAGGAAGAGATGAATTTTTAATGAATATTAAGCCTTGGAATCATGATATATTTGGTAATATAACTAATAAAAAAAGAAGATTAATTGCTAGGATTGATGGTATCCAAATTGCCCTAGCCAAAAAGTTTTCTTCCTTTTTAGCTAATTTGGAAAAAGAACTGCTTTTTAATCTAAATCATATTTACAAAATTGAGATAATCATTTGGGCTTTAAAATCAGGTCTTGATTGGAGGAAAAATGCAGATAGTAATACTAGGTATTTCCATTTAATTGCTAATATTAAAAAAAACCAGGGGCAAAGTTTTAACTCTTTAAAATAATGAAGGAATATGGATTATAGAAATGTTTTAAAATCTATGGCTGGGTCTTATTACATAGATTTCTTCAAATGCACTACTGTTAATTCTTATTTGCTTGCTTTTTATTCTTTTCCTAAGGTTCATCTTATTTGCTCTAGCCCTAGCTTTAGTCTTCCTCTAACTGATTCTAAGATTAATATTCTTTTGTTACAAATGGATCCCATCAAGTCCCCTAATGGGATTCAACCTATCTTTCTTCGGAAACATTGGACTTCTCTAAGCACTACCATAATTAGTTTTATAGCAGACTGTTTCACTAAAGGGGCTATCCCTTCTTCTATTAATGATTCATACATCTCTCTTATCCCCAAGTGTGATAGTCCTTTAGCTATAAAAGATTTTAGGCCTATTGGGTTATGTTATTTTTTTTTTTAAATTAAGGCAAAATTGGTCTAAACCATCTTTTTTGTCCAACTTTTTTGAAAAAGCCATCTTTTATGTTTTTTTATTTAGTAAACCACCTTTTAAGTACTTAAATTTTTTATTATTGCACCACCCTACTTCAAAATTTGAAGAAAAATTTAACTAAGACGTCAAAGGGGCCCATAACTTGTGTCTTTCACTCCTAAATCATGTATTTTTTTCACCCCAAAAACATTTGACCCTTCCCTCTATATAAATGCATGACTAAATTGAGTAAAAATTCTAAAAAAAAAAACCAAACTAATTTTGCTACAAAAATTAAATTGTGGTATTTGGTTATTCTCAAACTCTAAATTGAGATCATTGATGTGGATGATTGAGATAGAAGGGAAGGTTTTGCTGTGGTTGATGATTTGGAAGTGGATGGTTGAGATGCAATCTGTTAGATTTGAAATAGGGGTGGTGCAATAAAAAATTTAGGTGCTTAAAAGGTGGTTTGGTAAATAAAAAATACATAAAAGGTGTTTTTTAAAAAAAGTAGGACAAAAAAGATGGTTTATACCAATTTTACCATAAACTAATTACCAAATGTATCTCTAATAGGCTGAAACCTATTATGGATGATCTCATTATCCTTTTCAATCCAGTTTTATTCCTAGTAGATCTATAGAAGATAATGTTATAATTATTAAAGAGATTGCCCATCATTTTAATAAAGCTTCTAAAAAAGTCAATTTGATGGCCTTAAAAACTGATTTATCTAAGGCTTTTGATAATTTGGAAAGGAACTTCATCAAAGACACCCTTCTTAGTATCAACATTCCCTCAAACATTGTTAATCTTATCCTTAGTTGTATATGTACTCCTTATATCTCCCTTCTTTGGAATGGTGAGATAACTAACTCCTTTTCTCCCTCTAAAGGTATTCGTCAAGGACACCCTCTATCTCCTTACATTTTTGTTTTATGTTTGGATAGATTATCTAAAATGATTCAAGATAAGGTTAACTCAGGAGATTGGAAGCCAATGAAAATTGCCAAAGACATTAACATCTCTCATCTTCTTTATGCGGATGATGTGTTTCTCTTTGGTAAATCTGACTCCTCTAATATTCAAGTCATGATGGATGTTCTAGATTACTTTAAACAAATTTCAGGTCTATCTATTAATATCCTTAAATCTCCGGCTATCGATCTTTCCTAGGAAAATGAATTATAATGTTCGAAAATCTATTTGTGACATTTGTAACATTACCAATACTACTAATTTTGGTAAGTATCTTGGTGGTATTATCTCTCACAAACTTTTAAACAATCTTGATTATTTCCCTCTTCTAGATAAGACTTGTTTTAGGATTAGAGGGTGGCAAGCTAAACTTTTAAATATGGTAGGAAGATGTAGCCTTATTAAATCTGATCTAAATTCTGATCCTGTCTACGCCATGCAAACCAATTACCTAATAGCGTCATCAATGATCTTCAAAAAAAAATGTAAACACTTTCTTTGGAATAGGGTTAATCGTTCAAAATACATTCCCAGAACCAACTGGAATGTAGTTTAATTTGCTACCCTATGGCCAAAGGAGGTTTAGGTGTTAGGGATTTAAAAAGAAGGAATTTGTCTTTTATGACTAAACTTGGCTAGAAAGTTTTAGCTAACCCTACTAAGTTATGGGTTAAGATTAGATCATGACAAATAAGTACTTAAATTACTCTAACTTTATAGACTACAATGTTAAAAAAAACTGATTCTATCATCTGGAAGGATATATTAAAAGGTAGAGATCAGATATTCTTAAGAAAGGAATTATAATTAATATAGGAGATGGGAGGGACACTTCCCTTTGGTATCATCATTAGATTGGTGATTCTCCTTTATACCTCATTCCTAATCTAAAAATTCCTAACTCTAAAGGGTATTGGAGAGTTTCTGATATAATTCGAAACAATGAATGGCAACTTGACAGTGTTGCTCATATAATCCCTACCTCTATTTGTTCTTTAGTTCTAGCTATTCCTAACTTGTTCAAGTTTCTGATCTTTTGCAATGGAATCTTGATAAGTCTGGAAAATTCACTATAAAATCTGCTTGTAATTCTACCTCTCCCTCTTTCATTTTAAACATTACTGTAGGGAATAATTTCAAGCCTTTAAAATCCCACTAGCTCGAACCCCACTGTGATCATACACTAAAGTATGGTGGCGTCCAAAAGGGAAGAAGATAGAGCAAAAGAGTCGCCAACAAGTTTTTAAGGAACTTGTAAACCGTTCACAGGATGAAGGTTACACCCCTTAACGATCCAAGAGATCGTCAACTCCATAAGGTCATGAACCAAATAAGGGTTCGGGGATGATGATACAAATCCAACCTAAAAGAGATTGAACCTGCCCTAATAATAGGCCTCTACTTTATTCTGCTCGTATTCATGTGCGCTTTCTGATTAACATACAATCAATATGATTAACCCTAAACCTGTTTAATCTATGTTGGTTGAATTTAATGCACAAATAAACTATTATTGGTGATCACTTGAGTTATAATCACAATTAACCTAACAAGATTATTAATTATCTTATTAAGCTCGATTACAAGTACAAATTCCCTTTAAACATGCAATAAAAGGTGATCAAGCAATAACAATATAAAATTATATGATACAAGCAACATAATAAATAATCAACATCATTAATAATAATAATATCAATCATAATCATAATCATGATCATGTTAAATCATAGCAAGATCCTAGGCATGATACTAACAAGATTAATAACAAACCCTATCATGTCACTAAGCAATAAAAATCAAGTCTTTAGCCCTAACATGATACTAACAATCATAAATATTAGGAAGAATATAGGAAGCATCGTACTTTTAATCATACTTGATATTAAAGATACCCTAGACATGATACTAGGAATCAAAATAACAATCTAAGCATGATATCTACATCATAATATCAATAAATCAATTAAAGTACTTACTTGGATGCCTCGTACCTCTTTCTAATTACAAAATACACACGTTAGTAACTTCAAGGAAAATAATAATCAAAACAATTAAATTAAATAATTGAAAGAGAGATTTGGGACCAAACCCTCAGAAATTAAAACCTTTCACGTCTAGGGCGAAGGCAACTTCGAATATGGCTAGGTGTTTCAAGATCTTGCGAATGCGGAATTTTGTATTAAAAAGCAAGAAAGAATAAATGTTAATGAATGTTGATGAATGAATGATTGATTTGATTGAAGATGAAGAGAAAGAATTGATGAGAGTTGGTTAAAACTTAAGAATAAAGGGAATTGGTGAATGAAAACGGAATTTTGATACGATATTTATAGAGAAAATCATCCAAAAAAGATAATTTATCAAAACAGAGTCTGAAGACCACAAAATCATCTTGGCGTCAGCCCTGGCTCATTGGCGCCAAGACCAGTGGCTAGCGTCAGGCGCCAATGGCTGGCGCCTGGCGCCAATCCTGGTTCCAGGCGCCAAGGCCTGGGGTTGGACGCCAAATTGGATTTCAACGCGTTTTCGAAAATCTGATAAATTTCCCGTACTAGAAGATAAAATAATATAATTTCAGTCGAAAATGCTATTTGATCTAATTAAAACTCTGAAGAGTCCTAATTGAATTAGGAATGAAAAGAACCTTCTAGAATATTCTAGAAGACTAAAACCATTCCTAATTGCATTAGGAATGATAAATTATATTAGGCCCTCCCCTAGATCATAGGGCCGTACTTAAAGCTCAAACCGGGCCCAGTTTAGTAAATTGGCCATAAATTCCTCAATATTCATCGGAATTGGGCTTATAATATATCGTTGGAAAGGTCTTTGCAAGCCCCATACAACTACACCACTATTGGACCCATATCATGGACCAACCAAACTGGATTGGCTGTTTTCTTAAAATAAAGTTTTCAAAAACAGAGTGAAGAGAAAAGAAATAAAACTTTCCGCAACACTAGACCTTTCCACACTTTCGTTTCATTCGATTATGATTCGACGTGAAAGGCACTCATCACTGGGTTTGGTTTTGGGGAGACACAAATGGGTGTCTACAATTACTTTCCTCTCTAGAGTCTGTTGGAAAAATATGTGGAAAATTAAAGTCTCCTACAAGTATAAACTGCTCCTTTGGAACTTAATTAGAGATATTTTACCTCGTGGTGCTATTC
Organism: Chenopodium quinoa; assembly: GCF_001683475.1. Lineage (NCBI taxonomy): Eukaryota > Viridiplantae > Streptophyta > Magnoliopsida > Caryophyllales > Amaranthaceae > Chenopodium > Chenopodium quinoa. The sequence continues at coordinate 1,886,833 of NW_018742720.1, read as the reverse complement.
TTAGGAGGAAAATGAATTTTTTTGACCCAATTTGCATAAGATGTAAAGCTCCAATGGAAGACTCAATTCATATCTTTTGACATTGCCCAAATTCTAGTGCTTTTTGGTCTTTGATTTTCAAAATTTTCAGTCATCTTAACATTGATCTTCAAAAGTCTTACAATACTAATCTCTCTGATTATATTGGTTACATTTAAACTTGACTAATACTTCAAAATGGAAAAGTTTATTTGCTGTGGTTATTTAGCACATTTGGAATACCGGAAATGTGGCAATTTTTGAACAAAAATTGGATTTTCTTCAGTCCTCATATAACAAGTTTTTTGTGGATTACAATTATACTTTGGCTTTAACAGTTTAACTTAGGGAAGTATAGATAGACCTTCCTCTTCTTCAGTGAACTCATCAGCTAGGATTTGGGTTCCACCTTAGCAAGGCTTTTACAAGCTCAATATAGATGGTTCTTGGATGAACTTTGATAATGCAGGAGGAGGAGGTGTTATAAGGTCGGATAAAGAAATATGGATTGTTGGTTTTGCAATAAGGTTCAATGCTATGTCTGCAGCTACTGCTGAACTTCTTGCCATTAGGGAGGGTTTGATCACTTCTTGGAGTAAAGATACTAAACAGCTAGAGTTGAAAACTGATGCTGAAGCTCTGACTAAAATGCTCTAGGATCCTAAATCCTTTGAAGACAGTGACCTTGGAAATTTCATTAGGGATGTTGCTTCTCTGCTCAAAAGAAACTGGATTGTTTTTGTCTTCCATGCTAACAGGTCTTGTAATTTTGTGGCCGATATCTTAGCTATCATGGGAAGACAAGGTTTAAGGTGGGTGAAAGAGTCCCTTATAAATACCCTCCTTATACTGTCTTTAAAGCTTATGCATCAGAGATTCCCAACCTACCAGCAGCCTAATCTGGTGTTCAACTCTTCTCCATCAAAAAAAAAAAAAAAATCTTCTCCATCAGCACCTTTTGATAAGCATGTGTTGTCCGATGTTAGTTAACTTAGTTCTTATTGCTAGTATTTCTTTTGGCTTGTACTTTCAAACTCTTATTTTTGTTCCTTCGGATAGCTTTAAGGCTACTATAGATAATTAGGGGTTGCTACACATGCTCTCTAATTATCTATCTTTTGCTAATACCATCCTAATCTGATATAGTTTCCCTTTTGTGTTAAAAACATAACTAACTTTCTTGAAATCATTACGAGTGTTTTTGTATTCTGTAATTGGGCCTGGCTTATGTGGACATGCATGTAAGCTGTAATAACTAATAAGGTTAACCCATGTAACTGAAACTAGACCGGTTTTTGAGACCCCATTATATGACTGACTAGAGGTCATATACGGTTCTAAAAAACAATATATGATCCTATGATATATTCCTTATAATCTCGAAAAAAAATTTACACCAGGTTTCAAAACTTCCAAAATTAATTCAATATCGTGGATGCTTTTAATTTTGAATTTCTTTTACCTATTGCGGGTCCATTAAAGATACATGTTGTAGTTGCTCCGATATACCTCAAGACTCCCTGATAGTCATAACTCTTCACTTTGCATTTAAAATATCAAATTTATTTTTACAGCTTATGCCTCCATAAAACTCAAGGTCACCACACAAATTTATATGACCAAATAGTGGTTATATATGATTCCAAATAACATTTCTGGAAACCTTATGAAAATTAGTCCATAATCGAGAATATAATCTTTAGTTATAGCGACCCGACATGCCGAAGTTGCTCCGATACACCCCAACGACAGCTTTGAGAGTCCATCTCGGTGGTTTGAACACTTTGCTTTTAACTATAAAAATTTAGACCACTTTGCTTTTAAGTTTTAAATATCAAAATTTTATTCTACAGCATACGCCTCCACCATCAACTCAAGGCTGTCATGGGAATTTATATGACTGTCTAGTGTTCATATTATATGATCTTAATATGCATTTCCTACAATCTTGAGATTTATCAACCCTAGGGTCCAAATCATGGATTGAGATGCTTCCTTATAAACCCTCACAACTTATGTTAGCTATATGATGATTGATTAGTACTATAGATTACTTTTGCTTTAAAAATTATCTAGATATGATAAATTACAAGGATACATATACATAATAACATAACATGTATCATTAGGGTTCCTAATGTTGAAAAAAAACTGATCTTTTTGATTAATGAATACATGTACAATGTAAGTACGACAGTGGCAGATCTAGGGGGTACGTACACAGAGTAAGGTACATGCGTAGAGCTGACAATTCACACCCAACCCAAATGACCTGATCCGTGACCCAAAGTTGACTCGAATACGTAAACTCGAAATTGACATAAACATAAAGCTGACCCGACCCGACCCATGCCCGACCAGAAGTGGAGTTGACCCGAACTAAAGCGATACCCGATTTGACCTGACCTGAAATTGACCCGATACCCGTAGTGACACGAAATTGAAGTGACCCGACCCTATTTTGACCCGAATTGATTGTCCCGAACATACCCGAAACTCAAAGCGACCCGGTCTATATCTAAAATGACCTGACCCAAAATTAATAAATACTCAAAAATGACCTAACTGATTTAGGGCTTAGTTACTTTACCTAAATAAACACTTATAAAAAATAACCTAAATTAAATAGGATAGTATTATGTGTATAATAATAATAATACTATTGAACTGTGTATGTATTTTATTACTCGTAATTCATAAAGAGTCAATTTGATTAGGAACACTAGTTTTTGTTATTGTTATTATTACTACTTTTACTCTTAGCTTCTTCTTTTAAGTGTTAAATTGATTTTTTTTCTACTATTCACTTTGTCTAATTTGAATTTTTGACCAATTAATGATAGTGATCATACACATGAAACAATACCGTCTTGTGTATATAGTACTGTTGGAATTGTCTAATGAATATATTATTAATATTCAACTATTATAGTTTATACATATTAATAATTATAATATATTATTGGTCAAATTTCTACATTAACATAGACGAAAATTGACCTGACCCGCACTCAACCCGACCTGAATTTGACCCAACCCGAACTTGACCCGTTAATTGTCCCCGAAGACTAACCCGACTCGAATTGACCCGAGCCGAACTCGCCCCGACCCGAAGGGTTGACCCGATACCCGACCCGACCCGAATTACCATTGACCTGAATTGACCCAACCCGAACCCGACCCGAATATTGATTGACCTGAAATTGACCGACCCGAAATTGACTGACCCGACCATACCTGACCCGAACAACCCATTTTCGAAGTCTTGGTACAGCTATACCCCCAGCCATTCCGTGAAAAAAAAAAAAAACTGATACAAAAAGAGACCGCCTAAATATAATAGGCGGTCTCTTAGGTATTGTTATCAATAGTCTGCCACAACAACCTAATCAACCATAAAGGGTGACAATATCATCCAAATTCGATGGATAACCATCCACCCGATCCAAATATATGGATGAAAATCCGAAGTTAAGCGGGTGACGGATGGATGATGATCGAATGTGTCGGGAGACGGATCGTGTCGGATTCAGATGATGATTCATCCAACCCATCACCCGATCCATCATCCGACCCATCCATCCACCCATTAAATTTATATATAAAAAAATAAAAATATATATCTTTTTTAATAATTTAATGTCTATTATAATGTTAGGATCTGACATTTTTTTTTACCAGGAATTGACATTTGTTTTTGATTTAGTAAAAAGGAAAAAGTATTAGAAGGATGTAACAAAGTTAAAATAAATTGATCATTTTTTTTTTTCAAATCTTGATTTTAATTATGAAAGTGCAAAGTTGTATTTATATATTTATTTCACCAGAATTATCACCCGATCCACTCGTTCATCATTTCATCCATGGTGATTGGTGATACAAGTCATTATTTGTTGCATGTTTATTAATTAGTACGAAGTTCCTACTTAGGGCTATTCCGATTGACGACTGAACTCAACTGATCTGAACTGATGAACTGATTAATTAGTGATTTTTTAACTATGGATTAGTGATCTTTGATTATTTATTGATTATTTATTACTATACATATGTGTATATACAAATGTACATATTAAAATATTTACGAAAAATATATTATATAATTATAAAATTTATGGAAAATATATTAAAAACTTGAAACCTCTAAACATTTTAAACACATATACTATTTAATTTTAAAATAAAATAGTATTATGAAAAAAGAACACAAAACACTTACATGTATCTAACCCATTTGAACAATGAATTGTATCAATATCAATATTATTATTATTATTATTATTATTATTATTATTGTTATTATTATTATTGTTTTTTATTGATTATTATTATTAGTATTATTATTATTGTTGTTATTATTATTATTATTATTATTATTATTATTATTATTATTATTATTTATTGATTATTATTATTATTTCAATTATTATTATTATTATTATTGATTACTTATTGATTATTATTATTATTATTATTATTATTATTATTATTATTGTTATTATTGTTGTTGTTGTTGTTGTTGTTGTTGTCGTCGTCGTCGTCGTCATCGTTGTAATAAGAGCTTATAAGAATGAAATTTGGCTTTATATCATTAGCAATATCATTAGTCATAAATTAAGAGCTGAACTGAACTGAATTTCAACGGAAGAGAACAGGACCCTTATTATACTTTGTAAATTTTTGTAAAAAAAGTATTTTTTGTGATTTTTATTTTTAATTTTTAATTTTGTACCCCATTCCCTAAAACCTGGATCCGCCACTGACCTGCGGGTTACAATGTGGAGGGGCACAACGTAAAAAAAGTGAAATAAGGAGGGTTATTGTGTAGAAAAACCCTAAAAGATAGTTTTAGGCAAATTTTTTCGTTTATAAATAAACCCATTGAATTGTTCTGTTAAGGAAAAAAAAAAGGGGTGAACATGCATAGCCCTGCCTAAGTGCCTCGTCATATTGCCGCTCTCTCTCTCAGTTCACCATTGAAGCGCACTCACATCGCACTTGACGTTGTCTATCGAGGCCTTCTGATACTTGTATTCCCTATCGAAGCTGATTCTGAGGTAAGTTAGCGTTGGTTTGTTTTAGTAATCATCTTATCAATTTGACAATCTAGTGATCTAATTTAATTTAATTTATTAAGTGTAGGTAGGGTTCGAGAATCTCAATTATTGATTCTAATTACTAATATTACTACGTATGAAAGATATCAAAACCATCGATTATATTGCTAGAAAAGAAAATTATGAGCTTAAAATTTGTTTGATAATTGAAATTTTTATAGCAACCCTTTCATGTTACTCCTCGACAGGTTAAAAACCTATGTATAGATCTTTCATCTATTTGGAGTTTGATGTAGAAAGACGAGAATATAACTTTGAATACTTTGCTGAAAGTGCCGGCTCAGGGTTCATGGTTGGCACCTTGGGCGGGAGTTTCTGCCACTTCTTCAAGGGTTTCGCCCATAGAGCACCGTCAATCAGAACAAAATTTGGTGGCGGAATCAATGCAATGCGTTTTAACACTTTACGCACAGGAGGATTTTTTGCTAGTCTTTTCTTGGCAATTGACATTCCGTCTTATCTCTTTTATGAATACCGTGGTCAGAGGACCGTTTGGACGGATAAAGCAATCTCACTCGCCATTGGTGGTGCTACCATGTGGGCACCTCGTGGTATTCGTTCTGCCTCAATCGCTGCCCTCACGTCTGGTGGCATCTATACTGTTAATCAAGGCATTAAGGTTGTGCTAAAAAATGCCGAGCCCGAGTATAATGAGGAGAGAAGCCATCACTCGCTTTTCATCCAAGTCATGTGGAGTGCATGGGATTCCATAGCTTCAAGGATTAGGTATAACCGTCTACGAACTAGCAGGCCAAGCCATGGTGATTGGTGATACAAGTCATTATTTGTTGCATGTTTATTAATTAGTACCTACTTATTATACTTAATATTAATTTATTATAATAATTTCCTTAGCTTGATTTGGATTATCAATTTATCACAGTACACCGTTGTATAACAACACCTCATAATCTACTAATCTAACATTTGTATTATACCATCTATCATCTAACATTTATAGCTAGTATATCTTGTAAATTTGATACGTACTGTATTCAATTTCTGATTTAAGATCTGATATGACAAATTCCCACAAACATTCTAATAATATGAGTTTATTAACCATATGTACTCCGCAGCTATAAATTTCTAAAATTAGCAATGAAGGGATGAAATAATGCGTTAAAAGTGGCAAGCAAGACACGCATATATTATTGCATTAATATACCCATTGCACAAAGAGGTGAAAATTAGATGATACACCCGGGTGCACCATGCTCATAGTGCACCCGGGTAAACAAAAAAAGGCGGAAAAAACATATAGTGTTGTTAA